>NW_004955406.1:17549979-17651348 GCF_000276665.1 Chinchilla lanigera
AAAATTTAAAAATAAAAAAAAAGAAAAGAAAAAAGAAGGAAGGGAAAAATTATATACACACACACACACACACACACACACACACACACACAAGATAGCTAAGATAATTATACTACTAATTGCTATTAGTTCATTGAAAAGAATGGTTTGATCAATTTTGTTTGATCAATTTTGCGTACCTATATCTTGTAATCTGAACAACTACTTTGAACCTAATACTATGTAATATATTAACCATTGTTAATTTTCTACTATATTGTTTTTCTGTATCAGTTTTTATTGTTTTTTCCCTTTAAAATAAAAAAAATGTTAAAAAGATCAATATCCAATCTATGTCTGTTAAGAACAGGAAAGGCTTCCCAGAGGATAAAGCATAATTCAGTGGAAAAATTTTCAAGTTAAATAGACCTTGTTTCAAATGCTGGCTCTGCCACTTACTAGCTGAGTTATCTTAGACAAATTACTTGTTATTATTTTTTTTTACTACTTTTACCAGGCAATAATATGCCAATATATTATTTTACTATTTGCCAGGCACTATTCTAAACATTTATGTTAATAACTCATTAAATTATAATAGTCCCATAAAATATGCAGTATTATTATCCCTTGTTATAAAGAAACTGAGGCAAAAGTTAAGCAACCTGTTCAAGGAAGGTCACACACCTAACAGTACGCTGAGCTGAGATCCAAACCCAGGCAATCCAACTCCAGAGTCTAGGCATTTAAGCTCTCTACTGCAATGTCAGCTTCTTCTAGTCTCAGTTATATCATCACTAAAACAAGACTTACTTTAAAAACTAAACAGAACACTGCATAAAGCACTTGGAAAACAAAAATAAATTGCATCTATTGTTACATACGTACAATCATTTATTCTATTTTAACCTCAGAAGAACATTACGGTGAAGGTATAATTATTCTATTCTATAGGCAGAGACAGACTCTGAGGTTAAGCAATCAAGCTACAGTCATCCAGTAGTAGGTGGTAGAACAACTATTCAAACCCAGTGCTGCCTTACTCCAAAGCCCGTGCTTTTCCACTCCATCATTTTAAGGCCTGTGCCTAAGGCCCAACATAGATGGCTGTAGGCCACCTACAGGGAAGTCTGGGGTTTAGAAGTTTCCACAAAATCTGCAAGCACTCAAGTATCACCTGGAGGTGCTTCATCAGTGTTTAACACCCACCAGGCCAACCACTGGCCCCAAAGCAAAGCTCAGAACTTGCACGCAAACACACCAGGAACACCAGCATCCTTGAAGGATTCCAAACTCACCCATAACTATTTGAAACCCAAAACTACTCTCAAAGGCTCCCTGCTGGATCCCTCAAAATAGCACAGTTCATCAAGGGCTATTTGCACACAGGGCCACAATGGACAGACACTAGACGAGGATCAGACACCTGACTTCTATCCCAGGAGTCTCACCAAGACCTGGTGAGACCTCTGGTGAATCATTTTCTCTCTTGGTACCTCACTTTTTTGATCTGTGAAATAGGGATCATAAATGCATCACCTCTCTTCCGAGGGGTTTTGAGAGGACCAAGGGTAAGATAATTGCTGTGGTGGCACTCTGGCAGCAGTACAAAATGCTGTAGATAGAAAGTGTTATCAAAATGACCTATTCCCAGTAGGGGACATGGTAACATTATCTTTAGTTTTATTTACTTTTATTTAAAACCATTTTTGCTGCAAAAGAAAGTAGGTTAGATTAATTTAGTATCTCAATTGAAGCAAATTTTTTCTATTTAACCTTTCAGAAGTATCTGAAGCAAATGATACCATTTTATCTTTCTAGAAATGTTAGAATCACTGGCTCTAAACACTGAAGCCAGTTATGCTCTCTCCCCCAAAAGAAGCTCAAAGCTCTTCCTCTTAACATGAAATGTGTTGGTATTCCATGAGGAGTTCCCTGGTATCTATGATTGCTCTTAGAATTTTCATGTCCTTCCCAAAGGGAGCCTAATGTGGGAAAGGAGAGAAATTACCTAAGCAAATTCCAGTCCAACCCAGCTATCTCTGAACCCACCTATCCAGGTACCATCTCAATATCCCAATCATATGCTCCATGGGAACCTCATATTCAATGTGTCCAAAACTGAACTCGCCATTCCCTCCTGTGTTCTTAGTCTCAATAAATGGCAATTCCACAAGTTAACCTAGCTTGCTTCTTCCCACTCAATGTCTAATAATAACAAGATTGATTTTTAAGAGATTCTTATGATATGCTGCATCCTCTAACACACACATTACATGTGTGATTTCAATATTCCCACAACTCCGTGAAGGAATCATTATTTTACAAATGAGGAAATTGATGCTATTAAATTGGAGACAGAGGCGGTATATGAACCAATATCAGGCTAGCTTTAAAGTCTTGTTCCTTTGAGTAGCAGGATGCTCTCCATCACCAAATTCTCTATTTTTCTATCTCAGAATCTCTCTGTGCTTGAACCCCAATGGCTTCATTTGGGTATCATAACGTCTGACTATCGCAAGAGCCTGTCCTACTCCCTCTATTACTTCTGACCCTGTCCCAAATCTCCACAGCCAGCAGAGTGAACTTTTCAAAATGCAAAGGTGATTCTGTTACCTCCCTACTTACATTTTTCAATAGCCTCCAATATAAATGTTCAAATTTTTCAGCTCCACACAAGTCCCCTTGTCATCTTATCTCTGCTCACCTCTCTAGGGTCACCCTCCACCATTCTCTCCTCAAGTCTTTCATGCCAGAGATGCTACTGCTACTTGCATCTCCTGAATCCACAGTGCCAGGTCCTATTTCTTGGTCATCTAACATGCCCTTCCACCCGAAATGGTCTTTATCTCCCTTTTTCCTCTATTTAATTGCTACCAGTCCTTCAGAAGTCATCTGATATGTCTCTCTTCTCCAAGAAGTCCTCTTTCTCTCACACCAACAGCCTCAGAAAATGTCCTTATAGAGACTTAATTCATTCTTCCATTTCTTGATTCATTAGTTCACACGCCCACAATGTTCTAGGCACTGGGAATACAGTGATGAGCTACACAGACATTTCCCCTACATTCATGGGGTCACAATCCCACAGCAGAGAGAAATCAATCTAATAATGACAAAAGTAAGAGAGCAACCATACGGTGAGGTGTGTACAAAGGGAAAGAGAAGCACAGAGCGTTACAAGATCCTATATAAATAGTGGGGAGAGGAGACTGACCTAGCCTAAGGACAGAAAAATACCATACGAGTTTAAATCTGAATCACAGGGGGAGACAGTTCACAGCGTTACACGTAGAGAAAACAGCATCTGCTGCAGCCATGGAGTAAGGCGGCCCTTGCCAGTTTCTAGCAACTGAAAGGACAAGTGATGTACTGCTAGGTCTCTCACTTGTCTAGAAGCAGACAGATGGCAAGACCTTGCTTGAGCTTATTTTATGTCCCCAGCGTCCCGCACATGACTTTTAATAAACTATCTCTGAAAATGGAGGTATTTTTAATAAAGACTCTAGCATGCAAATACCTTGGCCTGAAGAACGTTTGTCGCCACATCTATCACTGCAAGGCCTGTGGCTCCAGCTGCTGCCGTCACTAAGACAGTTTCTCTGTGCCAGAGAAAGATGAATGTTACTACAGAATCCTTCAAAACTTACCCTATCACACGATTTCAGGAACTCTGTAGAACTAGAACATTTTAAAACAACAATGTTAGAGATCTTTGCATTCAAACCTTCACGTGCATCTGTGTTCTACCCTGGGGGGTGGGTTTACAGATATGACTTGTACATTGGTGCTAATTTGGTCCAGTTTTGAAGACTTCCAAAGAAAAAGATTCCTTTATTTCTCTAGGTAGACCCTAACTTCCCACAGTGGCAACCTCTCCTTTGAGCAACCACTCCAATTTATGCTTCAGGAACTATCCAAAGTCATTCTCACAATAAATACTGCCCAACTTTAGAAGGTGATGGTCTGTAATGGCCACAGTTGAACTGAACTCACCAGCGGGGAGCAACTCTGAGGGTTGGCTCTCTGAAATGATCAAGAGGTAGTTCCCCAGGTAAAGTGGGAAACCTCAGCCCCTTTGAGTTAGAAACACCCTACTTGGAACACAGTCCAAGCCCCACAGAGACAAACACCACAGGCCTCCATTAAATTAACATCTAAACCAATTCAGTACATTTAAGGTTTTCCCAGAAGTGATCTTCAGGGTAGCCAGGTTTGAGAGAGCTATTTTTCCAAATTTATATTGGCCCAGTTCACAGTCTACCATTCCACTTCAGACGAGAGGGGAGCCCCACAGTCACGAGATCTCAGTCCCCAGTGGTTCCCTCTCTTTGTCCTTTCCTCAAGCAAAATAAAGAAGAAATTCTAAAGGGAATGAAAAGGAAGGGAATAGGAAGGTATAGGGAAACTTGAGCACCTTCATATCAGGAAAGGCATCCCCCAGCGCTCTGTTGTCTGCATCCTTACCCAGGCTGGGTACATGCCCGATGCTGCAGAGCCAAAATAGCAGTTCCGTAAGTTACAGGTAAGGTAGCAGCTTCTCGCAGGGAGAGATTCTCTGGAATCTTCCACAGGGCCTATAGGAAGACGTAACAGTAGCTGAGGGATTAAACATATGCACCTATTTGCAAAGGCTAGTCAGTGAATATGATCTGATAGAGTGACTAATCTGAAATAAGAAACACATGCCTGCAATCAAGCCCAGTGAAAGTCAAGACCAAGCAAGCCTTGGGAGAATTTAAGACTTGGGTGCATCAGACTTCAAAACTCTAAGGCTGGCATCTGGCCCAAAAAGGAGCCAATTTATGGAGAACAGCCACAGACCACTGTAACAAGGGAATTATATGGTATATAAATTCTACCTCAGTAAAGCAGGGGCGGGTCTGTGTACCGTCCACCACTAGGGGGAACCATTCACATCTTGCTCAATACAAAGCCACCCCAGCTGGCTCCATTCCCAGGGCTATCTCTTTCATAAGCTTTGTGTGGGAGACAAGGCCTTTACATCCAGCTCAATACCCCAAACCAATTTTTCTACCAAAACTACCTAACTATGGCCCAACTGGACAGCCAGCCAATTGCTTGGGCACTCCAAAAACAAAATTCCCTCCTTCATTAAAGCACTCGACACAAACAAAGCTCTGTGCAAGGACTGTCGCACCAAAGAGAAGGAAAGGTTTAGGATATTTTGAAAAGATGTGTTTGGCTGAGAAACAAGATATGACCAAACAAGTGCAAAGAAAGGGAGGAGAGGGGAGAATAAGAAATGAAGGAAAAGTAGAAATTAAAGAAAACAAAAGAGAAAAACCATCTCCAAGCATTGATATTGAGGGCTGGGGGTACCTTCTGGTCAGTGATGCATTCTTCGGCCATAGCATTAAAGTGACTCACACCAATAACTCTATCTCCCTAAAGGAAAAAGCAGCATTGCAGATATGTTCAAATGCATGGCCTTGCATTTACCTCTTCCTGAGTTAACCAAAGAATGAAAGAAAATACACATCTCTGATCCCCCAAGACACTGGTTAGCTTTAATACCTAGAGTTAACGTTTAGTAAATAAAACAGCAATTCTCTCAGTACTGCCACCAGATTGCCAAGCCCATCTGAGCAGGTTTTAGACAGCATGGAGTTGAATAAGGAAAAGGTTGGTATGAATTAGAATTAACTTCTTTCACATGAGACTCCATCTCTCAGTCACCCACGAGTGAGATCTGCCCTTTAATTATAAAGAGTTTAATGAACCCAGAAACCTCCACCAACATTCCCCTCCCTGAATTTAGAATTAGTTTCTTTCGCTTCCATCTCAGTTTCCCTTCAGAGTCTTCTGCCAAAGGACAGGAAAAGCAAGACCTTTGGGGTACAAATGAAGTGAGCACATTTCTCATAGCTATGCACATGTTTTTTCCCTAGATTTCAATTAATTTACCTCTTTCACTGTGCAGACATCTGTGCCTGTCTCCAGGATGGTCCCAGAAAACTCTATTCCTAAAACATTTTTCAAAGATTAGGTTATCTGTGAAGCCCAGAACTATGGAGAGAAAGTCTTAATCAACAGGCCAATCCTATCAGCTTTTTAAGAGTAAGATTTAAGTACCATCTTCTTCACCTTAGCAGAGGAGGAGAGCACTGTACCCAAAGCACACGAAAGTGAGCATAAGATTTCATGATCACAATCTGAAAAGCTATGGCAGTCCCATTCTTAACCTTGACACAGTAAGCAACTTGAGGATGTGCAAAAGCAGAGAGAATGGCTGGTGCACTGGAACTTCTGACCCTAATCACTGGGACGTTGGGCTTTTGCAGCACCCCAACCATGAGGTCTATTATATAGTATTTATGGGTTTCTGCGTACCTTCTGCTAGACCATAAGGTCTTAAAGGACATGAATGGAGTTTGTTCAGACAGTGCTTGGCTCAACTGAATGAATTATTGCTGCTTCCCTCTCTTATTCCATGTCTGAAACTTCTGACTTTAATGATCATGCATTTCCTACTTGAGCTGCCCAGGGAATAACTCAATCATATATGACATCTTCCCCAGACCCAGCATTTTAGCAAATATAAGCAGAAGGAAATGGTTCCAACTGTTAAGATACAAACAAATACCCAAGACTAGAACATAGCAACTATTTTGCAATCACTGTATCCTTAATAATATATATCTGTATAAACCTGTAAACATGTTAAGCAATACTTGTATTGCTTTAAATAAATTTTAGCAATAAAAATCAGTCATTTACACACTATTTGTGATATGAAAATAATCAGACTGGGCATAACAAAAATCAGACATTGGATTACTAAGAAATTATAAACTCTTTTTCTTTGTTTTGATCCTTTGGCACTAGGTTTCTTTGAGCTTGTGCTCGAGAGACTAAGACATCTTAGCTGCAAACAGATGTCTGAGATCCTGCAATAAAAAATGAAGCCAGTTTCAGAAAAAGGGAATGACCAAGGTCAGTAATGACTCTGACGAACAGAATTCTGGTGAGCATGACGATGTGAATATTTATTTGGTCATTTATTCACTTTTAAAGTATTTATTGAACATCTACTATGAGCTAGATACAATGCTAAGCTGGGGGAGACAATGTTAAACAAGAGAGGCATAGAAACTACCCTCAAGGGGCTCACAAGTAATGATCTAATTAATGATGGAGCTGACATACCTAGCAAAAACCTCACTGATAGCGGACGAACACCACGGAGTTGCATCTGGGAGGAAGCACCTGGTTCTGACAAGTTTCAGAATCTTCCTTTCCTGAAGCATCCCTTAGTCCACCCATACTCACCAGGTATGAAGGGCAGGTGGGGCTTTTCCTGATACTGACCACGGCAGACCAATGTATCAGCGAAGTTAACTCCACAGAAATGGACATCAACTCTGACCTGCAAAGGAAACAGAGCAGCAAAACAGAGACGTACACATCCTGGAATCAAAGTTCATTATTCAGTTATTCGAAAATATTTCATGAATGAAGGACAACTATATGCCAGGTGCTGAACGAACAGCTGGAATGAATCATGAGGCGAAATGGACTGCTTCTGTCTTCACGGAGCTAAAAGTATAATAGAAACAACAGACACTAACCAAATAATAATGAACCCATTTGTATTAAATTACAACTCAATGCAAACTGTTAAAAATAAGAATTATGGTGCTGAGAAAGCATATAATGGGACGATTTGCCTTCTTGGGGAAGAAAAAGTAAGAAAGTAATACTAGAATTAATAACAGTTAAGAGTTAGCTATTCAAAATAGAAGGGAAGACTAGCTCAGCAGTAGAGCACTTGCCTAGTATGTGTTAGAACTTGGGTTTGATCCCCAGTACTAAGGAAAAAAAATGAGAAAAGCTCTACACAGACAAAAGCAATGCCATGTGCAAATGCCCTGTATCAGGGACAAAAGAAAAACCAGAAAGTTTAGAGGATAAAGAGGAGAGAGAAAAAGAGGAAAGAGAGAAGGGACCACACCACACCATGGTTTGTAGGCCTATACTGACTTTCAAGTTAGGACAACAGAAAAACCACTAAAGGGTTCTAAACAGAAAGGCAACATGATGAGCTGTTTTTGGAATCTGGAATTCTGCAATCCAGACTAGATCCCTAGCTTCTGTGTCCATGGCAATGCCACAACTGAAGTAGAACTATAAGGCATGGCCAGAAGTCTCTCTAGACACTGAGCCATCCTGCACCACGCTGCATCAGCTTCACCTGAGAATATATCAGAAATTCTAATTCCTTGGCCCTACCCCTGCTAAACTGAATCAGAAACTATGGGGACAAAGCCCACAAATCTGTTTAACAAGCCCAGGTGACTATGCTCCTTGCTAGAGAACTCCTGCGAAGAGAAAACATTCCAACGGGGGCTGCAGTCACAGGAGGAAGCGAAGGCTGAGACACCAAATCAATGATATTTGTTTCAATGTAGTACAGAAGTGGCCTTATTTGTAAGACATCTTTATCCAAGAAATCCATTCATTCAGTAGTTTTTTTTGAAGCACCTACCACATGCCAGGCACTATTCCAGACTACGAGGATTTAATGGTGAATAGAAACAACGTAATTGCAGCTCTCCTGAGCTAATTCCTTACAGCACAATGTCCGGACAAAGAACAAAAAAGCCCAGCCGTCAGCCTTTGAACACTGGCAGCATGACACATGAGCTACTGACAAACGCACGGCACACATGCGTCCTCAAGCCACTCCACCGTGATTCCAGGATGACCCAGGGATGGGCTCTCTCAGCGTGTGGACACCAGAAGCACAGACTGTCATCGCTGTTCCGTTCTGGCCACAGGCTCACCGTTAGCAACCTTAGGGCTGCCCCTCCATCAGCCCCTCTCACAAGTGGTCCTCAGCACTGCGGCTCTCTCACTGCCTGCTTCACCCCGAGGCAGGATCGCATTCTCCACCCCAGACGCCACTCATCACCAGGGTGGTCAACAGGCAAGGCCAGGTGACTTCCATGTCTCAGCAAAACCCCAAACTAACCCCATCCCAAATCCCTGCAGGACACAGGGAGAGCTTAAGACACACATTCACAAGGACAGAGACGAGGCGGGTGGGGAAGTTCGGGAAAGCGTGGGGGAGTCGTAAAGAAAGGCAGAAAACCTGACACTGAGGCCGAAGAGGAACGAAGCAAAGGACAGAGTCCGTTTATCTGTGTTAAATCAATAACTTGCTGGTGGTTATGCAAAGTCGCGTGCAAATCAGAATTCTGTTTCTAAGGCAACAGCCCTGGAGCCTTCAGAAAGAGGCCTACACGCCTGTTCGGAGGAGAGCTCCTCCCGGTGCGCCTCTGACCCTTTCGGAAGCCTTCAAGGGCTCTGAGCGTCTAGGCCCCAGACTTAGCTGCGCCCCGGTCTCCCGGCCGCCCCCTCGCTTGGGAACTGGGAACACGCAAGAAGCCTGCGGCCGGGGCGGGAGTCCGGGAGGGTGAGACGGGTTTCCAGGGGGCCGGGCCAGGCCAGCACCCTACCTCGTGAGGCAGGACAGGGCGGGGGGCCACCTCGCCGACGGCCAGGGGCTGCTTCAGCTCGGCGCAGAGCGCGGCGCGGTACGGCCGGCCCGGGCCCTGCCTGGCTCCCCTGGAAAAGGCAAGAAGGACGCTTTACCCGGGCCGGGCCTCCAGGGCACCGGGCCGCCTCGCGGGCTGGGGAAGGGCCGGGCCTGCACCTGCGGAGCCGAGGCCGAGGGAGGCGGCGCGCGCACAGCAGCGCAGCCATGGCCGCCGGGGCAGTCGCGAGAGGGCGCAGCCTGAGCGCGGCCGGAAGAGCCGGGCAGCGCCGGCCACGCCCCGGCCAGGGCAGAAGGGCTTGGGGACGCCCCTGGCCGAGCGCGGGCCCCCACCCCCGCCGGGCTCCTGCGCCCACGGGGCGCCCCGCCTCTAACAGGCCAGACCCGGGGGATCCGAGCCCGCTGTCCCCCACCCCAGGCACCTCTGGACCTGGAGCACCCTGGAAGAGAAAACCAAAAATCAAATGAAAGGGTTGGATTCACCTTCGTTGACATTTTTGTAGAAATTTGGAGAGACTTAAAATCACATCTGACAATACTTAAATAGCGGTTCTTGGGTCCTCTGGACAAAGGAAATCCTAAATGTACAGGTCAAGCTTTTGGTCTCTGGTAACACCGTGCCAGAGCTCAGTTCTTGTTACTGCTATTCATACACACACACACACACACACACACACACACACACACACAGGATCAGTTACAGTAAGATTAAATGCTTACTAATGATTCCAAAGCCAAAGAGCACCTCCAATTAGAGTCAGCCCAAAATGCAATGGTTTTCTAAAGGCCTATATTATGTCCAGCACTTAGTAAGTGTTCAATTAATGTCAATTCAAAGACCACATAGTAATTCCTAGCTAAAATAGGTACACGCTGGAAGAACTAAATATATAGCAGCATTATGTGTAAAATATTTTAAAAAATAAGTAGACCCTTGTTACAACCGTGACCAAATATTCATGTACTACCGATATATAAGGGGAACACATCATTCTGGGAGGAATGTCTCACTGGATAGGTAGCATTTAAAGAGAGCATAATGTTTTTAAAGACCTCTAATCCAAGAGTACAGATCTCCTCTTCAAGCCTGCTCTACCAGTTATTTGTGTGGCCTTGACTTTGATATTTGATGGCTCTTGGCCACGGTCGACTTTTCCATAAAAAGAAGCCATTGGGCAGCATGATTGGAAATGAAATAAAGGAAACATCGTGAGTAAAGATGAAGGGATGAACTTCTGAGATTACAGCCTAAAGGCTGTGGTAGGCGCGAACAAGTACCCACCTTGGATTACACAGTACAGGTCATTGTTATTTTAATAGGGAGTTTGAAAAGACTAGAAAATGAAGGTTTTGTTAAAAGCAAAAAGACAGGGCTAGGGATTTAGCTCAGCGGCAAAGCGCCTGCCTGGCAAGCGCAAGGTCGTGAGTTCGGTTCCTGGTACCGGAGAAAAACCAAAAAAAAAAAAAAAAAAAAATAGCAAAAAGACAAAATCCATGTTTCCAGAGAGACATGAAAGTACTATTAATCATTAAGCACATAAATGAGATCAGGAGGCTGAAGGTGCAGAAACCAGTGCTAGAGAGCCTGTGGAGCATGCATAGGGTCCTCGGTTCAACCCCAGAAAGGCGGAGAAATCTCAATTTAAGGAAGTATGAAAGCAGGATTGACTGTTCCAAGTTGTTATACATGGAAAGTGTTTTGTAAAATGTTTGGATATATTACTATCTTAATACTAACACAAGCAAGAGATAAAGCAAGCTTTTTTTTTTCTTTTTCCTTTTTTTACTGGGATCGAACTCAGAGCCTTTGCACTGAGGTACATCCTTGCCCTTTCTTTTTTGCTTTGTTTGTTCGTTTGTTTTTCTTTTTTGTTTTTTATTTCTTTTGAGACAGGCTCTCCGTAAGTCCTTGACCTGCCCAGGCTCCCCCACAATTTAGGATCCTGCCTCCCCCTCCCAGAGTGCTGGGACTACAGGCCTATGCCACCAATTGGCAAGCAAACAGTTTTTAATTGAATTTGAAAGCAGCAACCATTTTCTTAATTTCCTTTATGTTTACATTACTTGCGTAATGCCTGGCGCTTTTAGACATTTAATGGATATTTGTCTAGTAAATTGGTGAACAAGCACTGTTACCTAGTATTAATTTTCCAGAAAATTGGAAGTATCTCTAAGCATCAAGTCTTATTTTTAATTAAACATTTTTATGGAAAATTTTTCTATTATGATTTGCAAAATGTACTTGTCATTCTCAGGGCATATGAAAATCAACAAGTGGGGAGAAATCTATCAGTATTACGTTCTACACTTACGAAAATATCTGAAAAAGAAAAAAAAACTAAATATCCCTTTAAGAAGAATGTTGGAAGGAGATGAAAGTATTTTAGGTAATTGAGGTGATTTAAGCACTTACATGCAAAATAACACATTTCCAAAGACCAGTCAAATGTAAATGGCAAGGCATTAAATAGTAGTTGCTATAGTAGCAAAAGAAATATTTAGTCTATCCATCAAAGGGCTGCCACCACACCTTACTATCTACTCTGGGTTATTGCTTCTGGTTATTTGGTTTTATTTGGGGGTTAGGTGGGAAAGGGGCCAAGTAGAATAAAATTTGCGTCCTGTGGAACATTAAGATCAAGTCGCTAAATCTGAACTGATCAAGCCTCTGGGAAGAAAGAAAAAGATCAATAACTGCCCTACAAACCAGCTTGAGGGCTCATTAAGGAAGCAGCAAAGTAACAGATGACTCTTCCTTCTGGTATAACTCACATGAAGAGATAATATTTAACATCCAGAAGCTGCTGGAGGGCTGAGGGTGGAGAAGCAAGCCAAAGCTTAATACACAAACAGCTATGTTTTCACAGAATAACAGGCAAACAATGTATAAACAATATAAGCTCCATACAGGACTATGCTGAGTATATACAACCATCCTCCACTGTTAAAGATATGTCACCCAGTAGATTCTCAGCTCTTTGAGGAGACAAGCTGTCTCAGGAGCCTCTGCGTGTACCACATCCAGCACACAGCAGGTATGCAGTGAATGCTAGAAAGGTGGGACGCAAGGAGCCCTGCAAGCTGTGCGGGAGAGCTGCCAGTACAATTTAACTATCCCAAGCCACAAATCCAAAAAATTGTCAGGTTTCTTATACTCACTTCCTTACCCAAATTTACAGCCGCTGAGCATAATCTAGTCTTCTTCTGGTCTAGTTCAGTATTGCCGTTATAGGTATAAAGTATAATCTTCTGCCACAGTGATGACCTCCAGAATCCCTGAGGTGTGTAGTAGTTTGCCTTTTCATTGCATCCCCTGAGATGGCTCTTTCCAGATTGTTGAAGTTAGAGTTAACTTTTATCAGCTTCAGAGACATGCTTTAGCCATTGATCTAGGTAAGGCATATTGAGCTTCTACTGTGTTCCAGGAAGTGTGTAGCATTTGCTTTCTAAATTACTTGCTCCAACTGTCATGGACTCATAGAATTCCTAAGCCTGGATGGATCATGAAGATAATTTAATTTAAAATTTTTGTTTTGGTTTGTTTTGGTTTGGTTTTTTTGAGAGACAATCTCCTTGTGTAGGTTAGGATAGTCTGAAACTAACAGCTATCCTTCTGAATCAACCTCCTGAGTGCTAGAATTATAAGCATATGCCACCATCCCCACTCAAACTTCTTGATTTATGAGAAAACAGAGGCTGGCTGAGGATGTAGCTCAGCGGTAGTGATTGCTTACTGTTACAGCTTATATCTAGATGTTCCCCCAAAACCCCATGTGGTCATAGGTGGAGCTTTTTGGAGGTGGCTGGATCTAAGGTGTGTGTTGCTGAGATCAAGGATGTGAAGCTGGGATTTGTTCCAGGCGTGATGCTAAGATTAAGGGTGCGAGTGCTATCCATCCTAGCTTGGATAAGATATAAGGAACAGAAAGAGTTGCTGTGGCTGCTGCTTGTTGCTTGTCACTTGCTGCTTGCTGCCTCTGCCTTCTGTCTGCCATGAACTATTTCTCCTCAGTGATGCCCCTTTGCCATGACACCCTTCTTGAAGCCAGCCAACTATAAGTGGAAAACCCTACAAACTGTGAGCCAGATTAATCTTCCCTCCTTTTACTTGGGTGTCAGGTATTTTGTCTCAGCTATGAGAAAGGTAACTAAGACACTTACCATGCACAAGGCTCTGAGTTGGCTCCCCAGCACCACAAAACACAGGGAGAGAGAGAAAGAGGCTCAGAGAGAGCAACTAGCCCAAGGTCACACTGCAAGATGGTGAGAGGAGATGCATTAGAATCTGACTTTTCTGATTTCCTATCTTCTGCTCTTTCTACCATGCTTATTGGATCTTATTCCTCAACAGTGTACACAATAATAATAAGAAGAAGAATTCACATTTTTGTAGTGCTTTATAGCTTTCATATCACTGTCACCCAAATTTCTTTGTCCAACTAATGATGATAGTAATAATAATTATCGTTACAACTAGCATTTACATTATTTATCACAGAGCAACTACCCAAAGTGTTGAATTATTTCACTAATCCTCACAATGGTCCTGTGACTGGGATACAGCTATTTTCACCCTCTTATAGAGCAGGAATGTAGGTTAAAGGAGGTTAGGTTACTTGCTTACCCTTAACAAGTTGCTGAAGGCCGCACAGCTAGGATGGAGAAGTTTAGCATCGTCCTGATTGCCTGGTGCCAGAGCCCTTCCACTACCCACGGTGCTTCCCTCACAAATGCCCTCAGAAGCAGACAAAAAAGGTATTATCCAATACATTCGCAAACCATGCTTTCTTGTACTTTTAAGCTTAATTTGATAGGAATTTTATAATCACTCAGGCCAGAAAATAGATTAACTCCCTGAGGGAGAAATACAGAGAAAGCTGCCTCCAGGGATGCCTGCGGTTAAGGGAGAAGAGAGGAAATGATGCTAGCACATAATTAGGAGCTACCACCCTATTTCATATAGCCATAAGCTTGATGTGCATTGATTTCATTTAAATTTAAAGGATATTATGTAAGTTTAAAACCACAATTAGGTAAAATAATTTTCACAACCACATACATACACCTGCAGGCACACACGCATGCACAAATATTTTAACAAAACAGTGTGCTGACTGGGTTGCCCGGTTACCGCTCCTTCACTTGAGCAGGTACCAGCAGGCCTTTGGGCTAAATTCCTGGCACCCAGGCGGACCAGTTTGGAAGCAGTGGTGACGTGGGCTGTGGCTGCAGTGGGCCCCCAAACTAACTACCTGTATTTGATACAGAAAACTATTTTCTACCTTGAACCATCATTACGGAACAAGTCAAGAAATACCCAAAATATTTTTGGAACTTTATGATGTCTTTCTAGCTCCTCCTGCACCCAGGGAGAACAAATTCTTCTCTTCCATGTGTCCTCTACAAAGAACTTTGTACAAAACTGTGATAGCTCACCAGTCCTGTTGTTCAGGTCATGTTCACTTATTTATCTATTTCCGCAGCGAAAATGTGAGCATCATAAATGATTCAGAGAAGAGCATACTCAAGAGAAAAGAATTTGGGCTTTAAAATCAGATAAACATACATTCAATTCCTGATTTAACTACTTACTCATTGTGATATTGGGGAAGTAATTTCTCAAACCTCCATTTCCTTATCTATCAAGTAGACATAGGTATCCCTGCTGCCTCAAATGGTAGTATCTTGGTTACTTTTCTTTCATTGCTGAGACAAAATACCCAATGCACAGAATTAAGGAAGGAAAGGTTTATTTAGCTTAAAGTTTGTGGAGGCTTCAGTCTATAGTCAGCTGGCTCCAAGGCAGGGTGGCAGGGCACAGGAGCAATACTTCAAGGTGGCACAAGACACCAAAAGCAGCAAGAATAAAAGGGGTGGGGGGGCAAGCCTCTTTTCTTCCCTTATATTGTAAACAGGCTACCTCCACCCAGGGGTCATGTCACATTCACATAATCTCCATAATCTCCATAATCTCCTCTTGCACAGGCTCAGGATGAATACAAAGTAAGCACCCTGGCCCCCTGTTCAGTCACTTAAGTTAACCTTCTAAACTTCTCAAGTTGACACAATGAACAACATCCCAGAGCCTTGAGGGCATGTTCTTTTCACCCTAGTATGTAGAACTGCTGAGTCATTTAGCCAAGCCTCTAGACTCCTCAAGTTGACACAATGTATCAACCATAACAGGTAGTAATGAGAATGAAACTAGGCAAGCAAGGTCATAGCAGCGCTCAGCAGATATCCGCTGCTAAGGAGACAGTCCCTGCCCTTGAGCCTCCCTCTCTGTCTAATAGACTGGAGCACACATACACAAGCATGTAAAATACCTGCAATCTGTTCCCTGATGGGATGCTACAAAGGGGGCTATGAGAGCACAGAGGAATATGGACCTACCTCAACCAAAGAGTATCATTTCAGAAAAAACTCACAGAATAAATACAGTGAAGAGCTAATCAGGCCAAGGGCACAGCTTAGTATGTCCCAGGCAAAGAACTGCACAAGAGGGAACATGGCATGTTCAAGGAACTCCAGCTGGTTGGTTGTGGCTGAAGTTATGGTCTGAGCTGGAGAACAGTGACAAGAAAGGTATAGAGTGCAGGTTTTAGAGTCAGACAATCAGGCGTTCCAGCCTCATCACTTTCCTGTCCTATGTCCCCAACCAAAAGACTTTTTTCTGAGTCTGTTTTCCCTTTTGTAAAATAATTCTAACTATATGACCTAACGTATGTATGTATGCAAAATGCATGGAACAGAATATACATTTTAAATGATAGTGAATGTCGTTTATTCCTCTATATCTTGATAAGCTTATCTCTGCCAAGCTTAGTGGCTGGGCCATAATATATGCTTGTTTTCCATTGAATCAGTGAAAGGATGAATGGGAGAATTCATTCACTTAACCTGTATTTATCAAACACCATCATGTACCAGACACTCTTCTGGACACTGGGAAGAGAGTGAACAAAACAGATAAAACCCTGCCCTAGTGACACTTACAGTTGATAAATTAAGAGAGAAAAAGGAGGCCACACATGTCCATGAGAGGGCAGTCTACTTCAGAGCCCCTGTTCTCCAATGAAAAGATAATAAACTAGCAAGGCTCCCAAGAGTTCTCTATGTTAGTCTGGTTTCACAATAACAATGAGGAGACTCTTGTCTTCTTCCTTTATCAGGGCCCACTTATCAAGCCCCAGCTTCCTGTTGTGATCCCGGGGAACTGGCAAGCTGTGTTGTTTGGCAGGAAGAAGTGTCAAGGAGGACTCGAGTCATTCTTGGGCTCTAATGTCAAGTGGTGGCAAAAGGAAATAGGAGAGCAGCGCACACAAAAAGGCTACGGAGAGGGAGATTTGCCTATCTCGGCTGTCAAGTGATAAGTGAGCTCAAATGCCCTGCGATGCTGCCTGGGCGTGTTATTTCAACAGCAGAACAACCATGCTTCATGTGTATAAACCTCTTTAAGAAAGGGTTCACCAAGGTGAGCTCATTTAAACCTCAGAAGGACTATGAGGTAGGAATTAGCCCCATTTAATCCCATCGCCCTCCTGTAAATTAACTCCTCCTTCTCCACTGCCTCTTTCCAAATATATTTAAGTTATAAAAAGAAACAAGAAGAATATTAATTCATCTTGGATCCCTCTGTAGTCACCACCCTACTCATTTCCTCCTCACAGACAAGCCCATTAAACTTGATGCTTGTTAGTTCCCCTTCCGTTCACTGCTCACATGCAATCATCCCCCAAATGCCCCTGAAATCGTTTTTGCTAACATCAACAGTGACCTCCTGACTGCCCACCCTGGGGGTCCTTGTCAGTCCTTATTGTGGTTGGCCTCTTGCAGCTCTGGAAGCCATTCTCTACTTATTCTCCACTTTCTCAACCTGCTGTTTCTCAGTCATATCCTCACAACCTTTTCCTCTTCCCTTAGTAGGGTTCTTTATACCATCTCTTCTCACTGTCTCTCTTCTTATACGTGTGTGTGTGTGTGTGTGTGTACCCATCTGTCTCTTTTTCTAAGTGAACTCTGTTTATTTCAAAATCCTGCACAGGCTTTTGATTTGTGAACCTCTGTCTCTAAACACTGGTCTCACCACATCTCACCTTCTCATTCTTCTCTCCACCTCAGAAACCTGCATGATCCCCTTCCTCTCACTTGCATGGCACCTCCTCCATAGATTCGGTAAAGCAACTGTCACACTGTTTTGTGATTGTTTACATGATTTTCTTCCCAGGAGGTTATAAAAAACCTCCAGGTGGGGACAGTGACTTCTCCAATTTTGTATTCATCCTATGACAAGCTCTAAGTACCCTGACTTTCAAGGATGACCTCTCTCTAGCTCAGCACAGAATAAAGTATGTTACAAGTATTTTATTGCAAGTGCTTCAACCCCAGTGAATTCTATAAATCAAGGGGCAATATGGTGAGAAGGATTTCCTTTCCCCACAAACATTGCCCACCCACCAGGTGTGGAAGGATTGTTTGGTATTTGTAGCCTTCCTTCTGTACACTCCAGGATAGGAAAAGAAAAGAAAAAAAGGGGGCCCACCTCCCGTCTCTTCCTCCCAGTGGACAGTCACCATCATCACTTCCTTTAAGCCAGGAGGCAGGAAGTCTGTCCTAGCTCACAAAACTCCCAGTTTGCTTCAGATTTTCTCACAGAGGAGAGGCCGAGGGTGGGATTTCATAAGACATTTTGTGGCCAGGCCACATCTACCATCCTGATGTAATGTTCCTGAAGAAATCTTTAGAAATTAGTCCGAGAGGCACCTGAAAAGAAGGAAACTTTGCCTTCTCCAGGAATAAACAAGCTTTCTAGGGAGAGGCTCTGAAATCAGACAATGTGTGCACTCGCCAATTACAAGCTCAAGTTCCACCCAAATACACACAATCAAAGGCTTTACCAAAGCCATCATTACATGTACAGGGCCCTCCTGCTGTTTGGGCAACATTTTACTGCTGCAGTGAAGCAGGAAAAATGTCATCAAAGCAGCGAGGTAAAGACAGAGCCATTCGGCAGTGCCTTTTTTTGATCTGATGACTCACTTCACCTTGTGCAGTCTGGGAAGGGGAAAAGGAAAGGAAGAGGAAAAGAGTGGGCTGTGTTGTGCATGTAATTTGTTTCAGCATTTCAGGCTGCTTTTTAATGAGCTTTCTCATTAAGGGCTCTGGGAGTCTATGCTTAAAGATTTCTGGACAAGCATATAAGCAGTACTAAAATCAAATGGCATAAGCCAAGCTCCTATGGTTTGTTTCCAAGATATTGTAAAAGAGGGAGGGGTCTTTTAAAAGAAACTATTTCTGAGGAGACAAATTTGCTTTCTCTTGTCCTAGAAAATTTGAAAATTAATGAATGTGGTTTTAAACAATCCCCATGAAAATAGCAATGTTGATCAATTATTAGAATATTAGAGTCATCTGTAACAGCCATTCTCAGGAAGGGAGGTAATTGCCCTGTGCTATCCTAGCCCTGGGTTCATATTTCTGGTAGGGTACTCATCAAATAGCATCAGAGATAACATCTCACCTGGACTGTAACCCCGTAGCCTTGCTTTACGTTTCCAAGGTCCAACACAGTGTCCAGACAAATGGGAGACACGCACTGAAGGTAGTTTTACACCTGAATTCAGCAGGTGCAAGTAATACATGTAAAAGTACATAAAGGAATTAGGCTTGAGTACTAGACTACACGTCAGAGCAATTTATCACCTCGCAAGCTCAACAAACATTTGGATGTGCTAATGGTCCCTAATTAAAGCAGCAGGCTTAAAATTGTCAAGAGAGAAGAAGATAAACACTGGTGGGGATTCAGAGAGGCAATTTCTGTCTCACTTATGGACATTGTCTATTGGGTTTCTGAGCAAGAATTGGCCCTTTTGTGGTAGAGAAAAGGATGTGCTTTTCATGTTGTTTACCTTTACAGTGAGTTTACTCAACAGAACCTAAGCACCAACACACAAAAGGAAGGGAATCTTAGCTGTTGCCTATTGTTGAGGCCAGTTGTCTGACAGTCCCTCCCTTTGTTTGTGTGGTACAAAAAAATGCATCACTCACTATGATTCCAGAGACTTCCAGAGGTGATATACTGAACAACCTGACACAGCATGGTCCACTGAGTATGTGCCCAGTACAAACCAGGTACCCATCTTCATGGCTGAGAAAGGCTCAGGAAGAGGAAAGGGACTGATCTTCACTAGTCCTCAATTAGACTAGAGATAGATAAGAAAAGGGAGGGAAAAAGAAGAAGTGTGATACGGTCCTCCCTAAATTAATGGTCCTTGATGGTCCAACCTTTTTTTTTTTGCCCTGCTGCTGATTATTCTTGGGAGTCTGTTCCAGAGGTAGAGGCCGTTGCTGGCTCTGGCCTTGTCTCTCTCCCTGAAGTCCATACTGGGTAGTCAGCAAGGAGTCTGTGATCCATGCCTAGGGGCACAAGAGTGAGTCTTTGTGCTCTGGCATTACACATCTGGAAAGTTTTTTCCCCACTGAGCATCGCCTCGTCAGTATTTTACCAAGTGTGATCTGAAGATTGTGTGCAGGAGATCCCTGAAGACGCTGATTAAAAGGATTGATCTTCCAGCTGGCTTGGCATCCTGGGAGGAGCCTGGCTTCTATAGTTTCATCAGACTCCCTGATGCTTTTGCTTCCTGCTGAAGTTCAAGAACCTCTGGCCCTGGCGTCTGACCTGGTAGTACCATGGATCACTAGAGGGCACCCTGCATCAACATTTTCCCCAGGCCGCGGGCTTCCTGCTTATGCCAACAGACCAGCACCGTGGCACCCACATAGTTCTGGGTTGCAGTTTCCACGCCCATCCTGGAACCACAATTTCCTTTTAGCGACTTAGTCCAGTTGCCACATCACCAAATATATCTTTCATGCATTTCCACAATGGCATTGCAATAAATTCAATTTCTAAAGAAAAAATAGACCTTAAGTCCTCCTACGTTTATTCATTAAACACAAACTATGTACTACAAACACTAGACATTAAAAGAATTTTAGTACTCTCAAGGAAAAAGTGAATGAAAGACAAAACTATAAAATCACTTCCTACTCTCAAGAAATATGTGAGAAAGATGGAGCCCAAACTATAAAATCATCTAATTATAACTATTAGTAATTTTTTATTAGCATATGTTGATGGTATATGATGAATAGCTTCATCATGGAGTGTTGGTACATATACATATCACATCCTGACCCTTTTTACTTCCCCTCCCCTTCCCATCTGCCCCATCTGCCCTGTCCTATCCCCTTCCCATCTCTATGAAAACCTATTTCCCTGTTTCCTATCGTCTTTCTTTTATTTTGCTCTCTAAATTATTTATACTTTGGGTTTCTCATCTAGGAGAAAGCATGCAATATTTAATGTTATGTGTCAGATTTCCTTCACTTACTATTATGGACTCAAGATGCACTCATTTTCCTACAAATGACCAACATTTATCCTTCTTTATGGGTGACACACACACACACACACACACACACATATATATATATGTCACATTTTCTTTAGCCACTCATTTATTGATAGGCATATAAGCTGCTTCAATAATTTAGCTCTTACAAATTATGCTGCTATAAACATGGGTATAGAATATGTCATTTTCAACTTAACAGTAAAAAATAAATTAAAAACTAAAAATATAGTAAATTAATCAGATATACACATGTACTGGCATATACATACACTGTACAGATCCCATTCAGATGTCTGTATATGTACGAACAAGAAGCCCCAGGAGTCGCCCCAAACTGGCTGGGATGACTGAAGGCTGCGATCCCTGAGAAGACATCGCAGGAGGGAATGAGAGAGGCCTTGGAATAAGGTAAAAGGGAGAAGAGGAGGCCCAGCAGCAGCACATGTCCTTCTAATTCAGCACCTTTCCTCTTGTTTCAGTAGGTACTTAACTAAACTATGGCAAATGCAAACAGGGGAAGTACCATGGGGCTGTCAGTTGTCATACGGGCAGTGTTCACTTATTCAACAAATATTTGCAGATTGTATGCCAGGCTCTCGTCAAGCACTTGAGGTGCAGTGGTGGACAAACCAAATGCCTCACGCTGCCCTCAGGTGTTTACAGTCCAGCAGGACAAACAAGTAATTACCGGGCAGTGTGTTAAGTGACAAGTAAAGGAGGTTGGTGGGCACTCACAGGAAAGAATCCTAACCTAGAGCCAGGATGGTGAGGGGAGGCATCCTTGGGGTAGAAATGTCCAGTGGAAATATTTAAAGAAAAAGTTAAGAACAGGGAGAGACAAAGTGCGTTTGAGGTCTGAGGAAGAGAGGAAGCAAACTATATTTAAGGAACTGAAAGAAACGCAGTAGAACGGGCCTGGTGAGGATAGGGTGTACGAAACAGTGTGGGGCAGTTGTCAGGGACATGGTGAGCAGAGCCCAGCTCCTGAAGAGCCTTATATCCTAATGTGGATGCCCAGACACTATCCTCAGGGCACTGGGGAGCCATTCAAAAGTTAACAGTGGCAGTAGTGGTTCCACCCTTGATCAGATCTACATATTAGGAGGACCTGCCTGTGCCAGGGTCAGTGCTACCTTGGAATATGTATTAATAAACAAACCTCTCTCCTTTTAATTGGGACTTCCCGGTTTCCTTCCTCCACTTCTATTTACCAGCTTCCCTTAAAACCTTTGCAAAACAGAGACCTCTTTTGAAAATCTGCTTCACACATGCCAGAGAGCAGAGGCCACAAGGAAGGCTTAACAAATGTGACTGTCACAGGTGGACTGCCCCTCTCGGTGCATCCTGTGGTCCTCACAAAAGGTGGTTTCGGGGAGAAACCAAGTCACACAGGACTGAGAGGAGGAATAGCCCATCCCCATTTTCTAGGTTAGACAATCCTTAGCATCATTGTGTGGGGCAAGGCAGGGGGGGAGGAGGAAGGATGGATCTGCCTGAAATTGACATGAAATGTACAAGGAGAAGATTTATCCACTTGGATAACTGCTGTTTTATGACTCTGGTTTGGACTTACCACTTTCACTTGACCCATACAGCAAAATATGACTTTTAATCAGGCCTCCTGTCCTTATCTCCATGGTAGCTGTGAGGCAGGTGATGGCAGTAAATTTTAATGACCAGAAGCAGCTGTTAATGCAGCCCTTTAAACCTGACAATTTAATTAAAGTCTGGTTCCATGTTTGTTTGCTTAAGGAATAATCAGAGAAGCACTTTTTAAAATTTCCCCCACGCAGCTCCACCCTCAGGCCTGTCCCCATGCAGTCTGCACTGTATCCTCATTTCCTAAAATGGAAGCCTCGTGAAGAACAGGCCTCCGAGTGACACAGGTTCCTCAATTCCAGCCTCTGGGACAGGGAGGCCTGACGCCCAGTTTCCTTTCCTTCAGAGCAAGGAAGAGTCTATGTGCAGGGGCTGGAGCCTGTGGGCACAAAAATAGAATATTTGAGCATTTGGATTTTCCTTTCCTGACAGCGAACTTACTCAGGAAGAGCCACTTACACAAGATTTTTTTTTCCCTCTGTGTTTTTCAAAAAACATTCAATAGAACAAAACTGTTGAGAGAAGACTTTTCAGCCCTCTTCTCTTTGTTCCTCAAACAGACTCAGGAGAAGCAAGCCTTATCCCACTCCCCAGTAAAGTGACTGACTTTTTTGCTTACATCCCCCCACGATTGCAGGTTCTCTGCACAATCCCCACCAGGTCCTAAAAGAACCACCATCTCTTTGATTGTTGGGCTTATAACTGAGACTTCCCACGCAGTGATATGAAGAGACATATGATTCAAGCATCTCCATCCCAGAAATATTATTAGTCTCAGGAAAAAAATAAGGGCCTGCTCTATGTCTGTCACCTGAAATAAACTCCCAGTTCCTTTCCTACTGCTTCCCAGATGCTCCAGTCTAAAGATTATTCAAGCTTATTTTGCCACCCCCAAGGCTCCTAACCCCAGCCGGCAGCTTGAAGGAGAGGGAGGAGAAAGGGGTCTTCTGGAGCTGGTCACCTCAGGGTCTGTGAGGCACATGCTGGTCACGTGGCAGGAAAATGTGCTGGACTAACCTCTGAGGCTCCCTGGAGAATCCAAAGTTTGTGTCTCTTTGCAGAGCTCAGAACAGCCTGTATGTTCTCTCCCTGTTGTGTTCCTGGCGCTTCCCCAGTGAGATATCTCCTGTAAAAGCTTTTCCTCTGAGGGGTGGGGAGCTTTTGTTCTCTGGGAAATCTGGTGCAGCTAATTAAGAACATTGTCCTGTGAGGGGGGAGGGCAGAGGGCTTCCAGAGACCGGTAGCTTCCACCAGGAGGGACTGCGGCTGCCATGAACACTGTGGTGATGTTCTTGATCTCTCTGCCCTGCTCAGCTAACCATTTTTTAGGGGGTGATTGTGACAAAGCCCAATAAAGTAAAAATAGATATGTGAAGTGAAATCTGGCTGTCTTTTTTTCTTCACATTTCCTCTGCAACGAATTGGGCTTCTATTACTAACTCATTTTAGAAAATAACCCTGCAACAGTTTGGCTTTCAGCTCCTACTGACCTGGTTAGATGCTGGGGGTCATAGAACTAATGCCTTATGCTTTTTCACTCTGTTTCCTGTCTTGTAACACGCAGGCAAGTGGTTAAAGCAAATTTTCTAGCAACAATTTTGATGTAGCTGTTGATTGTCAGTGTAGAAGGAATTCAACAACTCAATTCTCCATTTGAAAAACAGAAGAAGCATATTTTATGGTATTGGCAGGATATAGCAACACAAAGTCTTAAAATATCATTTAAGTTATGATTGTCCTTTTAGTGGCAAACCCAATTAAGGGCAAATTTGTTGAGATAACATCCTCCAAAATGTTATCACTTACCTGGTTTGCTCTTTCTGGACTCAAAAATCATCACCCATCAAATGTTATAAGTATTTATTGAGCACTTACTATATGCCAGGCAGTATTCTGGACATTTGAGATATAGTAGTAAATAAACAAATACAAATCTTGTGGAGCTTGTAGACTAGCCAAGGAAAATGAACAGTAAACAACATACACTGAGTAGGTTTTAAAATATATTAAAAGATGATAAGTGCTTTTGCGGGGGGAAAGTAGATTAAAATAAAGAGACCACTGTGGCTGGAGTAAAGTACAGGAGGAAAGGGCAGAGGGAGTGATACCACCATATCAGTAGAGCCTTGTGTGCCACTGCAAGGACTTTGCCTTGAAGTCTGTGAAAATGGGAACCACAGAAGGTTCCTGAGCAAAGGAATGAAATGATCTGATTTAGGTTTAACGAAATTATCATGGCTGCTATGTAGAAAATAGATAGACTGGTTACCCAGAAGAAAAGAAAAGAACCTCATATATATATACACACACACACACACAATTTTTCCAGGATATATTTTGAAAGTAGAGCCAAAAAGATTTGCTGGTAGATTAGATGTTGAATGTGAAAATAAAAGCTAAATCAAGTACAACTCCTAAGTTTTTGTCCTGAGCAACTAAAAAGAAGGAAAAAACATTAATCAAACATAAAAAAGAAGGAAAAAACATTAATCAAGCAAGAGAAGGTTGCAGTAAGATTACTTGGAATTCATTTGATCCAAATACTTTTACCTGTGGTTCTTATCCAAGTGTTCTCATTGCAATCACATGGGGCACTTCTGCCAATTACACTTGCCCAAGAATCCCAGAGATTTATCTTTCTTACTTCTAGAGTGGGATATATATATATATATATATATATTTATATTTAATATACATGTTAGGCAAAGAACCACAATGCAAAATAGTATTTGGGGTTTTGTGTTTAAAATTTTGGACTTTATCATGAAAAAAGTAAAAGGACTTCCTGACAGTTTTCCACTGTCTGAGTCGAACTATCTACTGCAGTATGTCTTCCTTTCAAAGCGTATTACAAATGAACTGTATGCAACTTACTAAGCAGTGGAAGCAGAAGCATTCAAAAGAGATACATAACAGATTGAAGCTGTGAGGTTACATCCAATCTCCTTCATTAAGAAGCTGATGATGCTCATGGCTGGCTATTGAACATTTCCATCTAGAGTAAATTTAAATTCCTTTGATGCTCACATTGGTAGGCTATCACACACCAAACCAATCACCATCCTTCCAACAGTGACCAGAGGCAAATCTTTGGTGTAAAATAAATAGGAAGATAAGATGAGTATCTCCAAGATTTGAAGGAATGTTTTATTTTTTGTTTTGTTTTTTTTTGTTTTGATTGAAGGAATGTTTTAAAAGTGGCATAATGTTGTCTCCAACTTAGGCACATTCATAAACATAAATCTTAGGGTTACTGAACCCAGTTTCCAGATTTAAAAACTGAGATTTCAAGAGGTCAGTAAGTTTCTTATACTCAACTAATAATTCAGTCACATGACTGTGCTCAGAGCTATGAACCAAAGGCCAGCGTGCTGGTTCCCAGGGCTGTCAGCGCTTCTTTGTCACAATTGGTTCCACCAAGGGTTGGAATCCCTCAGTGAAAGGAAAGTTGCATAATGAAGCAACATTCAACGGGGCGCTATTCAGTCTGACTCCCGACCGGATCGTTCTTTTATCTTGGATCATTTTCTCAAAGTATTTATTTCTGTGCGGTGGTGGTGGGAATATTGACGACAAAATGGCACCTTCTTACCCTGCTCCCTGTGCGTCTGACTCACACCTGCTGACAGGAAGGAACACTCGGCTTCTTCAGTCCCTGGGGAGCTGGAGGTGGATTTTAACTCGCCTTTGCCCTCCCTGGCATCATCGTGAAGTCTGTCAGCTTAGTTTTGATTTTTAAAACGACAGAAAAAAGAGACAGAAACAAAGCAACTCCACAAACCTTTATTACTCAGCAGGTCACTAGAGGCAGAGAGAGGCTCAGTTTTCCAGTGTCCTGTGGAGGCACCAGTGCCGGGAATTGAAAGGCCAGCTTTTGACTTGTAAAACAGCAACTAAATTGGCCACAGAGGCTCTTTTGCAAGAAGCAACCCATTTGTGAAGCTTGAGCTTTCTGTGTTCAAACTTTTCTCTGAAAATATTCTTTTCACAGGATATTTATTTGAGGGACAGTTAGACAATCTTTCAGACAATCTTTTGGAAATCAAACCTTCACCTGACCTAAAAAAATAATGCTCACATCCAATGAGAGTGCAGGACAGACTGATGTCATGTGCCTGTGGGCTGTGGTTGGGAGCTGCTACCTTGTTTTCTCATTAATGACAATAGGCCACCACTCGTTTTTTCATTTTCATTTTCTTCTTGTCCCAGACTCTCTGGAACACAGCTTTTTGCAAGCCAGATGTCCCAGGCGTAAGGCTTGTGTCACTATTACAAGGAGCAAAGGAGTCTAGTTTTATGTTGATTGAACCCCTGACCTTGTCTTCCTTATCTTCATGTTGTATGATACCAAGACAGAGACTGTTTGGCACAGAGGTGCTACCCTGAGATTTGTTTGGATTTAGCAGATCTTAGAAAGTAACTTTCTTTGGAGGCAGGACCTGGGTCATTTGCTGGCTGTACTAGAATATTTACACATCTATTAAGTGGCTAGTGATGGTTCATCTTTGCCTCCCTCCTAAGGATATTGCTTTAAGATATTGGGAAAGAAGACACAATGAAAAAATAAATTGCTCTGATTAATACTGTATTTATAGTTCAGTCTATCAAGGTCATTTCCCTGGATGCCAGCCTTTCTTACGAAGACAGAAATACTGTGTCGGTGTCTATTTAGCCCTACAAGAAGCAGGAAGCCAGGGAGGACAAGGAGTGACAGGAGTAGGAAGCACTTTTATTTGTTTACGTACATATTCATATTTGGTGAGGTTGGCTCTTTACATACAGCTTTACTTCCTGCTTTGATACCTCTCTGAAGTCATCTCAGTTCTCTCTAGACTGTATCCTTGAAAACAAATTCACTTGTTAAATAACTTTTTAAATTTTATTTTTACAGTGGTAGAGATTGGACCTAGGATCTCTCAGGCTAGGCAAGTGCTGGACAACTGAGCTATATCTCTCGCTCTCTGTTGAACAATTTATTCTGCATCTATCTCTCCCCTGACCAAACAAACTAAGCACCTGCAGGCACTATTTCCATTGTGAAAATTTGCCTTTTAAATCATGCACGCTTGTCACACTAGAGCTAAGGCTGGCTTCCATGACTACGCAAAGGAAAGTCTGACAGAACCCAGCCCTCTGCTGGGCTTAAGGAGGGGATGGCAGGTATTTGTGACAGTGGGAGAATGAATAATCTGGTAGTCTTAAATTACTGGAAAACAAGTTAAAACAGTTACCTTTGTGTTTACAGGCTTTTAACAGTCGCATGTATGTAAAGAAGACATTACCTCAGACTCCATCATGATGCCTTCAGGAACCTTGAGGTATCCTGTTTGATTCAGGACATTACCTTCAAGGGAGGATAATTCTCTGAATACTTGGTTAGAAATAGAATGACCTCATTTCCAGTGATGAAGTTAGTAGGGATTTTTTTTTTTTTTTTTTTTTTTTTTTGCCTTTTTCCCCCTCTGTGATGTTAGGAATTGAACCCAGAGCCTCGTGTATACTAGGCAAATGCCCTAACACTGTAAACAAGCTGTACAGCTATATGCAAGGTACAACCCTTCCACCCCAAGTGGATGTAATTTTTATGCAAAATGCTTACTGTAATGTATTTAATAATCACTTGCAGGTTAGTGTTAAGAATTTTGGTGTCATGGTTAGATGCAAACAATCATTCATTTACTCATTTAATAAACATTAAACATATAACTATATGGCAATGATACTGCCTTTAAAAGTAGTAACAGTAGGATAAATTGAACACTTGTTGTGTTCCAAAAACCATTCTACTCTAAGTATTTTACTTAGTTTTTCTCATTTAATCCTCACAATATGCCTATGAGATAGCTAATGCTATGATTTCCATTTTGCAGATAAGAAAACTAAGGTACAAATTAGCAAGCAGTCACCAAACTAGGACATTGCAAAGCCAGATCTGAACCCAGGCAATTGTACTGCAGAGTCTTAATAATTAATTGATTGTATTTGATTAGCATCATGTGCCTTGGGCTCTAAAGAGAAGATCAATGAGCTGTCTCTAAAGAAACAGACAGAAAAATCTTCAATGTAACATAAACAGAAAGAGTATATGAATATATCCAAGACTTGGGGAAATGTTTAAAAATTGGCGTGATGGGGGTCTCCAACTTGTGGAAGGTGTAGGAAGTCAGACAGCATTAAAGAGATATGTTGACCCAAGCTGCCTATCACTCTAACATACATTTTTAGTTAAATTCCCTCAAGACTCAAAAGCTTGTCTGGGAAAGTAATTTCATCCACAATAGCTATAAGCACATACAGATAGAGTTTGAGTATCTATTATCTGAAATACTTGACCCAGAGTGTTTCAGATTTCAGATTTGCATAGATGTAATGAGATACCTTGGAACTAGAACTCAAGTCTAAACACAAATTTCATTTATGTGAATATATGCTTCTGTTGTGCATACCGGAAATAATCTAGCACCATATTCTTTTTCTTTTTGGAGCCGGAAATCAAACTCAGGAACCTCACGCTTGCCAGGCAGGTGCTGTGCCACTAAGATACATCCCTGGCCCCCAGCACCGTATTCTTAATAATTTTGTGAAATGAAGCAAAGTTTCATGGTATGGAATTTTCCACTTGTGGTATCATGATGGTGCTCAAAAATGTTTTGGATTTTGAGCATTTCTGATTTTTGAATTAGGGTTTGTTTATTTGTTTTGAGACAGGGTCTTGCTTTGTAGTACAGGTTGGCTTTATACTCACTCTGTAGCCCAGGCTGGCCTCAAACTCATGGTGATCTTCCCGCCAGAGCCTCACAAATGTTAGGATTATGGGCATGCACCCCATGCCTGGCTTCAGATTAGAGATATTTTGAGAAAAAATTGAGGGAGTGGCTTTTTAAAGTAGGGTCTTGATATGTATTCTAGGCTGGGCTTGAACTCACTGTATAGCCCAGACTGCCCTCAAACTCAAAGGAATCCTCTTGACTCAGCCTCCTAAGTGCTAGGATTATAGACATGTGCTACCACACTCACCTGGATTAGGGATGTTCAATTTATTTATAGATTGGAAGAAGAAAAAAGTATCCAGAAGAAGTGCTAGCTAGATTTCATCTTACTGAGATTAAGGGCAGCTTTTTTAGCAGAGAATCCAGAATTAGTTCACCAAGGTTGGGTAGAAGATGGGGGTGGGGGAGGCAAAGGAGAGCTTGGTGCAAGATGGTCAGGTCATGAGAAGCCACGCGCGTCATGTCAAGAATTTAGGGCTTTCTGCTAAAGGATTTTCACTTTAAAAGGTTACTGTGGTTGTAGGATGGAGAATAAATTAGAGAAAAACAAGATGGAGGTAGGATCAGTCAAGAGACAGTTGGGATAGTCCTGGTTAGTGTAAAAGGGCCGTTGTAGTGTGGAAATGGAAGTAGGTATATGGATTCCAGAGATATTTAAGAGGTATAATTACCAGATTTGGTTGGAATTGGGGCACATATGAGGGAGAAGATTTTAGGAGTAACACACATTTCTGGCCTAGGTAACTGGTTGTACAGAAACCCAGGAGAAAGGGCAATGTGGGTGGGAAAAGTAAGTGAATTTGGAGTGGGTGAGTTGAAGTAGCTGAAGTGCCCATAGGTCAGCCAAGTGGAAACATGCAGGAGACAGGTTGATACTGCTAGTCCAGAATGATAGATTTGGGTGCTTGCTTCAGCAGCACATACACTAAAATCAGAATTATAGATCTGGGGGTCATAGGCAAATAGGTGGAGCCCATCTAGAAAAAATGTGTAGATTGAGAAATGAAGAGACCCCATATAGGACCCCAAGGAGAAAGGATGCATAGTTGGAAAAGACTTGTTATGATTTCTATGGAGAAGATCCCCCAAGGGCTTCATGCACTCATAGGTGGGACCTTTGGATTGTGACTGAATTACGGGGAGATGTAGCTGACTTGTTGTTGGAAGGTAGAGTCTGGTTGGAAGAGGTGGTCACTGGGGCTGCTCCCTGGAAAGGTGTGTCTCCCTTCCTGGCTTCTCATTGCGACTTGAGCAGCCTTTTTCTCCTGTGTCCCGTTCCCATGCCATGTCTTTCTTACAGCCAGCCTACCATGCACTATAACCACGAGCCAAAATACACCTCTCCTTTAAATTGGGGGTGTTGGGGACTATGTCCCAGTGATGAGACAGTAACTAAGACAGGGCCTCATAAAGAAGAAAGCACAGCCAGAGGTAGAAAAAGAATCCAGCCAAGCAGAGAGAGCATTTCAAGAGATAGTGAGCTGCAGTGAAACACTAAGAGGTAAGGGCAAGAGTGGAATGGGCAGTGTCCCCAGGTTTTGCATTAAGGCGCTCACCGGTGCTGTTGGTGGTGGCAGGTTGACAGCAGTGCTGACGGCATCATCTGAGAAGTGGTGGGGTGAGGAGTGAGTGGGAGGTGAGGAAGTAGTGAGGCCAAGTTAGACAATTCCTAAGACCATGGCTGAGAAGGGAACTGAGAGAAAGGACAGGGGCCGGGGGAGCTTTTGTTTGTTGGTTTTCCTTTTATTTGTTAAGCAAAGACTTGAGTATTTTTAATACAAATGAAAAGTCTTAATAGGAAAGGGAAATGTGGGGAGGGAAGAGGGAGAAATTAACAGAGCAAGAATCCTGATAAATAGGGAAGGCTGGGGATCCAAAGGCCAGGAGGGCTCAGCTGCAGAGAAGCAGAAGGCTTCCATTGTGTGGTGTGAGGCCAGGCTTTGGTACACGCTGGGAAATCAAGGTGGTTCTCCTGGGGTGGCTGGTACTTTCCCTATCAGTGGGTGTTGAATCATTTGCTGAGAGCGAAGGGGGAGTGACCTGTGTGGGTGGGAGGGATGGATATTTGAAGATCTGCAGAGAGCTGAGAATGTGTGAGAGAGCTGCTTTGGAGAATGGAAGGGAACATGTTACAGGGTCCCAGCTGGGTCTGGAGTAAAGTCAGAGAACCTCTCCGACTGGGACTCACACTTTTAGCCAAATCCACAGCTTTGCAGGGGACCTAGGAGCTTGCCTGGGATAAAGTCCTTTATCCTACTCCACAAATAGGTTTGAAACATGTATAGACATGTCAGCTACTTGACTAGAAATAGCATAAATATTTCTTGGAATTAATATTAATGATTTATTATGAACAGTGTTTATAGTGGATATCCAGACTACACAAATCTCATTTTTTTCTTATATTCTAATATCACATCATTGGCATGGCTGGTATAAGGAGGTAGAACTGCTAAAAAGAAGCACAAACTCTGGTGTTACTCAAACTGGGTGATTCAGTCATGGTTGATCTACCTGTCAGGCATGTGATATAAGGAAACATGGTCTCTTCTCTGTAAAATGGGGATGATAGGAACCCTTGCTTCATAAAGTTGTTAAAGGAGTTAATGCATTTGGTGGGATTAAAAAATATATAGATAGATTTTCTTTGAGTCAGGATCTTTCTATATTGTCCAGGCTTTCTTGAACTCTTTGGCTCAAGCAATTCTCCTACCTCAGCCTTCTCAGTAACTGTAATTACAGCCATGAACTGCAGTACCCAGTCTTTATATATTAGCTTTTGAGTTATTAACTAATCCCTCCTCATACATTTTCCTTGTAATCTATTCCTTGAAGAGGAAAAGGGTGGAAGAAAGAAATAAAGTGGAGTGGAGCAGGGAAGTGTGGTAACTAAGGAAAAAAATAAAGGAATCCTAAGGAATCTTCCTAATTTAGGAACCCCTAAATCCATGCAGAAGATTATTCTAGACAATATATCTGAAGCCAGTAGCAAAAGAAGTATCTTCTCCATGGTGTAGAAAAGATTCTGTCTGTCCTGGAGAGAAAGGAAAGAAGTAGAAGCTGAGAGAGAGAAAGAGAAAGAGAGAGAGAAGGAGAGAGAGAGGGAGAGAGGGAAAGAAGAAGAGAGAGAGAGAGAGAGAGAGAGAGAGGAAGGGAGAGAGAGAGAGGGAATGTAGGGAGTGGAGTGGTGTTACTGGAGAGAAGTCCAGATTAATCAGAATTAAACGCATAGTAATAAAGAACATTGCAGCAAGGGACACACTATGGGTTATCTATTGTCCTGTGACAATTTACTCCACAACTTAGCAGTCAAAGAAAACAAACCTATTGTTGCACTTTTGTGTGGGAGGTCAGGAGTCTCAGAGTGGCTTAACTGGATGGTTTGGACTCCTTGTCTCATAACATTGTAGTCAAGCCACTTGCCCGACTGAAGTCATCTTCGGGCTTGATTAGAGCTGGAGGACCTGCTTCTAAGCTGACTTCTGTGACCATGAGCACAAGGCCTCTGTTTCTTACTACACAGACCTCTCCAGAGGGACACCCAAGACAGGGTTGTTGGCTCCTGCCTAAGTGAGTGATCTGAGAGGAAGACAGGAAAGGAGGGAAGAAATGGGAAAAGAAGGCAGGGGCAGAGAGTGCGGGGCAGGGGAATGGAGACCAAGATTTGAACCATTTAACTGAATCCTGTATCGATGATTTCAATCTCTGCTTTACCTGTGTGTATGTTACAGTACTTTCATACAAAGCCCAGCACTGGTAAATGTTCAATAAGTGTTGGTTATTATTAAATTTTGTCATTGGAGGAAAAGGTAACTTTTTAGATTCAAGAAGTTAAAAGAAAGATACAGTCATTTTGAAAAGCAAACATGTTTCTATTAGTCCCTTTTTGTAACATTCATTAACAACATGACACATTTTATAAAAAGTTACATTTACAAATAGCCACTGTGATCCACATACCTACGGATTTGCTCAGTAGTGGATCTAGATTGACTATGATTACCACTTATTTTTTCCTTCTGTTTACGAAGTGTTAAAACCCATAGTTGTTTTTTAAAACGTTGGTGTCCTGTCCAGATTTAAAAAGCTGCCAATTCTTCTCTTACCTCAGCTATAGCACACACCACTGCTTTCCTGGAGGTGACTGAAGAATATGGATTCTGCCAGTTTTAAGTTTGGTCTCGATACCAGATCTGAGCTGTATGACCTTGGGTAAGTTCCTTAATGTTGATGAGCTGCTGTTTCTTCTTTTATAAATGGGGCTGTTGGAAAGGTTAAATGAGATAAGAGAATAAAGCATTTAGCACAAGTGCTTATCACCCAAGAGTTAAGTGTCATTTTCTTATTCCTTTTTCTAATAGGGCTTAATTCCACCAGCCATTTTAGGCCCAAATACATAATTTTCATCATGCTAGTTTATGGCACCTGATTTTTAATAAATCATATTTATTTATTATGCATTTATCCTTGTGTTGCTGGACGTTGATCCCAGGGCCTTGCACATACTAGGCAAGTGCTATTCCATGCAACTACAGCCCAACCAACTAAATGTTGTTTTGTTTTCTGCTTTTTGTGTTTATTTTTTATGTGGCACTGGGGACCAAATCCAGGGCCATGTACATACTGAGCACACACTTTACCACTAAGCTATAACCCCAGCCCTATCAGACAATATTTTAAAGCACAAGGAAAGTACCTGGTAATATCACTGTTTGTTTTGGATTTTGGCAATAACCAAGTCTATCTCCTCTGATATATTTCCTGAGAGTGGGAGCTACTTCTTACTCATTTTCATATTTTTGTTTCCTCTAGTTCCTGGCAGAGTGATTGGTGCACAATAGTATTGAATATGTGTTTGCTGACCCAAATTAAAATTAGAGTATTTGGAAATAATTAAACTAAAGCAAGATAGAAAGTCCTTGCAATGGAAGCTGAAACAAATGGGTCTGGGGAGACGAAATTCATATTTCCAGGGAAAAAGTTATGTATAGTACATAAATTTTCATATTACATATCACTCAATAAATGCCCTCCATGCACATTTTACAATTAGATTAATAACATTTCAAATATTTAAAGAGAGAATAGTGACAGAAATAGACAAAGATTCATCTTTTTAAAATATTTAATACTTTATTTCATGAACAAAAGTGATATGAACACCTAGTACTAGAAACATTATATGATTAATCGTATTAATGAATTAACTGGCTTGGCAAAGTAAATGTTTCAGTTCTATTTTTGCTTAAAGAGGGAATTATTAGAGAGAAGGACTTACTTTGAGGGAAGTCAGTTTATATTCTCCATTCAACTATTGGGTACAATATGACAGAACAATTACAGACTTCATAATAGGAGTGGGACAATGAAACGAAGACGTTTTACTTTCCTTGCCCTAGTAACACTGAAATGATAGAACGTCAGCCTTGGATCAAATCAAAATCCAACCAGCTGAAGCCTCCATTCCCACACTGGTCACTTGGCCCCCAGGGTTGCTGCTTCCTGTTGGGTGTGTGGTGTTTGACTCTATCACTCTACTCAGTAGTACTGTCTTTCATTCAACAGTATATGTCCTGTCAAAGGAATGCTCAGACAGCTCTTGCAGTCTTTGGAGAGGGAGACATGTTTATTGTACCAAAGGGCCCCTTGAGTCCCTTTTGGTTGTTGTAAAGATATGTTGCACAGCTTCTTCAAGCGGTAAGTCAGAATGGTTCAAAATCAGAGTCGGCTTCACTGGAATCACCTTTCTCTTCCTTCGGTTTGTGTTGGGTTGGTTCTACTATTCCAGTCTCCTCCCGCTCTGATGGTGCTATTTTTCCTTTAGATGGTTTGCACTGTCTTCTTCTGCAGTCTGGGTTCTTTTTAGGGGGCAAAGAATGATGTGGGGTTCGGGAAGCGGGTGAGGATATCTGTCGTGCACATTACTTGGTATTATTTTTTTTCTAAGCAAAAAGTTTATTGGTTTGATTTTAGGTAGAGTCAAAATGTTCCCGTATCAAAACAGCCACATCATGACAGCCACACCAAGATGTTCCTGGCATAAAAATGATTGTGTCAAAGCTGTGTGTCTACTATGACAAAACAGCCGGTATCAAAATGGCTGTAGCCTCCCCTGGTTGCCATCAAGAAAATGCTCTCTAGAATGTCATTGTTGTTTATATAAAAATGAAAAGTTGGAATTCTTTCCATCAATATGTCTATTTTCAATTGGGTACTCGCCTTACTTACCAACGGTTGTATGACAAAGATGTACCACTCCTTATCCCTAATGACCAATGCCTCCTGCTAAAAGAGAACTAAATTAACACAGATAATCCAGCTTTTTCCATAGAAATTGTGAAAGTCTCATACTAATTTTATAATCATGCTTTTACACTTTGTTCTCATCACAAAGATCTTTGGGAATTATCCACTAGGAACCAGCCAACAACTCTATGCCAACACAGAGGCAGCTCAGAGCCACTTGTTCACTGCCTACGATTTCATGTTCAATCACAAGCCTGGGAGAATCATAACACAAGTGAAACCACTTGATCTGCTGCCTCTTCGGATACCCTGTTGGGTTGCAAAACATTTCCTGAAAGGTTTTACATTAGGGACCTTTCTTGACCTATATATTCAGGATAAATTAACTTGTAGATTGGGGAGAGTCTTCTACCCATAATACAATGTATCATAGATGTGGATTTCTATCCATAACTTCATCATTGACTGATTTTTTTCTTGACTTTTGAGGTTCCACACTCTTGGTTTTATCCTGTCTCACTGGATGCTGCATCTCAGGCCTTGTCTGCCCTCTATTTCCCTACCTTGTTTTTAAATGTTGAAGTATTTTAGTACTCAGTGCTCTTCTCTAAGCATAACTCATTCCTTAGGAAAGCTCATTCAGTTCTGTGGCTTTAAATAGCATCTCTGTGTTGATTACTCCAAATATGTATTCCCAGCCTCCAGATCATATCTGGAGACTTATATATCTCCATTTGAAAGTGCAAGTGGCATCTCAGACTTATAGGTCCAAAATGGAGCACTACATTTCCCCACCCATGCCTCTTCTAGTCTTCTCCATCTTAGTGTCAAAGTGGAATATACACTATAAGACATAGAAGTTATCTCTGATTTTCTCCTCACCCCAAATATATAGCCCAGTGGCAAACATTAGTATAATTCTTTCTCCAAGATATATCTGACTACATCTCCTTCCCACTCTTTCCAATGCCATTACCCCAGTCCAACTCATTATTTTCTCTTAGCAGGGCTAAGATAATTTTTTTTTAAATTTTTTTTTCTTTTTTGATTTTTTTCCAGTACCGGGAATTGAACTCATGACATCGCGCTTGCCAGGCAAGTGCTGTGCCACTGAGCTAAATCCCCAGCCCCAGCAGGGCTAAGATAATGACATCTTAACTGGCCTCCCTTTCTTTGCCTGACTGGGCCCTTCTCATCACTTGGTCTCAGAAAACAGGTCAAGGTTCAAAGAGAATTTTATGGTTTAAATATGAAGCAGCCGCCACAGGCACATGTATTGAGGGCTTGATCCCCAATACAGCAGTGTTTAGAGAGGTGATTGGATCATGTGGCTGCTAACTCATCAATGGATTAATCCTTTGGTGGATTCATAGCTAAATGGGCTATTATGAGGTGGAGTTCCCTTGGAGGAAGGAGGTCACTGGAGCTCTGTCTTGGAAGGGTATGTCCTGTCCCCAGCCCTTTCTCCTCTGTCTGGCTCTTTCTAGTCTTCTCTGCTTCCTGGTTGTCATGAAATAAACAGCTTTCCTACACTATACTTTCTAACCATGATGTTTCTGCCTTGCCACAGCCCTAAAAGTAGTGGATCCAGCAAACCATGGACTAAAACCTCTGAAACTCAGCCAAAATAAGTCCTTTCCCCTTGAAATTATTTTACTCAGGCATTTGGTCACTAAATGACAATCTAACACAAAAGATTTCCCAAGCTATCCTATCGACAGTGGCCCTCTACCCCAACACATGCTGTATCAATTCACCATGTTGTCTTCCTTCATATAACTTACAATAATGTTATTCTCTATTTCCTTCCTATTGATTGTATTCCTCACTAGAATATAAGCCCCATGGGAGCAGGGAGTTCAACTGCTCTTCTCCATCCAATCTCCAAGGCTTATCAAAGTAGCTGGGTCAAGGTGGGCTCTTGACAAATATTTGCTGGAAAGAACAAAATGAGATCTTTTGAAAAGAGGAAATATCTCCGGGATTTTAGACATTTCAGAACCAGTGATACCTGGTGTTTTTCACAAGCACTCCATTCAGGTTCGTCTCCTATATGTGCATCAAATACAAGGAAAGCTAACTTGAAGGCAATACTTTACGAATAGCTGGAGGTTTCATTCAGATCATTCTTCCAAAACTACATCTTAGTTTGATTGGCACAAATTGAACACTAAGATAACTATCTATGCTGGTTGATGCTATCAGGTTCAATCAACCAACCATTATCTATAACTGAAGGTGTTCTTTTCTATAAGATTTTATTCTAAAACTAAAGATGTACCCAAGAAGAAATAATCATATGGATTAAAATGATCAATACTGAATTTATACATATTTATTCATCTCATTTATTTATTCAATATTGCTGATGTAAACATACATATATATTATAAACAGATATATAAGGAGAGAATGAAAAATTACTATTTTGCAAATAGACACAAAGAGTTCTTCTTAGGTAAGGAATTATCTTTGTTTAGAATAAAATCCAGAGTGACATCAAAGGGGTGGTGAGTGAGTCACTATCTGTTGGAAAGAAACAATAAAAAGATCACAATGATCTTGCTACATGAAAAACCCCTGGGAGATATGGGAAGAGAGAAGAGGTAAGTGAGGAGAAAATGTGGGAGAGAAGGCTGAGAAAATGCCAAGAGACTTATGCTTAGGTTGGTGGAAATAGAATAAGGAAAGTGAGTTTTTCAGTTTTAAATTGGCTGCTGAAGAGTGCTACATATTTGCCATATAGCCTCCCCCCATATGGCAAACACTATCTTTGAATTTCCAGGAAGCGTCTACCACACACAGCTGCCTCCCATGAATTTGGGGTGGGAAATCAAGGAGGAGGGTCTGTAAATCATCCTTGGGTCAATGCCAAAAGAAGATAAAGGAACAGCTGCATGATACTGAGTGAAGAAGGGGAATTCAGCAGAGACCAGAAATCAGATCCCGAGGCTGCCAAGAGAATGGGCAGCCTCCCTGCAGCTAGGAGTGAGGAGGGAGCGTTGACTTTTCTGTAGGACGTGGCTTGAGTATCCAGAGGAATTCCTATTTACTGCAAGGTGATACAATATTTGATTTCACAAATAATCCAGAAGTCACTAACAGTATGTTCTGTTGATATATATTAATCCCTCCTCACCATAGTAGTAGTAAAAACTGTAGATAGGGATGACTAGTGCAGTAGATGGAATGTTTGTAACCTGCTTCCCCTCAAATCCATATGTTGAAATGCTCTCCCCCAGGGTGATGGTGTTAGGCGGTATGGTTTGGGGGAGGTAATTAGGTCATGAGAATGGTGCCCTTGTGGATGGAATTAGTGTCCCTACAAAAAGAACTTCAGAGTTTTCTTGCCCTTTTCCTGCTATATGAGGAAGCAATAAGACATAATAGTTGGCAGCCAGGAAAAAGCCCCTGCCCTGACCAGAATCTGATCACACTGGCATTATGATCTAGTACTTCCAGCTATAAGAACTATGAGAAATAAAGTTCTGTTTTTTGTGAGTCACCTATGATATGGTACTTTGATACAAAAGCCTGAACTGACTAACACAATAGGTAGAGTGCATTTCAATTTTAGTCCTCTCCTGTCATGCTTCTATTTATTTCTGTTTTACTCTGTGGTTCCATACTCCAACCCTAAACTATGCTAGTTACGCAGATAGGTCACTGTTTTTGTTTTTATTTTACTTTTACAGTTGGTTAGCCAAAGCAGTAAGAATTAAATTTCAAAAATCAGTGTAGTAGAAAGCCAGTGAATATTGTTTTAAGTACTAGTAGACAGAAAAACCAACAGTTTTCGATGAATAGCACATTCAATTCAACTAAATAATTTACTATTGAGTTCAATAAATATTTACGTGCCAGAGACTCTGCTAAGTTCTAGAACTTCAAGTATGAATAAAACTCAATAGCTCCTTTTGGTGAGTTTACAGTTTACAGTTCAGTGGGGATACATAAACAAATATAATTACAGTGCAATGTAGTAAGTGTAAAACATAAAAGCAATTGTGGCTTTTATGAGATCATTGAAGTGAGGCACTTAGTGAAGCCTTCAGAAGGGGTCAGGGTTAAGGGTGGCTCTTCGAACTGACAGCTGAGTTGGAGCTTAAAAGATGTGAGGAGTTAAGCGGAGATTGGAGAGGGAAGCTGGGTTGGGGTCAGGGGCAGGAGAGGAAAAGTAGATGTGCACCTTCTAGAAGAGACAGTATAGGCAAAGGCATGGGAAGAAAGAAACATAGAAGATATAGGAGACTATAAGCAGTTTTGAGTTACTGGAGACAAGATTGAGATATAAATGAAGCTAGAGAAAAAGGTAAGGGCTAGTATGATGCATTGACAACCGGTAAGCAACTTGTAACATCCAGCTAAACTGAGTCAGTGTGGTGCCGGATGTGGAAGGCCCACCTGAGAATTGTTGCCAACAAAACAAAAATGAGAACCGGAGAAGAAGAGGTACTACGAGGGGGCTGTTGGTTCTCCTGGAGGAGCTTGTCATGCTGGCTTTCCTGATATGAACTCAGCTGTTCTCATCATTGAAGGAGCTCAGGACCTTGTTGTGGCTGAGAATCGTTACAGTTCACTTTGGGGAGCTCTGGTCTTTACTTTGGGTATCACTTCCTGGCTCTGGAGAGGAAGATGGTGCATTGTTCAGTGTCCTGGAGAAGCTTGTTGCACTGGATTTCCTAATATGGCCTAATATGGCCTCAGCTGTTTTCATCGTCAGAGGAGCTCAGGACCTCATTATCACTGAGGATGGTTGTGGTACCTTTCAGGGGGAGCTCTGGTTCTTACTTTGAGTGTTGCTTCCTGGCTCCAGTGTAGATTCCTCAGCCTGCTGGCACACATCCTTCTTCCTCCTGGCACAGACTTTTTAGCTTCCACCACTGTCCTTGGGGCCTTCTCAGTGCAGATCCTTGAAACAGGTTTGCATGAGGCATTGTCATAGGTTCTTTGCCTTCAGCTGGACTCATGCAGGACATTGCTGTGGGATCTAGGCCCTCAGCTGGATTCTTTGGGTCTTTAGTGTGTGGATAGATTTCCTGCACTCCTTCATATTTGACTCTTTGGGTGACCACTATAAAATAATTCTATAAATTATGTGTCCTGTATTAAATTGTCTTCCTTTTAAACCCTGACTACAATAGCTAGATAATGGTGGACCTTGGGTATAATATTAAAAAGTATTGACCATCTTGTCTGCAATGTAGAAATGCTAAAGGGTTTTAAGACAGAAAAGTGGCATGGCAAAATAATTTTCTATGAAGAGAACAGCGAGAAAGGGATTACAGTTGTACCTACATTTAGGACAGACAGAACAAAGGAAATCTGTAAGAAAATTGTTGTTCTAGTTCAGGTCTAAAACATGGGTAGTGAATGTGGAGAGGCAGGAACAAGTCCAGGACTGTTCAGGAATTTAAACTATCAGAGGATAGTAATTGATTGAATTTGAAAGATGAAGAAAGATAGCTAAAGAGTTCTCTCTTGGATGTCAAGTATGGATAATGAGTTCATGAACTAAGTTTGTGACAAAAAGAGAAAAAGTTGTTTAATGGAGAAGATGGTAAACTCATTTCTAAACATATCAAGTCCCAGATGCTTTTAGAAGCTAGCATGAGACAGAAAATGCTACAACTGTTGGGAGAGACGCAGAATGAAGGCAGAGTATTGGAATTCATCCCTGTACAGGTGGTAGTTGAAAAACTGAGGGTACCTCAGGTAACCTAGGGAACACATTAAAACAAGAAGAGAGATAGTCAAGGGAGGTGCCAGAAAAAAACTAAGATCACAAAAAAGGTAGAAAAGGAGTGATCAGAAATGCATAAAAGAGCGATTAACTCAAGAGCTTCGAGAATAAATTTTAAGACGCAATCAGTTGTTTCATATGTAACATGAGATGCAGTAATATAGAGCTTAAAGGAAAGTACTTTAAATTTATCTATTTAGATGTTATTTTAAAAGCTGAGTGCAATCCCCTTTATTATCTGAGGAGAAAATTCAAACAAGAAAAGGCCAGTACCACAAGGAAAAATATTGACTAGGTTCACATATAAACATAGATGCATAAAAACTAAATAAAACATTTGTAATTCATTGAAAATACAATATAATCAAGGATGGTTTAATTCCAGAAATGAACATTTTATTTTTTTGAAATCTGTCAGTATAATTTATTATAATGCCAATTAAGGGACAAAATTAAGTGATTACCTCAATATATGCAGTAAAAACACAGTAATATTTAACATTCAATTCATTATTTTGAAGTATCCTTCATAGGATATTTTAAAGGAATACATCAGACCATCCTAAATATTACAACAATAACAAAATTGTGTTTAATGATGAAATAATGGAAATATTCTGTTCAAAGACATGAAAAAGACATGGATATCGTACCCATTTTACATGGTACTGGAGGGTCTTCACTAATATAGTAAGACAAGAAAAAAAGTATAGGGATTGAAACAAAGAAACAAACTAAGAAACATTAAGGAAATAATATGATTATATAAGATAGTTGAGACAATCCTTTGACATTCTATCAATACCTATAAGAGAGTTATTCAAGGTTGATGGACACAAAGCAGTATTTAAAAATTAACCAAATTTCTGTACAGCTGCAATAAACAAATAGAAAATATAACATTACCTAAATTTTAGTCACAACATAAGCCACAGTTTACACAGGAAAATATGTAACAAAAAATGTTCAAGATCTAAAATTATTTCTTAATTTAAAATAGAAGAAATATACCAAGGAAAACAATATTATAAAGAGATAATTATTCCCAATTAATGTATTAACATTTAACCTCTTACAGCCAGAATCCCAATAAGGTGTTTTGTGGAATTTGACAGGTGGGTTTTAAAATGCACATGGAAAAGTTCAGTATCCAAAATAGGCAAGACAGTTTGAAAGAGAAAAATATGATTGAGGAAGAATTAGGAAAGTGTGGTATCAGAGCATGAATAGATAAATAATCCAATGCAACAGAAAAGAGAGGAGCACACAGGAGAATTAGGTATGTGGTAGAATTTACTACATGGTATGTGAAGGAAAGATGAACTATTCAAATAAATGGTGCTAGATCAATTAGTTCTTTCTACAGGAAAAAATAGATACTAATTTTCCAGTGTACACACACATGTCAGGTGGCTCAAACAAAGTTTCAGAAGATAATAGAAGAGAATATACTCATGTGGGGGTAGGGAAAGCATTTTTAAGATACAAGAAAAACAAAGCATACACTAAGGATGTGGCTTAGTCGTAGAGTTCTCGCATTGCATGAACAAGGCCCTGCGTTTGATCCCCAGCACCACACGCACAAAAGAGCATAAAAAGATAATAAATTAAAATTGAAATTTCTGTGTGGGAAGAGATACCACAAACAATGTTAAAAGATAAAGGTAGGGTAGGAAAAAATCTTTGAATTTAAAAAACTGACAGGAGACTAGGCTACAGTCTATGTACAGGGGAATTTTTGTAAATCAACAAGAAAAAGATGCAGCAGAAAACAAATCATCAAAGAATGTAAGTAGGAAATTTGGGAGAAGTAAAACCCAAATTGCCAGTAACACATGAGAAATGTGCTTACCCTCTCTTTTAAAAAGGAAATTGCAAAATTTAAAATTGGATCACTTTTCATATATATGAAAATGATAAATATCTGATAATACTAAATATTGGGAAAGATGGGAAGAAACTCTCACCTTCTGCTGATGGGAAAGTATGTTGGTACAACCACTGTTGAAAGTAATTTGCCAATATTTTGTAGCATTTAATATGTGGAAACCCTATTATATAATTATGCAACCTCTGGGCATATATCCAGAAAAACCTTTTTGCATTTTTACAAAGAGAAGTGCCTTGAAGATGATCATTCTATTATTGCTAGCAATAGTGAAAAGTTGGAAACCACCATCAGTAGGTAGAATGTGTAAATTAATATTGAACTATAGTTATAATACGAAACTACACAGTAGTTGAAATGAACGTACTAGATCCAAAAGTACCAACACAGATAAATGATGAGAACACAATACTGAATGCAAATGTAAATACATGTATGTAAATTTTAGAAAGAAAAGAAAAATTTAATAAAAAAATCATCAGAGGATTTTCATATATACATACATACACACATACCTGTGGGAAAAATACATACAGGGGTGTATCTTGGTAGCTAGGATCGATGACATCTTGGTAGATAGAAGCAAACAGGATTAATTAGATGGAGTACAAAGGGGACTTCATGCCTGGTGTATTGGCACCCACTTGTAATCCCAGCTACTTGGGAGGCTGAGGTAGGAGGATCACAAGTTTGAGGCCAGCCTAGGCAACTTAGACCCTGGCTCAGAAAAATAAAAAAGGCAGGGGATGTAGTGCAGTGGTAGCATGTTCCTGGGCTCAATCTCTAGTAATATTACAAAAAGGGATGAGGCTTCAGCTGTATTATAACATCTTTTTTAAAGATCTGAGGAAAATAACAGTGACCAGGAGATAAGGAGGCAGTAGAGACAGTGAGTATAGTCTGTTTTTTCAAAAAGTTTAGATGGAGAAAAAAAGAAGAGAGATGGAAAAATGGCTGAAAAAAGACACTAGGTTGAAGGCACTACTCACCCAACATTTTTATTATGACATTTTTAAACATTCAGAAACATTGAAAAAAATGGTACAGTGAACACCTATATACCCACCATTTATATTCTCCAAACAGAATTTTGCTTTATTTGGTTTATGACATATTTATCCATCCATCCATCCATCTAGTTTATTATTTGATTAATTTCAAAGAAAGTTTTAGTCATCTATGCACTTCATTAATTAAGAGCTTTTTGATTAAAGAGATGAATGCATGAATTGAGGGAAAGAATCAGTATTGAGGGTGTGATTGAAAGAAAAGAAAGAGAAAATAATTGTTTAAGCCATGAAAAGAGTGGGAAGGTCTGACCTTTGAAAAGGAGGAGGAAAAGATGATAGAGGCATGGGATGTTGAAGATTGCCTCAATTTTTTCCCCAAAACATTTGGGATGTGAATTGTGAGTTGATTGGGTCTTGAATAGAAAGATAAACATAAGGTAAACATATTTACTGGGGAAAATGGAGAGGAAATTGATCAAAGACAAATTAAGGGATCTATACAGTCTCTGAGGATCCAGTTGAGCCTGAATCTGTAGCAGCACAAGACTTTAGGTTATGTGATGTCTAGTCCTGTTGTTTCAGAAGAAAGAACACGAAAAGCAGACTGTAAAATAATCTAGGTTTGATGCAGGACAGGTGCAAGAAAACAGAAGGGCATTGTATTGGTCTGGTTTGCATTCCTACAATGAAAGCCCAGAACTAAGTAACTTATAAAGAGAAAAGGTTCATTTAGTTCACAGTTTTGTAAGTTCAAAGTCCAAGATGAGGAGATTCATGGGAAGACATTGTTTTGGCTTTCAATGGGGGCAATAAACAGTGGCACACCACGGTGGGAGATCATGTAGGCACAAACACTCATATCTAGAGCAAAAGCAGAGAGAAAAAGAAAACACAGGTTAGACTTTGCTGTTCCTTTTATAATTCCCTTGTAAGAACTCAAGGAGTCATTTGAGAACTACCAGGGGTCACACATGAATTACCTCATGTCCCCAGTGACCTGAATATCTTCCATTACACTTCACCCAAAGGTTCCACTATCTCTTAAAAATGTTATCCTGGAGACTAAACCTTTATTCACAATGAATCCTTGGGGAATACTCAGACCACACCCTTGGCAATGGGTTTCAAACAGTCAATAATTACTCTCAAGCAAAGCTTGGAATTAAAAGAGTCTAGAAAAGGCTGAAGAACCAGAATAAAATGAGGAGGTTAATGTATCTGAGTTCTCATGAGATGGAAAAGCAGCCCCGTGGGTGAGTCACAAACCTAGGCTCATTGCTACCACTGCAGACACAAGTGCACATAGAAATGCTTCTAGTTACTTATACTCTCATTTTTCTTAGTGGTTTAGTACTTTCTTATATGAATGGTTCTGTACTTTATTACATCTGCCTTTTCCTATGAACCCCCTTTTTCATCTCTTGTGCCTATTACTGCAAACTGTAATTACCCTTTCCACTGAGATATCTGGATCCATTTTTCTAATATAAGTAAATTTAGATTTTTTTCATGGAAGTATATTCTTCATTTCCTTGCCTTGAGTTGAAGGACTCTCATTTAAGGCTGGTATTTGCCTTTCAAATTTCTCTGGTTGAGGCTGTTCATTCTCCCATAAACTGTGTTGAGGGGCAGAGGGAGTTAGAGTACAAGAGTCGGCATTTGATTGACTTTCCATTGCTACTTCCAGCCCATCACTTTCTGTCATGTAAAATCTCATTCTTTCTTTATAGGTTCCATCTAGCTTTCTCCTCTCAGCCACTAACCAACCTCCGGGTCACTTTCCTTCATTCCCCCAAGACTTTGGAACCTAACCCACAGTTGTCCTTTTTATTCCGCCTCTTAGCACTGTCTTAGGATTTGGTGCCAACAATAGATCCAGTACCTCAGCTTCCTAATTGCTGTACCTCTTTAACCTTTGTGACCTTCTCCTCCAATCTACTTGAGTCATCTGCTTCCCAGAATCACATTTTGTATCTTGTCATCACTCAGACATTACGCCTCAGCAATCCTAAATTCCAAGTTCTCTTTGACTGCTTGCATCTAACCTTGATAAAACCAAATTTTCAGGTTCCTTATTCTCAGTACCAGGGATCAATGTTGCTCAGTAATGAGGAGATATTTCAGGAGCTTCTATGATCCTCTCTACCCATATTTAGATGACAGTATACAAGAGACATATTTTGGATTTTTTTTGTCTTATTCATAAGGGTCTTAGCCGCCAGCTAGTATAACTGATATCTTGGCACCTTTATATACAACAGAGAAAAGGAAAATGGGTCAGGGTAGACTACACATACTGGCCAATTATGATTATATCACTCTCAGAGTTACATGAAGACAATGGAATCATTTTTTTAAAATCTCTCCTTTAGAATCTTTGAGCTCTGATTTTTTTAATTTAATTTTTTTGTGGGGGACTCATTGCAAGCACAAAGTTAAGGAATTCATCATTTTCTTTGCATAGGGTGAAGTAACTTAGCGTCTCTATAGTTACTAGAAGAACACAGAAATTAATTTGCTAAAGATTATCCCCTTCATACATTGTGCTAGTTAATAAATGGCTGGCACTCTGTGCTCCAAGCAGAGCTGGATTACTCAACAGATACAGTGTTCAGGGCACTGGCAAAGTAGGAATGCATAAAAATGCATACAAAACTTTTCATAGTTTGAGATTTGTCATTTCTAATGCAAAGTATATAGTGGTTATCTCTGGGGGAAAATCAGAAGTTTGTTGCTCTTCCTAATACTCTGCAATTTAAAAAAAAATCACATGGGGTGGTTCACTTTATTATTGTCGGTGCTTAGGATCCTTCAAGGCTTTAATTAGGCCCTGATGTCAGAGGCCATTGTGGTTCCATCCGAGTGTTTTTATTCTTTTTGCATTCCTGTACTTGAATGTTGAGGTGAGGTCATCATTTTGAAGGAGGTTTTGCCAAGAAGTGACTGGCAGAAATCTCTTTGTTTCTGGCCTGTTCCACTGCTTTACCAAACAATACTGTCACTGGTTGGTATAAGCACTGGGCTTCTCTTTAGAGAACATGAACCAGGTAGAAAAGGGCTCTCACAAAACAAAAATAGAGTCCTAAGTCTTGTTTTATTTTTTATTTTTTGGTACCAATTCCTGCCAGCCTAAGATCATTCAATTTTGAGTTTATAATCACTATCAAATGTTGTGATGAGAGTTAGTGCTCCCTAAATTCTCCACATCAACTCCAGTAAGCCTATTTAGGACACTTCGTTTTTACCTGACATGCTTCCAAACTTGATTTATGCCATAGCTTTGATTTTTATCCAGCTTCTTTCTACCAAGAATGCAGTAGAATGACTGGCAGCCACTCAACCACTTGAGGCTTGCTGCCTGACAGTGCAAAACAAAGAGACTGGGAAAGCAGAGAAACAGTTCCTTTAAAACACAGACCCTTTCCAGGGAGAAAGGAAGATGTCTTTTTTTGGTTGCATTAGATTCTGCTTAGGACTCAGGATGCAGGATGCTATCTTGATGAGGGACAGACAGGGTTGAAAAGGGGAACATACTGAGCAATGAGCAACAGCTGAGAGCTACAAAGATAGGGCTGTGCTCATGTATAAATAGAAATGTTGCTGCTACCCTGATGAATCAGACCAGATGTTTCTCTGATGTCGCTGTTTGGTCCTTTGGTTTTAAAAAAAAAAAGTATAATTTTGCTAAAATTATATGTGGGGCCAGGAATGCGGTATAAGTGCTTTAAACTTAAATAATATGTAAAAGAATAAAATTACTTTACTGAGAAAACCTTCATCAACAAGAAAAATATCTATTTAGAGAAGCACAGAAAAGGGTGGGAAGAAATCAATCTTTTGATGGGGCTGATGAACTGAGATTGAAATGTGAGTTCTAATTCTTTCTCTGTCACTAGTTATGTGACCTTGGGCAAGTCACATCATATTCCTGGGTCTAGGTTTTATTATTTATTTATTCATTTATTTGTTTCTGTTGAGACAAGGTCTCACTATGTTGCCCACTCTGGTCTCAAAATTTATAGGCTTAAGCGATCTCCTATCTCAGGATCAAGTAATTGGGGCTACAGGTGCTGGTCATCATGCCTGGCAAGGTATGTTTATTTTTAAAGTGCAGGATAGAAAATGAGCATTGCCTGACTGGATTCATTGAACTGATTTTTAGTTTCTTCTGCAGCTCCACACATCTATGAAGAAAACCAGGTTTACTTTTTCCTCTAGTCTAAACTCTTTTTCCTTGGCTTTTGGTTTCATTGAAGGGTTGATATACGAAAGGCATTGTGAGTGATAAGCAGGAATAATGCAAGGTCTTTGCCCTCAAGGTGCTTATAACCCAGTAGCAGATATTCAGAATTGTACAGAAGACAACATCACAAGATATAGTGTGGCTGATTCTAGAAGAGAGACAGGAACAAATGGTATAGGAAAGCTGAGATCACTGCCAACTTGGAGGACAGGGAATGAGTTGATGGAGGATCCTGGCATTTGATGGGGTTGGTCTCTGGCAGTCAGAAATGCAGTAGAGGACATGCTAGGTGGAGAAAAAAATTAGGCAGTGACGAGGGGCAATACGTGCAACCTATATTTAGTGTCCATTTCAGTTCGCTGAAAACAGGCAAGCAGTGAGGTGGCAATGTTGCTTTAGGAACATATTTAGGAGGCACTTTTAAGTTTAGGTTAGAATGCATTTTATGCAGGCAACAGAGAACTGTTTTTTGTGATGTTACCTGATCTGAACTGTGTTTTAGGATAATTCAGCTACAACAGAGAGTAGTATAAATTGGAAGGATAAAGTCCTCAGGGAAAAGAGAATAGCTAATAAGCTAATGCTAGTAAAAGCTAACCAGGTCCAAGCTAGGATGATATCAGTAGGAATGGAAAACAAGGTTGGATCTATGCAGCCTAGGGTGGAGGAGGGGACTCACAGGCAACTGTCTGTTTAAGCAAGTCTGAAATAGAACCTACTAGTTCCAGTAACGTACAAAGGAAATTCAAGAAGGGAAAGGTGTTTGGGCAAGGGAAGGGGAACACGAAGGGGTTATTTTTCACGCACTGAATGTGAGGTGCAGGAAGCCTATCCTGGTAGACTTGTTCAACATTTAAAAATTCCTGATTGGACCTCAGTACTGTGGATGGGGCTGGAGATGAGTATCTCAAAGTCAACATTCTCCAACTGAGAGGTGTAATCACAGGAGTGCATAGATCACTAGGTAATTGGAGAGCGAAGGAAGAAAGAAGACAGAACAGAATCTTGGGCAATGTCTAATTTCTTCCTGCTATGGACCATATTGGGAGACTAATAATACATCACTGTGTCAAAGGGCAAAGAGAATATAGAAAGTCAAGACTGGGGCTGGGGATTTAGCTCAGTGGCAAAGCGCCTGCCTGGCAAGCGCAAGGTCGTGAGTTCAGTTCCCGGTACCTGAGAAAAACCAAAAAAAAAAAAAAAAAAAAAAGTCAAGACTGATGAGCCACAGTTTAAGAGTTGCATATTACTCTTTTGGAGATAAACTGCAGAGAGGTGGTATTTACGTAGTCTAAAGGGACTATGTGGTCTAGAAGAAAGTAGTTAACAGCATTTGTGAAGAGGCAACCTCTTATATGTTTGTTTCCTGACAAACGAATAGAGAAACTTGGATATGTATCTGGTCCTCAGTCAGTTGTGACAGTCACGATTCCAACTACTCATACCTTCTTTATATTAGTAATGTGCTCTTACAAACAAAACCTGTTCCTTTTTGGAAATCTCAGGCTGTTGCCAGCTTTTTTTTTTTTTTTTTGGCACTGTTAACTATGGAATTTATTTATGTCCTCCAGTTTCCCAATTTTTGATTGTCTTGGATCTAGGGTATGATTCTTGGGATTATGCGTTCCAATGTCAATAAATATGTACATCAACCCTGAGAAATTATTGTTCAAAGCTGTAGAGAAGGGAGAAACAAGAAGGAAGAGTAGCCGGGCATGGTGGTGCATGCCTGTAACTGGGAGGCTGAGGCAGGAGGATTGCTGCAAGTTCCAGACCAGCCTGGGCTACAAAGTGAGCTCAAGGGCAGCCTGAACTGCATAACGAGATCCTGTCTCAAAAAGACAACAACAGCAGCAACAACAAAAAAAGACAACAAGAAGGAAGAGGGCTAAATAGGATGTCAGTTCCTTTTACTTCATATATAAAGGACTGTCTGCAAACAGTGGGGTTGGTTTTCTTCACATTAAAATTTGGGATTTCCTTATGGAGATACCACTGATATAATTGCAAATAGACTTAACTGCTTTCCAGCAATGAAAATTGGTTTATAACTTTCATGTTTTGTTCTTCAATATTTTTTCTTTTTTTTTTTACATTGCAAAAAACAATAAAATGTTTATTTTTTGTTTCACAAATATCAGAACAACTCTACCTGCTAAAGAAGAATACCCTTCCAGAGTCCAGCCTCATTGGTAAATTAAAAAATTAGAAGACTAGAATTTTAATCTCAGTTTACTAACTAGCTGTGTTTAGGTAGTTTGCTTAATAGAATTCTATGTTTCAATTTCTTTCATGGGCTAACTGGTGTTTAAAAAATATTGGTTATGCTTATCTCACAGAATTATTATTCAGATGGTGAAAATATTTTCTTTTAAAATTATGAACATCATATAAATTACAGACATAATATCACATTGGTAATTAGATAATGACATGCAGCTGTCTGGGGTCAAGATAGGGAGGTGAAGTAGTGAGTAGTATTTAGTATTTAGTGGTCAGGAAGAAGAAAACAGAATCACTAAGAAAATAAGATTACTGGAGGTTGGCAGAGGATTTTTCTTCAGCTCAAGAAATACAGTAAAGCCACCGAGAGAACAAGTTTTGGGGGAAAAATCTGTATTTCCTATACTACTGCTAATGCTGCTTTTTTTGAGATAATTGTTTTGGTAAATGCCTTATATACTGACTAATAAAGAGAAACTCATATTTGTACATCTGATGCCCATTATTCACTTACTCTCTGATTTATATTACCAAGACATCAACAGTAGTTTATTATAAATGAAAATGCTCTAGCTCGGCTCACTGCTGAACTCTGTAGCTTCCTGGCTTCAACACTAAATCCACAAAAGCGCATAGGATGGTTTGGACTTGGAAGACTGACTATGTAGTAAGCAAGTAAGGTTGTAAATATTAGAAAAGATCCCTCCAACATATCACCAAGCAACAGATCAACAAACTCAGTCGCAAAGGATTCTTGAAGGAAAAACTGAAGTAATCAGTATTATCAAGTTACAGTAAAAATCTATCTGTACTGGCGACTGATTTGCAGGGCAACTTGCCTGTTCCCGTTTCTTCACCTGTGAAACAAGAAGCAAGATGAGATTATCACTTAGGACACTTCTTGTTTGAAACGCCATTACTCAAAGCAAGATTCGGGAGAAAATTGCAAAAACCATCCTTGTAGCACTTGATAAACTGTAACACACCAATATACTACAAAACTAGAAAAAAAAAAAAGGTACCTTGCACACCAGTCTGATTATGCAAAGTAAGGAGCAGTGGGAGAGAGGGAAACGCTAAGCAAGACTCTCTGAAAGGGTATTACACAAACAAGTAATTATGGAAAAATCCTGCTCCATTTTAAGCAGCCACGCAAAGCACGGCTTCAGTTGTTAGTGTTCAGTTTCTTTTTCTTTTTTTTTTTCGTCGTTTTGAGACAGGGTCTCCCTATGCAGTTCAGGCTCACTTGAATTCACTTTGTAGCCCAGGCGGGTCTCGAACTCGCAACAATCCTCCTGCCTCAGCAACTTCCCCCCCCCCAACGCCCTCCCCAGTGCTAGAATTACAGGCGTGTGCCAGCACGCCCGGCTTAGTGTTCAGTTTTGAAATTATTATTATTTGCCTATTATTTCTTAAATCTCAACTGATGAATTCTACCTTAGGTGTACATAAAAGTCAAGTCAAGGTCAAGGAGGGAGACATTCTACAAATAAACCAAAAATAAAACACAAGTGATATCATTAGAGAGAAAAAAGCCAACATACTGCACGAAGATCAAAGGCAAAAAAGAAAAAAAAAGAAAAAAAAAAAAGCATGTTTGCTTAATACTATCGGGCTTCTGAGCATTTCATGTGGTAGGCCCGTCCATCCATCCACACCGCACTTCTTAAGCATGCTATTCTAAGCCGATGACAGCTTCAGTGCGGACCCGGAGCAGAGCGCGGATCCTGTACAGATCCCACAATCCCAGCCAGACACGCCGCCAACTCTCCTTTCTGAGAAGGACGGGGGCGTTTCCTCTAGGGTGACTGTAAAATGAAGCCGTCTCTTCAGTCTCTTGGTCCAATAAGAAAGAAGTGTTCCAGAAATAAATAAATTAATTAATTAATAGGAAACGGGTGAGAAGAAAAGGAAGTTCCTTTCCTTCCCTTTTAAATTTCCCGCACCCCTTTTCCTCCCCGCCTCCTCAGTCCGTCTGTAAAGCAAGCAGCAGCTCTGGAGACCCAGACCACACGGCTCTGCTGTCCCGGAGACGGCTTTAGGAAAGTGGGCGGGATCGAGTTAGATGAATAACTCGGTGCTCGACTTTTCCTGACTTTGGCAGCGGTTCCTCCTCCGCGTCGTTACTCGATTGCACACGCGGCCAGGCTCTCGGCCCTCGATTGCTCCGGTCTATCACCCTGGGATGCCGCCTGCCGCCGCCACCGCCGCGGCTGCCGGGCTTGTGGGATCCTCAGCCGAGCCGGAGCGGGAGCCGGAGCCGCGGCCGGAGCCCTGGCCTGAGAGTTAGGGGGGGCGGGCCGGTTCACTCCAGAGCGGGCTGCTGAGGACAGGCGGGCTGAAGCCAGGGGCCACCGCCCCCCTCAGGCGGAGGGAGCCGGCACTTGGAGTCCCCGAGGCGGCGGCGGCGGGAGCCGGTCAGAGGGGGCGGCCCCTGGCGGCGACGCCCCCAAGCCCAGCCCTGCGGGGCCCCGCGCCCTCTTCGGCGCGAGCCTGGTCTGGCCGCGGGAGACGCCGGCGGGCGCTCCGGAGGGCGGATCCGAGGGGGCGGGAGGGCGAGCGTGCCCTCCCGGGAGGGACCGCACCTGAGCCCCGACCCAGCCCCGGTCGGGCTCCCTCCCTCTGGCCGCAGGTGGGCTGCAGCTTGGCGGTGGGCGGCGGGGACGGAGGTGTGCGGCGTCCGCGTCCCCGCTGCTGCGCCCTCCTCCCCTTCCCGCAGACAGGGCGCCCGCCCGGCCGCCTCGTCCCTCCCCGGCACCATGGAGCTCTCCCCGTCGTCGGGAGGAGCCGCGGAGGCGCTGTCCTGGCCGGAGATGTTCCCGGGGCTGGAGTCCGACTCGCCGCTGCCCCCGGAGGATCTGGAAGCGGTTGTCCCAGTCAGTGGAACCGTGGCCGGTGGCATGTTGGATCGGATCCTTCTTGAGTCCGTGTGCCAGCAGCAGAGCTGGGTCCGAGTGTACGGTAAGGACCACAGGCCGTCTACGGGCGGGTGTTTCTTGTCAGTGCTTGGATTGACGTGCATTTCATTGCCCATTCTGTCTCCATCCATCCTGGGTCAGCGTCCCAATCCCCTTTTGTTTTGGGGATGCATTTCTGACAAGTTTATCCAGATTAGCACCTGGGTGGAAATGTGAGCCAGTGTAGTCTTTGGACAGACATCTTCAGGCACCCGCAGTGAGTTTGTGAAGTTGGTCTATCCAGACATAATTTTCAGGTGATCACTTCAGGGTGATTACTTCAGGGGAACCGCCAACTGATCTTCAAGAAGGTGTGATGGACCAAGCTATGAAAATCAAGTGAATGGAGTTTCATTTCTTTCTCCTGTTGAGTGAGGCAAGACTGGAAATGAAGATGTATGAAAAAGCCTAGCGGAGGAGAAGCGAATTAATGAGAAAAATAAAAAGCAAAATACACTAAAACGCGAAGTATTTATGTGGTGAGAACAGACTTATCTGTAACCTTTTTCTGAGTTTCACGCTCCAAGGGTAACTACTTACTGCACTATGTGTGGATTGTTTTAGGTTGCGCATTGTTCTAGGTTTTCTTTGTAAAGTGACTGGATTGCTACTCAGCAGGTTAAAAGTGATGAACACACTAAAACTTCCCCTCTCTGCATTCTACTAACTGCCTTTTTAATTAAAACTGAATGACGAGATTCTATTAGGGTGAGACTTGTGGCAGCATTAAAACCATACTGGTTTTGAAAACTCATAGCCTGATATTCAGGGTTTAGCTGTGGCTTTCCAAAATATTGGAATGGCAAGTTGTTTATCACTTAGCTCACATGACCACGAAGACATTAGTAATGTGGCGGAATGTAAGATGGCAAATTGGAAGCACCTAGGATCCACACACAGTTGAGCTGTTATCCCGCAGTCACATGCCTAAGTCTGTGGTGATCAAGAACATTATATTGTTTTGGTTTCATCTTTCTCAACAGGGTTTATGTTTACCATTCAAAAGTAACCATGGCCTAAAAGTTGTCTTTATGAGTAGTTCAATTGGTTTCATACCCATCACTGTCCATCACTTGTCGAAAGGATCTCTGAGTTCTTGTCTCAGTGGTGCCACTAACTAGCTAAGTGATTTGAGGCAAATTAGGCACTTTTGGACCCTAATGTTTTATAAAATGGTTAGATTGGATTAAATGATCTCTAAATGGTTCTTTCCATCATAAAAATCCAGCAGCTCTTCTTACAACCAGTTCTTATGAATTTATGTATGGACCATTTTGTGTTTTGCTGGATGTTTGTGTTTTTCAGCATTATTCTGTTGGGCTGGAAGAATTAAATCAAAGAAGTGGGAAGTAATGCAGGGTTACCCAGTTCATTCTCAGTAGATAAGGTTAAAAACTTTGGGGCCTGATTTTCCATTTGTCTACTAATCCTGTTTGGTTGATTGCATATAGGAAAGGTTGCTGAGAATCTGAAATGAGTTTGAGATAGCGTAGACTATGGTTACATTTTCCTGTTCAATTTCTTATTCTTACAGACTTCTTTAGTATACTGTTCCCCCCCCCCCATGGTATTAGAGATAGGATCATGTTATTGTACAAGTAAATAATAATTCAATATTTTAGTGTCTAAAACTCTGGGCTTTTCAGACTTCGTGTTAACTCTTGTTTGCATGTAACCCGTATAAATATGTTACTGATTCTGTAATCTGTTGCAGGGCAGGATGTGTTATATGTATAACATATCTATACACACATAGCTAACATGTTTTAAGGAAACCCAGAAATTTGGAACCTTGTCTTTAGCGTTCAACTGGGGGTTGAGAGCTTGGATTTTCATTCTAGTTTTACTGTAACTTGGGTGTTTAATTTTGGGTGAGTGCAGTAATTTTACCTTCCTGGCTCTAAATTTCTACATAATATGTAGAATATGGAGTAAGTACTATACATACACACTTATTCACACCCAAACACATTTGGTACATTTCTTTGCCAAGCTGCAGAATTTCCATGGCATCATCACTTTTTTTCATCCCTATCAATTAACCAGAGTTGTTTTATTTACTGTTTAATACTGCAGTTTTCCTTCCTCTAAGGAAGCTTATCCTGGAGGCTATTTTGTTGTCTTTAGGTTTGGTATAAATATTCCAAAACAGTCTGAAGGACCCTTGGGTGTGTTCTTAGCTGGTTTTTAATTTATGGTTTTTTGAAAATCTTTGAAGTAAAAAATATTGGAATGTGGAAAATGGATTTGAGAATACTAGTTTGTTGATCTTTTTTTTTTCTTTCTGGTGTGTTTTGTGTATTCAAGATCCTGGTTGTGTTGAATCATCTGTATTCTTTTTTTTTTTAATTATCTGTTTTCTTCTACACAACTTAAGGTCTTGAATGAGTGTACTCTAACATGTTTTAAAGAAATCCAGAAATTAGGACGCTGGAGAATACAACTGGGAGTTGAGATACCTGGATTTTCATTCTGGTTTTGCCACAGATTGTTTAACTTTGGGCAAGTAGTTTTAATTTTACCTCACTGGCTCTGTGTGAAATGTGGAATCTGGAGTAATTGATATTGGTGAGCCCTTTGAGCTTTAAAGTTGGCTGTTTTTGTGGCTTGTACCATTATTTACCTACAATTTGGCCTAAAATTCCATCCTGACTTTTGGAGTCAGTCATTGATTAGTTCCTTATTGCAGTGCATTTAAATTATGATTTAATCAAGGGATTTTGGGGAGCACTTTTATCAGAAGGTCAATGAACTGAGTTTTGAAAGAAATGTCAGTTAAGATGTATAGAGTACAGTATTTGCTTGGAATGTTTTCACAAGACAGGAAGGTCTACCTTTATACAACTTGTAGACTATATCAAATCTTCCTCCGGGTTTTACTAGTTGCTATATTAAGGCTGCTGGCTATACAGCTCATATCCTCTGCAATATGCTTCTTTTTGGAATCTTTATGCAAACAACCAACCACAAAAGTGTACCCCTCTTCTGGGAATCTGTTAACAAAAACTTTTAGCAATAATATTTTCTTAATTTGCCTCACAAAATTTGAAGATGGCACTGTTTTTACTTCGGTGTAAACAAGTTTGGCTCTTTGATAATACATCTTTATCTCTATCTCTATCAATATAAACAAATGAGCATGTTTGAGACACAGCTAAGAGAAAATATTTATGCTAGCCTGACCTTCATTTTCTTTTAGTTGTAAAATATTTCATTTGTTTTATTCCAGTATTATTATAAGTTGTGCCCATCAGACTAAAATTTTTCATGTGAGGGAGTCTGTCTTGTTTGTCCTTGTATTCCTATCTTGCTACCTCTTTCATTGTTACCGTAACAGATTGGTACCTTGCTCATAGTTAAATCATTGTCTGTTGAAATGTTGACCTATCTGCTCCTTGACCATCTAGATCTGGACCCAATTGATCTGATGGGTGGTAGAGCAGCTTAAACAAAGGCATGCCACAAACAGCTAAATATGGATGCAAAATCCAAGAGCATCAAATGCAGAACATTTTTCAGATATTTATAGCCTCAAAGCAAAGTCAATTGGCTAAAAAAGCTCAGCAGCCTAGCAAAAGGAAACGGGAGTGGCAAAGCCAGTCTTACTGTCTGTGCTTTCTGATAAACAATGAGAACATTAAAATTAACTACTTTACCATGAATGGATGATGAGTGCAGGACACTCTTTGGGGAGAAATTTAAGATACTTGTCTCTAGGATTGCCTGCAGTGGAGCTCTATAATTATTAGTGTAGCAGGTCTGCAAATGTATGTACAGATAAGCTTTTGGAGAGTTAGAAGTATAGTTGACATAATAAATGATCAAAAAGAAAGCTTGTACTTTTTAATAGTATCATTAGGACTTATTTATATATTTGGTTAATAAAATGAATACCATAATCATTATCATTAAACCAGTATACACCTCATTGTTTATTGATGACAAAGAGACCTATGGAAAAGTTTCCAAAGGCTGATGCTATTTCCACAAACACAAGATAAAGGAAATTAATCATACTGCATCAAGTATCACCTAAGTGCAGAATGTGACAATGGGAATTTGGTAACAATTTCTCTTGACCTGGATATAAGCTGATGGGATGGGAGTTTGATTGTAGTATATGATACTCCTTATGTTTCTGGAATTAAGACAAAAGATGAGGTATATTTTATTGCATTTCTCGAGAATATGTTTCTGTATTTGTTTAAAATGTTTCAACTGGGGGCTGGGGATTTAGCTCAGTGGCACAGCGCAGGCCTGGCAAGACAGTATTCCCAGTACCGGAAAAAAAACCAAAAAAATAAAAAAAAATAAAATGTTTCAATCCATAATGAATCCAGGAAGTTTTTTCATTTTGGTCCAGTATGAATTAGAAGTGACTAACTCACTGGCCTTATACAGAATGTTCTTAAAATAATTAACTTTGAATATTTTTAGTGAATCACTCATTCTTACATCTCTTCAATATGCATCCTGTTTTGTAATAGTATGTAGATGGATAAAATTGTTCAACCAAGACCAAAAGTTTTGTGTGTTCTAGCTAATTGATTGCTAGAACAAAACCTGAAAATACAAGTACATCCATACATATGCATAAGTGGTTTCATTTCCTTAATACTGTTACTTTAACCTTTGCAAATGAGAAGTAATATTTTAGAACTTCTCAATCTGAAGCTTGAGGGCTAGGGATGTAGCTGAGTGGCAGAGCACCTGCCTGGTAAGCACAAGCCCTGAGTTTGATTCCCAGTACCAAAAAAAAAAAGAAAATCTGAAGCTTGAGTTCAGTACTTAGGATGTGTTGTATGTAGACTTTCATTATTGACACAGTAGTTGTCCATGATCTCCAAATACATTTTATATGTATTGAAGTCAGAAGGAATTTCTTAGAATGTCTAGGCACATACTGTTTTTAAATTATTTTAAATTAAAATTGCATCATTTTCCTTCCTTTGATACGAAATTTGTATGTCTCATTTATATTGTATGACATATTAATGTTTAAAATGAGGACAAGTTTCTTTTAATAATACCTTAGCACATTCCACCTACTGTCATATTGATTTAATTGCTGTTTGATTTTCAGAGAATGAAAATACTTTTCATTGGCTCATATTGTAAATCCACAATCTCTTTTCCAAAGCCATTTGGACTAGAGTGCTTCTCTAGCTTCACTAGAGTGCTAAAAATGTCTTTATTTTATTTTATTTATTTATTTATTTATTTATTTTTGTCTTTTTGAGACAGGGTCTCGCTATGCAGTTCAGGCTGCCTTTGAGCTCACTTTGTAGCCCAGGCTGGTCTTGAACTCACAACGGTCCTCCTACCTCAGCCTCCCAAGTGTTGGGATTACAGGTGTGCGCCACCATGCCTGGTGTGTCTTGATTTTATTAAATGAGTATGGTATATTTGTGCAGTTAAACAAGTGAATATTCACACTAAGTGTCATAAAGGGAATAAATAGCTTTATATCAGTGCAGGTCAGATATTTCTGCCATAGAAGTTATAAAAAAAGCCTTGGTTTAATTTAGAAGTTATAGATTTGGAATTGAGAATCTGTACAGATTTTCTGATATAAACTCAAAAAGCTATAGAATGCCCCTGTGTGAGAATAGTCTGTTTATAAGGATTATTTGATTGTCTTCAGATAATAAAATTGAATGCATACATGCAGAAAAGTTAGTTATGTCCTGTTGACCTTTTACCTATGTTGAATGAAATACATTTCTGTGATTTGCTAAGGAGAAGAAAAGAAATTCATATGATAAAGTAGGCTTGACTAAGATTACTAAGGAAATTGTGGCAAGACAGTGGTTTCTGATGCTTTCTTTCGTTAGAAAGAAAAATGAGGTAAGTTGAAGCAGAGAGTTTATGTAATTGTTCTTTGCATTGGCTCTCTTCAGTAGCACAAAGTGATTTGATCATCTTTTAAGTAGGTGAACCACAAAAAAGCATTCAACAAATGACTGCTGCGTTAATCCAGAAAAAATTTAGGTGTTGCTTCCTTGTCCTTCCCTGTTGGAAAGACAGTTAAGTAACTAGAGAGGTGTTTGGTCTTGTTAACCAGGAGGAGGAGTTTGAAGTGTGCTGAGGACTGAAATTGCTTCACCTTGTCTTGGCAGAGGGTTAGTTGCACTGTGATGTGTGTAAAAACACCCTTCTTTCAAAAGGCCATCAAGTGCTTCTGAAGGCAAATTCAATCTCATTTTCTAGTCAGAAGATAACCATTAAAAAGTGTGTGATAAATAGAAAGGAGGAGTCCTGAGCCTAGTGCACTGGTATTAGTAAATATACAGTTAAATAAATAAATCCGTAAAGGATTAATAAAACTTTATTTGCTGGACCGTGATATAGATGCTACCATCTTACCTCTGCAGCTGGGTTCAGATGTTAGGACACCCTTACCAAGTCTTAATTACATTAATTGATTGTGTTCATTTTCTTTGTTGCTAAGGGTCCAGTTTAGAGCCTGAGTGGATTTTTATTCCTTCATAAATTGTCTTCAATCTTGCTTCAGTTCTGTTCACATTGTGCCACTTCCAGTGGGCTTTCTAAATACATCCTTTCCCACTATTTCTGAGTCTAAGAGTTTGGTAATATGTGCAGATACTGACAGGGACAATGAAAGTTTAGAGAAGAATATATTTTATATAAGGCAGGAAGATGCAGAGATTAGAAGAATAGTGTGAAAATTTAAAAACTTTGAAATCAATAGTCTTGAATACTTTTCAAAATAATCCTTTAGATTTCCTCATTAAAGGAACTGACTCAGGAAAATTAACTTATTCCCAAAATTGGAGACAAATTCCACATTTTGCCAGGATTGGAACTCTTAACCTCAGATTCCTTAGCCTCCTGATTTAGCTTCTAGATCTTGCTGCTTTTCCCTTTGGGAGATGGCCTTTTAAAGCTGAAGGTCAGGAGAACTAGACAGTGAGAAATACCAGATTGTTAGTTTCACAGTCTTTAAGGGAAATACTGGAAGTGCCATTACCTAGGTAACAGAAAACAAAAATGAACAAAACATCCACAAAGTAGGAGGATGAGAATAATCTCATACTGATCTTTAAGAGGTGGACCGGAAGAGAGATGGAATTTTTTTTCATCTGTTTTCCTAAGTTCTTTAACCATAATTTCTTGATGCCTTAGTGGGAAGTGATATTTTGAGGAAATATTTTTCATATGTATGCTTAGAATCCTAGCTAATACCTAATAACATTTTACCTTCCCTTTAATTTCTAACCTTCTTGATTCATATCATTAAATGCTAATATCTTTTGTCTAATATAATCTGTATTAAGGTAAAAAATTTAAAACGTAGGAAAATCCAAGGAAATTTAAAAATTGCCTATATCTACCTCAGATAACCATTTAATATTTTATTCAATTCTTTTCTGTATATATTATACATACTTGATATCATGCTGCTTGTATTTTATATCCTGTTTTTCTCTTTCAACAGTGTATTTTATCATGTTGTTAAATACATTAAAGTTTTTTTAAGTATATATTTCTTTGGTTTTGTTTGTTTTGGAGTTGTTTTGGGGCTAAGTCTTGCTAGGTAGTCCAGGCTAGCCTTGAACTTGCTGTGTGACCTAGGCTGCTCTTGAACTCATGGTCTTCCTGCCTCAGCCTCTCAAGTCCTGGGATTACAGGTATATGCCACCATAATTTAATTTTTAAAATAGGTAATATATTCTGTTGTTTCAAAAACTTAAGAGCATAAAAAAATATTCCAGGGGCCTGCCACCCTCCCTCTGTGCCTCCCCTTGCCTTCTGGTAGGTAGTCATTGTCTGCTCCTCACAATTAATAAATACTTGAAATTTTTATGTATCCTTCCCTACCTGTTGAGTCTACAAAGAAGCAAATGAATGGATAGTTATGTAAAAACTTACCATAAGTGATATCTGAGAAACTAAGTTTAAAAAATGCAGGGTTATATTTTTGTAAGGTTAATGAAATGACTAGAACCAGTTGGCCAGGAGCTCTGGGACTTTGGAAACAGTTTTTACTTTGTATCTACAATTATATTGTAGATTTTTGCTGTTTATTTGCATTTCTTCATTTTTATATGTATGCTAACCCGTTGTAAGCATTGATTTGATTTTTAAAAGTTATATACTCCCCTTCCCCCATTTATTAATATGTTTAAATATATATTCTTGTTGTTTGTGAAGAGGTTCCTCATTCTTTTTATGGCTGCATAATGTCTGAGTGAATCATAATTCATTTAATCAGAACTAAGTTTTGCTATTAACAAGTGATGCTGCAGTGAATAATCTTAAATATAAGTCATTTTGCTTGTGTACAAGACTGTCTTTAAGAAAAATTCATAAAATTAGAATTGCTAGGTAAAAGTATATAATTTTGAAAGATATTGCCAAATTGCCTTCTTTAGGGGTTGTACCTGTTTATATTTTATGAGCAGTATGTAAGAGTTCCTGTCTCCTCCCCACCCGGGGAGTGATCAAAAAAAAAAAAAAAAAAAAAAAAAAGGACAGTCTTAAAGGTAAAAGCGTCCTAGTTTAATTTCTATTTTTCAGGTCTCTTACATTGTGACTGAACATCTTTTCATGTGTAAGAGCCATTACTTATGTCATTTTCTGTGAACTGTACATATTGTCTGCTCATTTTTATTGGATCGTTGGGTCTTTTTCTGTATGATTTGTGGGAACCCAGTATATTAACAGAGAGTCTTTTATCTACAATGTGTTACCGGTATTTCCATTTGTCTTTTGATTTTTCCTATAGTGTTTTCTTCCCTCCCATGAAGCAGTTATTCTTAGGTAGTTGAATATATTTTATTTAAATGGTTTTTCTTTTATAAAGGCTTTTGGTTTTGTGTCTTACTTAGAATGGTCTTTCCTACTTCAAATTTATAAAACAATTTTCTCATGATTTGTCTAGTATTTCTTTGCTTTCATTTTTTTTTATATTTAAATCTTTCATCCATTTGGAATGATCCTGGCATAAGATATATGGATCCAGTTTCATCTTTTAAAAGATAATGCTTCAGTTGTCCTAACACCATTTGTTGAATAATCCCTATTTTCTCCACTGGCTTAAGATTATTTCTTCTATCCTATACTACATTGCCATTTATCTTTTGATTTATTTCAAGATTTTCTGTTTTGTTCTTTGGGTGTGTTTATATTCATATGCCAGTAATACTGCTTTATTACTGGGATTTTATAATATGAAAATATAATTTGCTAATGACTAGTTTAATGCAACTTATTTAACTGTTCTACATTAATATTTTTCAGAATTTTTATGCTGATAGTTTACTGATTGTTTCTGTGCACAAATCTTTGAACCGTGCTTGTGTTTCCTTACACTGCATTCCTAGAAGAATATGAAATGTTCTCAGAAGCTCAAGACTTAGTGCCAAGTTGGTGCAACCATTCTAGAAAGCAATTCCTGCCATTAGCATATGGAAATTAGCTCATAATTTAAGTGGCAATGCTGTATTGCTACTTTGAACATACTCAAAGCTTATCTTTTATGTAGTTCCTTAACATTACTCAGCACATATGAATTCTCTCAGAGTCCTAATGCTGTAAGACCATCCTTCAAACATTGAGTTATTTTTCCAGTGGCAATTTTTTTAAAATTAATATTTCCAAGTGAATGAGGGAAGGATGGGAGTGTAGAGGTAAATCAGATGGCACACAAAGGTCAGATCCATGACCAGGGCTTATTTTTATTATGTTAGAATCTTGAACTGAAACCTGCCTGACACAAAATGTAGGTAGTCCAAGATGCTTATAGTTGGCAAACTTAGAAATAAAGAGCAAACTTAGAAGGAAACAAAGTAATTTAATTTTTAACAATGATTTAGAGCAGTTTGAGAGTGAAGTGCAAAAAAAAAAATCTTATACCCAGTTAATATTCTGAAAGTTTGTAGGAAATTTTGTTTAAGTTTGGGCAGAATATAGTATGTAAATATCTTGCTCCATAAATATCAAATAATGACACTAGAGGGATATGATATAAAGGGAAAATATAACAGTATTCTTAGGAGTTTTTTAAGTGAATTACTAGATATTTTCTTGTTTAACTTTTTTTCCCCCAGCACAGTACTAGGGAGTGAACCTAGAACCTTGCAGTGTGCTACATAGCCTACCCTGTAGAAAATTTACTTTGCAACAGGGTCTTGCTAAGTCTGCATTACCCAGGCAGGGCTTAATTTTGCATTCTTCTTGCCTCTGCCCAGAGTGCTGGGTTTATAGGCTTTTTCTTCGTGTTTAATCATGGAAAAATTGGGTCTTGATGAAGTGAGATTATCACTGAGTTTTGATCCCATTTAAGTTCATTTACTCTTTCTAGTTCTTACATTTATGTTAAAATGTGTCACGCAATTAAAATAGAAATAAAGCTTTGTAAATAAGGAGGGAAAGAGGGGTTGAAGAGAGGGGAGGGGAATGGGAAAAAAAGAGGAACTTAGATATATACAGGTACAAGTTCCCTATGATGAATGTTATTATTATGTATATCTAAATTGTATCAATAAACAATTTAAAAAATAGTCACATTTTTATGCTTTTTAAAGTTTTATGCTTTTTAGAATTTAGCTATGTGTATTGTCCAAGCTTCTCTGCCTCTTTCAGAGGTATATAGAGAAGTATAAATAATGAGTTTATCATTGGGTGAACTGCAGGAATAAACGGGTGCAGAATAATCAGTTCTTTTGCAGTAGCTTTTTATTATAAAATATACAGAGCAAAGCTTCATCTTACCTTCATAAATATACAACTTAGTAGCATTCAGTGTACACGATATTGTATGACCAGCACCAGTATCTGTACCCAAAATTTTTTTATGATATCCAACAAAAACTTTGTACAATGGCTCTGTTCAACACCCATCTCTCCTACTGTTTATAACCTTTTTTCTACTTTTTGTCACTTGTGAATATTTCTGTTCTATCTAGGTACTTCATATAAGTAAAATTATATATTTGTCTTTGTATCTGTTTTATTGGTGCATTTATTGGTGCATAATGTCTTAATGGTGCATTTCTTACAGAATATATTAAAATTCCATACTTTTTCATGGCTGAATAATATTTTATTACATGTGCCACATTTTGATTATTATTCATCTGTTGATGGACACGAGTTATTTACACTTTTTAGCTACTGTGGATAATGCTCGTATGAGCATTGATTTTAAAAATCTCTGTTTGGAACCAGGCATGGTGGTGAATGCCTGTAATCCCAGCATTTGGGAGGCTGAGGCAGGAGGATCACTGTGAGTTTGAGGCCAGCCTGGGTTACATAACGAGCTCAAGGCCAGCCTGAACTATATGGTGAGACCCTGTCTCAAAAACACAAACACAAAAAAAATCTGTTTGAGTCTTTGATTTCCATTTTCATGGGTATATACCTCAGAGTAGAATTGCTGGGTATATGGTAGTTCTATGTTCAGTCTTTTGAGAAATTGCCACTTTTTCACAGCAGATAATCTATTACATTCTTGCCAGTAGTATACAAGGGTTCCAGTTTCTCAACTTTTCAACACTTGTTATTTTTAAAAAAATTATAGCCATACTAGTAGTTCAATTCCCAGTACCAACCCCCCCAAAAAGAAACTTGTGAGTGTGTGTTATGAGCCAGACACAGTTTTGATTGCTTTTGCCTATTAACTTATTTAATCTTATACCTATGAGGTAAACAGTGCCATTACCCCCATTTTATAGATGAGCAGTCAGGTGTAAAGACATAAAGGAACATGCCTGACATTATACATGGGCATGACATGGGATTTGATAAATGGCAGATGTGGAATTTGAATACGGAGGTCCTTCTCTAGTCGGTGCTCTCGGTCACTATATAATTTGGCTATTCACAAATAAAAAATTCAGTAAATCATACAAATGATGAAATAAATGTTAATTTGCACCTTGATCCTGTAGTCTACCTATGAGTTTTATATGGTTCCATAACTGCAGAAGTATGACATTTATTATGCCAGATATACTTTGAATATCATGATTTTATAGAACATCATCTTTGAGCTTCCCAAGTTTTATTAACTGTAGACAACATGAAAAAGCCATATGTGGGTGAGTAGTGTGAATATTTCTGTATTTAAAAAAGGTTAAACAAAGTCTGTTAGTTCTCTAAAATTTATGTATTTTTAGCAGTAATAAAAATATGAGAATATTTTTTCTATAAATGCATGCCTTTTTAGAACCTTTACTTTTGTTTGACAACCCAGGGAGACTACTGATTCTTAAGACACCACAAAATTTTATGGACTATGAGTTGTCTGAGGCATGGCTTTATTTACTCCAGGATTTATATTTTAAGTGGCTCTCAACTTTAATATCAGTAATTCTGGGAAGGAGAATTCACTTTCATAGGATCTGATCTATCCAAACATTGATCAGAATTTGGCCATGTAAGATATATTTTGAGACGTAGAATGTGTGTATTCTTACCTAAACGCTTAGGGGTACTGTGGTCTTTTCGTGGGACTGGTTCCTTTTGAATGTGGCGATACTGTACTGTGCATATGTTTTATAATTTACACCCCAAGACTGATATTTCAAGGACTTAGAACATGATGCATACATAGTAAACTGTGTGCCTCAATTTTGAACTATTAACTCCATTTCTTAACATTGCAGTTCTTCAGAATTTGTGATTCTAATGAGTTGTGGTAAATTCAGCAGTGGGAAGTTAGAGTCTTAACATTCTGATCAATTCATATGTCTTAAAAAGCAGATATAATAATGTAATTGTAATAAAAAGCAACATATATTTAAAGTGCAATTGAATATTTTTGAAATATGTAAATGACTGTGAAACTTCACTGCAGTCATGAAAACAATCATCTGTTTTGTCTAACTTTTTTTGATTCCTTGTTAGTTTTCTTTTCCTATTCCAGCCTCCTGCCCCACGCCATCGCCAGACAGCCATTAGTCTGTTTTCTTTATAGATTACTTCGAATTTTCAGGAATTTCATATAAATGGCATCATGTGATGTATAGGATGTGCATTTTGCTCTGGCTTCTTTCCATGTATGTTGAGATTCGTATATGTTATTGCATTTATCCACAGTTAATTCCATTGTCTTGCTGTCTAGTGTTCCATCAAGTGGATATCCCACAATTGTCTGTTCACCTTGTGATGAATATTTATGTTGTTTCTTTTTTGGAGGGTTTGTTTCTAGTTTTTGACAATAATAGGTAATATAGTATGAACATTTATGTTCAAGTCTTTTTTAGACAGATACTTCTATTTCTCTTGAGCAGATATCTAACAGTGGTATGGCTAGGCCAATGGTAGGTGTACATTTAATATTTTAAGAAACCACAGTGAACCACAAACCACAAGAGTCTTAAATTGTTGTACCATTTTCTTATCAGCAGTCTGTGTGAATCAAGTTCTACACCCTGGTACTTATGTGGTTGATCTTTTTAATTTTAGCCATTTCAAGAGGTATATAGTTACATCCATGATAATTTTAATTTGCATTTCCCTAATGACTGTGTTGAAGATCTTTTATGTGCTTTTCAGACATTTATTTTCGCATGTTTAGTGACATATTAAATCTGGGTATGAGTTATGTGAATACATATTCTGGATATAAGTTATTTATAGGATATGTGATTTGCTACTATTTCTTTCCATCCTTTGGCTTGTTTTAATTTTCTTTTAAGAGAATTTTTCAGGTCTGGGGATGTAGCTCATTGGTAGAACACTTGCCTAGCAAGTGCATGATCCTAGGTTTGTTCCTCAGCACTGAGAGGAAAAAAAAGGAAAAAAAAGAAAATGTATATTGAAAATTGAAATTCTTAGTTTTTATGAAGTTGATTTATCAACATTTTCTTCTTCTTTTTTTGCATTGTGCTTTGTGCTTTTGGCATTTTAAGAAGTCAGGCATATCCAACCTGTAGCCCATGGGTTGTTTATGGCCTTGGATGGCTAATAATATGACCTCACAAAGATGACCTTTTAACATTATTATGTGATGTTTAGCACTGTTGTACAGTGCTTGAGCTGGGACTGCATAGGTGACAGTGGACCACTTGTGTAGGGGAGGGTGCAGTGAATTGCTAATTCTGCCTCCTGCACCTGCTTGGCACACCCACTGTGGCTTGGTGGCACTGCCTCTAGTCCCAGTACTCTGAGAGGCTGAGGCAAGAGGATCACAAATTTGAGCCCAGCTTGGGAAATTCAGCAACTTAAAATAGAAATATTTCAAAATAAATAAATAGAATAAAATAAAATAAAAGTTGGGGATGTATAAGGAGTGATCAAAATATATAATGAATGTTTAAATTTTAAAAAGTATTATAGTCTAAGACACATCACTATTAATTCCCTTCAGAACACTCCCCCTTTGCTTCAAACACACTTATCTCATCATTCTTGCCACTTTCTAAAGCAGTTCTGAAAGTCTTGTTACATAAGTGTCTTTATGAAGTACAATGAAAAGTATAGGGAATGTTGCTGAACAGAAAGGCAGCCTCATAGAAACATGGTATGTCCTCATCTACCTTGTTCACCAAATCTGGCACTTTGCAACTTCTGGCACTTCCCTAAAGTTAAAATGAAGGATAAACATTATGAATTTGTTCAGAACATTGATGTATTCGTGGCAGTGCAACAAAAGACATGAAAGAGTAGTTCCAGAACTGCTTCAGAAAGTGGCAAGAATGATGGGTTGAGTGTACCTGAAGTCCTGAAGTGAGGGGGAATATTTTGTGAGAGATTAAAAACAATGGCTCTTTTACTGTAACACATGTTAAATTTGAACATCACTGCATTTTCTAATCACACTGTAGGTCAGTATGAAGGCCCTGGGTTGAGTCACACCATTCAGTTGAATTCTTCTTAGATTTCTCTTCAAAATATATATATTTTTATGTGTAGCTCAGGACAATTCCTCTCTACTCAGTGTGGCCCAGGAAAGCCAAAACGTTGGCTACCCATGTAAGACATCCTTGTTTAACCCAGGATCATGTCGGGTTTTTCCTAGGTTCTTTTAAAAGTTTTAAAACTTTAGGTGCATGATCCCTTTTCATTTTGTTTTGTTTTTGTGTATGGTACAAAATGGGTATCAAAATCCTCCTACTGCTTCTCCTCCTCTTCTTTTTGTATATGAATATGTAATTGTTCTAGCATCATTTGTCGAAAATACTATTCTTTCTCCATGGAGTCCCTTGCATCTTTTTTGTTTTTTTTTGAAAATTAGTTATTGTGTGGGTCTGCATCTGGACTCTTATTTATTTGTTCTCTTGTTATTTTGACTCTCAAGCATACTATTTTGGTTACATTTATAATTAAGTCTGGAAGTTAGGTATAGATTCTGTAAATTTGTTTTTCAGTTAATGAAGCCCCACCTCTTGAAGGTCCGCAGCATGTCCCAATACCACCACCCTGTGACCTGTGCTTTGGATGTTTAGGGGATGCCTTTCCAAAACTGTAGCAGTATACATGAAGAATATTGGGTTTTAGTTTTCTTGCAAAAAGGAAAAGGAAGTATTGGTTTTGTTGACCTGAGAACCAGCTTTTGGTTTCTCTGTGTATTTCCCCATTTTTTTCCTATTTCTTTTCTCCTAATTACATTGATTTATGTTCTGATCTTTATTATTTTTCTGCTGTGTGTTAGGTTTTATTTGCTTTCTAGTTTCTTAAACTAAGGGCTTAGGTGTTGGTTCTGAAACCTTTTTTTTCCTTTTCTAAGAAGACATTTTAGTGCCTATAATGACCTAAGTACTACATTAGTTGAATCCTGCACATATGTTTTTTCATTTTCATACAGTTCAAGATAGTTTATCATTCTTCCTTTGATTTGTTCTTTTCCCCTTCATTTCCTTTCCTGCCATGCTATGGATGAAACCCATAGCCTTATGCGTGTTAGGTAAATGTTCTGTTGCTGAGCTATACCCCAGCCTTTGTTACTAATTTCTAACTTGTGGTGAGAGGGTATGCTTTGACCTGAATCTTTTTAAATTTCAAGAGACTTATTATTTCCCAGAATATTGTGTACACTTAAAACAGATACACCTTTAGCTGTTGTGGGGTGGAATGTTACATAAATGTCAATTATGTCTAGTTAGTTGATGGAGTTGTACAAATGTTATATATTCTTCCTGATTTTCAGATTGCACTTTGTATATTTGAAGCTTTGTTTAGGAGTAGGATGTCCTCCTGATTGGGACATAATATAATTATGTCTTTTATCATTATAAAATGGCCTTCTTTATATCTAGAAATAGTCTTTGTTCTGAAATGTGTTTTGTCTGATACTAATATAACCACTCTGGCTTTCTTGTGATTAGTATTAGCATAGCATATCTTTATCCATCTTTTTATTTCAACCATCTTGTTTCTTTATATTTATTTATTTATGTTTTGGTACTGGGAATCGAACTTACAACTTTGCGCTTGTAAGGCAAGTGCTGCGCTACTGAGCTATATCCTGGGCCCTTGTTTCTTTATAGCTAAAGTGGCTTTTCTAAACTGGGTGTCGTGATACGCTCCTGTGGCTACTTGACTATCAGGCAAACTGAAGCATGAGGATTACAATTTTAAAGCCCTCCTTGACAACATAGAGAGACAACTGCTTAAAAAGTAAAGTGGGTTTCTCATAAGCAGTGTATAATTGTCTCAATCTTTTATTTTTAAATTATTACTTTAAAAATCAATATTATTGGTACATTTTTTACATACATAATGATCACATTCATCATAGGGAATTTGTACCTGTACATAATGTATCTTAATTTTTTCCACTCCCCTCCTTTCCCTTCGGTCTTTCTTCCCCTCTCCATTTACAAAACTTTGTTTCTATTGTTTTCCTTCTATTCTTTTTTATTCTTCATTCCTATTACCTTCCTTCTCTTCCCTCTCTCCTCTCTCTTGTTCCCCTTCCCATTTGAACATTTTCTTCCTACTTCCCAATGTCTATCCTCCATTTTTTGGTCCTTATTTACCCTTTGGATTTCTCACACAAGAGAAACAGTGTGTGTCCTATTTATTTCACTTAAAATTATGTTCTGAAGTTGCATCCGAAGTGCCAAAATAACACATGATATTAATCCTTTATGGCAGAGTAGTACTCCATTATATATAAATACCACATTTTCTTTATCCATATATCCATTGGTGGATATATTGGCTGTTTCCAGGATTTAGCTATAACAAATTGTGCTGCTGTAAATGTGTGTCTGCATATATTGCTGTGGTATGGTGCTTTTAACTGTTTTGGGAAGGTACCTTGAAGGGGAAATAACTGGGTCAAATGGAACCTCTAGTTTTAGTATTTTGAGGAATCTCCATATTGATTTCCATAGTGGTTGTATCAGTTTACCCTCTCACCAACAGTGGGAAAGGATTCCTTTTCCTCTATAACCTTGCCAGCATTTGTTATGGTTGATTTCTTGATGATAGCCACTCTTTTTTTTTTTTTTTTTTTGCTTTTGGTTTTTCCTCCGGTACCAGGAACCGAACTCACGACCTTGCACTTGCCAGACAAGCGCTTTGCTGCTGAGCTAAATCCCCAGCCCCGATAGCCACTCTTTCTGGAGATGGAATCTGAGTGTTTTAAATATTTGCATATCTTGAATGTTGAGTGTTACTGAACATTTTTTCATATATTTACTTGCTGTTTGTACTTCTTCCATCTGAGAAGTGTCTATACATTTCAGATGTACATTTTTGGATTGGGTTTTTAAATTTGGAGGATATGATTTTTTTCAGTTCTTTATATATTCTAGATATTAGCCCTTTATCTGAGGAATAGCCAATAAAATATTTTCCCTATTCTGTGGATTGTCTCTTCACTCCCTTGGTGATTTCTTTTGCTATGCAAAAAGCTTTTAAACATTATGTAATCCCCATTGTTGTTTCTTTGTACTATTTCCTGTGAAGTTGGGGTTTTGTTCATAAAATCCTTGGCTACATCTGTGTCTTTAAGGATGCTACCTAGTCTGTCTTCCAGCAAGTTGTTTCTGTTTCAATATTTAGATCTTTGATTAATTTTGATTTTTAGTTTAGTGTGTGGTGAGAGATATGGGCTAGGTTTAATCTCTGGCATGTGGAAAGCTAGTTTTCTCAGCACCATTTGTTAAAGAGGATATCTCTCTTGCAGTGAAGGTGTTTGATCGCTTTGTCAAAAATTAACGTAGCTGAATATATTTGGAGTTGTTCCTGCATCTTCTGTTCTGTTGATACTTGGATTTTTTTTTTTTGCCAGTACCGTACAGTTTTTATCAAGGTAGCTTTGTAGTTTAAATTTCTTTTTTTAATTTTAAAAAATTTTTTAAAAATTTATTTTATTTAAATTTAAAAATTTATTTTAAAAATAAAAGAAGGAAAACATATTAACAAATAGACATCCATTTACAGAATAGCATAAGAACAATACAAGCAGTACAGAGTTACAGACAAAGTTGTAGGAAATTAACAGTGGTTGTTGTATTATGTATTGATATCTTCAAAGTGGTTCTCAGGAAAATAGAGACATGCAATATTGATCAAACAAGTAATCATTAACTGTTCTTTTTAGTAAAGCAATAGAAGACAGTAGTACAACTGTGTTAGCTATCCTATATATACATACATAATTTCCCCTTCTTTCCCTTCTCATTTCCCACACCTCAGTTGCCCTTTACTTTTGAGCATTTTCCTTTCATTTCACAATATCTATCATACCTCATAGTTTTTATTCACTCTTTCAGGTTCTTTTGCTAGTGAGACAATGTGTTGCTTACACATGCAGGTCTGATTTATTTCACTTAAGAGTATGGTCTGTAGTTGTAACCATTTACCTATAAAAGCCTCGAGTTTATCTCTGTTTATAGCTGAGTAATATTCCATTATATAAAAGTACCACAATTTTTTTTTTTTGTTTTTTTTTGTTTTTCTCTGGTACTGGGAACCAAACTCACGACCTTGTGCTTGCCAGGCAGGCGCTTTTGCCGCTGAGCTAAATCCCCAGCCCCTAGTACCGCAATTTTTTTAAACAGTCCTCAGTGGATGGACATTTGGGTTGCTTCCACAATTTAGCAATTACAAATTGTGCTGCTATGAACATGGGTGCACATACATCGCTGTGATATGATGTTTTCAGATCTTGTGGGAAAATACCCAGAAGGGGAATATCTGGGTTGAGTGGGACCTCTAGACCTAGTTTGCTGGGGAGTCTCCAAACTGATTTCCACAGTGATTTTACCAGTCTGCACTCCCACCAGCAGTGGAGAAGAGTTCCTATTTCTCCACAGCCTCTCCAGCATTTGTTATTGGTTGATTTCTTAATGCTAGCCATTCTTACTGGGGTGAGATGAAGTCTCAATGTTGTTTTAATTTGCATTTCTCAAATGACTAATGATGTTGAACATTTTCTCATGTATTTATTTGCCATTTGTATTTCTTTATCTGAGAAGTGTGTATTCATCTCAGCTGCCCATTTTTGGATTGGATCTTTGAATTTGGGGGGGGCTGATGTTTTTTAGTTCTTTGTATGTTCTAGATAGAAGACCTTTGTTCGAGGGACAGTCAGCTAAAATTTTTTCCCTATTTGTGAGGTTTTTTTTTACTCTGGTGGTGATTTCTTTAGATGTGCAGAAACTTTTCAATAGGATGACATCCCAGTTGTTGATTCTTTGAAGTATTTCACAGGCAGTTTGGTTTTTTGTTCATGAACTCTACCTACCCCTATGTCTTCAAGGTTTTTGCTTACTTTCTCTCCCAATAGATTTAGTGTTTCTGTTTTAATATTGAGATCTGTGATCCACTTTGACTTTAGTGTGGTGCATGGTAATAGACTGGGGTCTATTTTCAGTCTTTGGCAGGTGGCAAGCCAATTGTTCCAGCACCATTTATTAAAGAGGCTATTGTTCTTCCAGTGAGTTTATTTGGCCCCTTTATCAAAGATTAGGTGGCTGAGTGTGTTTGTGGTTGTGTCTGTGTCTTCCGGTCTATTGCATTGATCTTTTGGTCTGTTTTTTAGGCAGTACCAGGTTGATTTTCTTACAGTAGTTTTGTAGTATAATTTCAGGTCAGGGATTGTAATTCCACCAGACTTGTCCTTGTTGCCCAAGATTGCTCTTGCTATTCTGGGTCTCTTCTGGTTCCAGATGAATTTAAGGAATGTTTTCTCTAGATCTGTGAGGTATGCTAATGGTAGTTTAATGGGAATTGCATTGAATGTGTACAACAATTTTTGGAATATGGCCATTTTCACAATGTTGGTTCTTCCTGTCCATGAGCAAGGAATATTTTTCCATTTATTGAAATTCTCTTTGATCTCTTTTTTCAGAGTACTGTAGTTTCCATTGAATAGATCTTTTACTTCCTTTGTTAGATTGATTCCTAAATATTTTAGTTTCTTGGATGCTATTGTGAAAGGTATGGTTTCCATAATTTCTGTCTCAGTCTGTTTGTTGTTTGTGTATAGGAATGCTACTGATTTTTGGGTATTGACTTTGTACCCAGCTACACTGCTGAATTTGTTGATTAATTCAAGGAGTCTTCTTGTGGAGTTTTTGGGGTCTTCCATGTAAAGTATCATGTCATCTGCAAATAGTGATAATTTTACTTCTTTTCTAAATAACCTTATAATTTCAAATTGAGGATTGTGATGCCCCCTGCCATGCCTTTGTTGCCTAGAATTGCTTTTGCTATTTCTCATAAGCAGTATATAGTTACCTCAATCTTTTATTTATTGTTATTATTTTATTTTGTTTTTTGAGACAAGGTGCCACTATGTAGTTCAGGCTGGCTTTGAACTCAAACTATATAATCCAGGTGGCCTTGAATTTGGAGCGATCCTCCTGCCTTAGCTTCCCAGGTGCTGGGATGATACACATGTGCCACTACATCCAGCTCAATTTTGTATTAAATCTTTTACTTAGGGTATTTAGACTTTTTGATTTAATGTGATTATTAATATGGATAGATTTCAGTCATGTCATTTATTACTTGTCCACGTTTTATCTCTTTTTACTCTTTCTGTCTTTTCCAATAATTGTATACTTTTATGGTTCCATCTTGTAGCTCTGTATTATTTTAGTGCTTTATGGTTTATAGTATACATCTTTAATTTACATCAGACTACATTCAACTATGTCCTTCAGGTAATACATTGAGTATTACATCACTTCACACTAAGAAGCTAGTATCATTATACTTTCATTTTTCTCCAGTCTTTGTAATGTTGTTATACAGTTTACTTCTACTTATAAACCCTGCAACAGAATAGTATTGCTGCTTCAAGTAGTTGATTATCATCTGAAGAGATTGAAATAATAGGAGAAAAATGTTCTTTTTAGTTGGTGCAGTAAATATGTAAATCTGGGCCTTGTTATTCTATTTTGGCTTCTAGCAGAAGTTCCTTTATTTTGGAACCTGAATTATAGGTCCTAGAACAAATCAGTAGTGTTCTTTTCTTTCTGCACTTTCAGATCTGATGTGTTCATTTCTTCAGATAGGCATGGTGTTGTGTTATTGGAGCTCTAATAGGTTGGATATTTTAGTGCCTTTTATTTATTCATAGTTAACACTCATCTAGATCATTACATCTCTTTGGTGTCATCCAAGTAGCCACCTAACCCAGTATAATAAAAGACCTCTCTCTACATGTTAAATTTCTCTCAAATATATCATAAACTGTTGAAGTCCAACAGCATAGGCTTTGACTATAAAATTCACAGTGTGTTTTTTCCTATATGTGTAGTCAAAACTGGGCATGTGTATTTGACCTGAATAAATTACTCAAACATTTTCTTCCCATGTTTCAAGGTGTTGGATTTTAGCAAACAAGGTTAGTTTTTCTAGATTTAGACCTAACTACTAGGCTTCTTATTATCAGCTACTAAATCATAATATTAGGCTTAATAAAAGTTATTTTCTAAACATACAATATGAGGTAAGGGTAGAGGGAATCTGGAAAGAGAACATCATTGGGCCTGTGAACTATTCATTGTATTGTTGGACAATAATGCCTGTATTTGTAGGGTCACCATAGATATTTTGACAGAAAAGAAAATATATTGACTTAGGAACAAATGTATATGTTAACAGTAGATCTAATTTGTGGCAGAATTATTTATGGGCCCTATTCTAATAATGGTGCTTAGAGCTTAGTCAAGAAGTTAATCAGACTCAAATAAATACAGAATAAGTTTTGTTTTTTTTTTTTTTTTTTTTTGGTTTTTCTCTGGTACCGGGAACCGAACTCATGACCTTGCGCTTGCCAGGCAGGCACTTTGCCGCTGAGCTAAATCCCCAGCCCCCAGAATAAGTTATTGAGTGTATGACTACATGACCCAGTTTGCTGTGTGAGAATAGGGAAGACTTTCTTACAGAAGTAACAGTTGCACCAGGAGATTATTGAGTGTTCCAGATGAAGAGGATAGCAGGTATAGAGGTCTTGGTATTAGTGTGTGTATGAGAGTTTAAAGAATTCTAAATAAAAGCCAGTGCGACTGAAGCGTAGAAAATAAGACAGAACATGGTTTAAGACTGGAGAGGTAGCCATTTCAAGGATTTGGGTCTAGAAGGGAATGCCTGATGTCAGTTTTATCAAAAAGGCTAATCTGGATGCAGTGTAGAAGACAGATCCATTTGGAACAGGGAGATCATTCAGAGGCTAATTTAGTTTGGTTAGAGATGATGGTAACTTGAGTCAAGGATTTGGTGGAGAAGAGAGAAGTAAATAGACTTGAGAGGTATTTTAGGAGATTAAAATCAGTAAGATTTAGTGAGAGAATGGATGGGGGACAGGAGATAAAGGTTGAGATAGGAAGATGTGTCAAGTGTAACTTTTGCTTTCATATGAGTGAATACTGGAAGGTTGTTGGTACTATTTATTGAAACTTTTTTCCCAAGTTCACTGGAAGCATTTTTAAAAATACCATTGATCCCTGAGGAGCAAGCACAAATAGGGTTTTTTTCTTTGAAGCCATCTCCCACCTTACCCCTTGGTCCTGGGGACTGAACCCATAGCTTCTGACATGCTAAGCTTGTGTTTTACCACAGAGCTTTTGCTTAGTCCCTTGGATTCTCTCTTACTTCCCTCCATGGCTAGAAATACCATTTCCTTCTCTGAACTTCTGTTAAATTTGATTGACATTTCTGTTATGGAAGTTTTCATCATCTGAATTTTTTGTATTCCACTTATTTGGACATGTATCATTTCTTCTAGTGTATTGAAAACTTATTGAAAGGGAGTTTTATTCATTTTAATACTTTTAAACTAATAGCAACTGTTTGTTTAATGAACACATACTATAACTTTGTGGAGGTTGGGTTCTGTGAGGCAGTCTATCCATTTCAGTAAATGAGAATTTGTGTTCATTGAGTGTTTACATAGAAGAAAAATTACTACAGTGATGTAATGGTAGAGTGTTCTCAAATGATTTCATTATTTACATGGTCAAATGTTATTCAGTATACCATGGTTCTAAAAAAATCATGAAACTTTAAGTATCAGTACTTTTGCAGTATTAATTTTTATAATTTTTATTTATAAAGATATCATCAGTCTAAAATTGAAAAGGTAAACAGACTTTTTAAAACCTATTCATACATATCTTATGACAGCCTGTTATGACTTGTGTGTAGATGTTTCCCCAAAGCCTTATGCAGTCGTGCGGGCAGGCTTTTCAGGCAGGTGCTTATGCCGCTGAGCTATATCCCTGGCCCTGGGGCAGGCTTTTTAGAGGTGACCAGAGCTATAGTGTGTGGTGCTGGGATCAAGGGTGTGTGATTAGTAAATCAGTCCACTGATATGTTTGGCATAGTTCTGGCTAGGGTTAAGGGTGTGAGTGCTACACCTGCCCTAGGGTGGGTAGCCTGCATAAAATAGAAGGAACAGAAAGAGGGCTGCTGGTCTCTTTCAGCCTGTTTGTCTAAGAGTATTTCTCCTGTGTGATGCCTCTGTGCCATGAGGCCATCCAACTGTGGACTGAAGCCTCTACACACTGTGAGCCGAATAACCCTTTCCTCTTTTCACTTTGGGTGCTGGGTATTTTATCTCAGCAGTGAGAAAAGTAACTGAAACGCAGCCCTCTAAAGGTAAGATAGATAATGCTGTTCTTACCATATTTTATATATCCATGTCATATATTTAGGGACAGTTTTTAAGACCTTGGAATGAGAATACTTGTATTTTGTATTTGCAATGATCAAAAGTATTCCCTTTACTTCCTCTGTTGGGGTTAACTGGAAGTAATTTCTTTTTTTTTTTGGGTGATGATTTGCCCTGAGGAGCTTTTTGGGCTAACATCTCAGTTTTAGTTTGTAAAGTTATCAATTCTATCCATTCTCTTTAAGCATTATAATGTTTTAACGTGTTAGTTTTTTAAAAAACCAAAATTTGACTTACAGGTAGCTAGTAATGTTACATTTTGATATAGATGATACAGATTTTCTTTTATTTAAAAATAAACTATGCCTTGAGTGAAAGAAATAGCATGTTCTTGTAAATAAAACACAGTTTGGATTTGGAATATGCTCCCGAATTTATATTTTGAAATCGAATAGCCAATGAAATAGTATTAAGAAATGCATCTTTTAGGAGGCGATTCAGTCGTAAGGGGGAGCACTCATGAATAGGTTTAGTGTCCTTATACAAGAGGTGCAAGGGAGCTGTTTGTTCTTTCTGCCATGTGAGAACACAGCAAGAAGCACCATCTATGAAGCACAGAAGAACCTTTCATCAGACACTGAGTCTGCTGGCGTCTTGATCTTGGGCTTCCCAACCTCTAGAAACATGGGAAATACTGTAGATTTCTATTATTTATAAATATTCCAATCTAAAGTATTTCATTATAGCAGCTAAAATGCTGTAAGATACAATATTATATGATTTTCATTTTCTTTTTTTTTAGTACATGTTTGTGGTACATAATGAAGACATTCATTGTGGGTAATTAGTACATGTTCATGATACATCTTAATTCTTCTTAAGTTCTCTTCACTTGTGCTTTTCCCTGCCTCTATCTCTTAGTCTCCTTCCTGTTTGCAGAAGCTCTATCTCTCTGTTTCTTTTATCTTCTGTTTTATTCTTTAATTCATTTGTACTTTGGGTTTCTCCTATGAAGGAAACCATATGATCTGTAATCGTGTGTATCAGTTAACATTATGGTTTTAAGGTGATCCGTTTTCCTACAATTGGCTCATGTTTATCCCTTATAGCAAGAGTAGTACTCCATTGTGTATAAGTACCACATTTTCGTAATCTGTTCACGGACGTGTAAGTGACTTCCATGATTTAGCTACTATGACTTATGTTGCTGTAAACATGGATGTGTCTATATCACTGTAATATGATGTCTTTAACTCTTTTGGGAAAGTAACTAGAGGGGAATAGCTGGGTTGAATAGAATTTCTAGTTTTCATTTCCCTGAGGACTCTCCATACTGATTTCCATAGCGGTTGTACTAGTCACATTTCCATCAACAGTGTAAAGAGTTCTCCCCTCATCAAGCCTCACCAGCGTTTATTATTTTAATTTGTTATAGAAAATCAGTGCAGGATCCTAGTAATCATCTTTTACCCCTCAAGATTTCATAAATCCTTTGTAACGTAATAGGTTTTCAGGTTATTATAGGTAAGTATCATCAGAGTTACTGATTTGTAGTTGCTAAAATCAGTCCACTGCATTATGAAAACCAGTACAATATTTTCTCCAATAACCTTCAGAGGTTTTGTGAACAAATTCTTTCTTACCTTATGTTTCAGTTTCTTCTTCTTTTTTTTAATGTCTTATTTTTGTTCACTAATGAATTAGGAACTTTTATATTGTACCCGGACATATACAACATGCATTTTCCTTAATGTTCCTTACAGCAACTTTTTGAAATAGATTTTTTTTTTTTTAAATGATAATGGGATTGAACCCAGGGCCTTCACATTAAGCAACATTCCCAGAACTTTTTTATTTTTTTATTTTGAGATAGGGTCTCACTTAAGTTGCTAAATTGCCTGGACTGTGCTTGAACTTGTGATCTTCCTGTTTCAGCCTCCCAGAGTTCTGTGATTATAGGCATGTGTCAACACGCCTGGCTTAAATAGGTAAGGTTATACATGAAGAAGCTGAAGAATAGGCTTTGGGTTCCTCAGAGTTGCAGATTCTAGTCCAGTGTCTGATCTCTATACTAGTGAAATCAAGTACTTGTGCTTTTTCTTTGTCATTTGTTATTATAGTCTTTCTTCTCAAGCCTCAAATCTCTCCCTGCTTTGTTCATGTAGCTTCAAACAAAACCAAGAATAAATAAACAGAAACCTAGCCCAACTTTTTTTTTTTTAAATCAGCATTTTTCACTGACATCACCTCGTTTTTGGTTTTAGTTGCTGATACAGTTTTTCTTTTCTTGGTGTTTATGGAAGTTGTCAGAGATGATGTTCTTTAAAAATCTAAGCCTGCATGTAGGACAAAGTCATTATTAGACTGCCTCATTTTTTTGTGATGTTCTGTACCTTGAAAACAAAAGGCACCCTAAATCCATGGAGCTGAGTCCTATTGCTATAGCTGAAATAATCAGTGACTACCACCAACCTGAGATTCTTAAAATGCTCAACAGGATTGGTTTGGAATGGTAGACAAAGCATGAAAACATCAGTTTGCTTTATCAAGAATCCAATTTTTGTCTGGGATAAGAAAAATATGAGAAATGCAAGATTATTAATCTGTTTTATAAAGGCAACATCAGAATTGAAAAAATAAAGCATTTTGGGACACACATTAAATCAAAAAGAAAATGATGCTGTGTTCTTTGTGCTTAGGTCAAAAATAGAAAAGATGAAACTGATATGGCAATTTGTTTAAATATTTTCAGGTATTCAGGAATGAAGACTGTCATATTGTGTGTAATAGTAATGACTGGATATAAAAATGACACAAGAAGTCATTTATCTGTTTCTGTATGTGTCTGGGAAGAAAGTAAATCAGACTGATTCATATGAACTGACTGTACTGTTGTATGTTTGCAGTGTATAAAAACATATATCAAAGAATCATAAAGCTAGGATTTTCATAACCACTAAAGTTTTGATTTTTTTGGTATGTCTCATATAAAATTATAACTATGAGACATATAGTTTTTGGATGATGACTAGATTGATATGAACTTGTCAGATTTTATAGTCTTAACTATTCATCAGAAAATTCCTCAGTAATATTTACTTTCTATCTCTTTGTTCACACACTACTCTTGACATATTTATTTATTTAATTTAGAGACAGGCTGTCACTATGCAGTTCAGTCTGGCCTTGAGCTCACTGTGTTGCCCAGACTGGCCTTGAATTTGCAGCGGTTCTACTCTTCACTAATTTAATTGTACAGTATTTACAGTTTATTTTAAAATCTTAGATGAGTTAACCACAGGCTGCTACTAATAACATAACAGTCTATAAGGAATGTAGGAATTTTACAATAATGCTGTACCTATGCACCAAATTTAGCATGTGACTGTGTTTTTCAAAATGAGTCCTTCAGACTGTCTACATAAAAATTACCTGGAGTGATTACTGAAAATAGACAATTCCAGGATACTCTCTGTTCTTGTTTCCCCCGGCCAGAACTTCTGGGAACTGAATGAGGACCTGCACTGTGAAGGGCACCATGAGAAATGGGCCAGGCCCCTAACAATGGAGAGTGCTGTTGACACATAGTGCCTTCTTGCTTGCAACTGTTAAGTTAGGAGAGCTCTGAATTAGGGAAGGGCAAAGTTAGGTTTTTTAAGAATCAAATAGATTTTTAGAGGTTCAAAGCAAAGGTTATATATAATTACACTTATTGATTGCTCTTAAGGATGAAACTTGGACTTGCATTTTATAATTGAGGACTTTGAACAGCTGTTTAAGTGGAATAGAAAGTACTGTAATGCTTCTAAAAACTATTTCAATTCGTATGCAATTAAGGAAATACAGATAAGCTGTACCTTCAACTTGTCTTCTTGTACTTACTTCATTGACTTGTCTCCTAGGGTCCTTCCATCATTCTTGTCAGTTCTTCTGAAGTTGGACTTGATTTAAAAAAATAAGAGAAAGGAGAGAGAAAGTGAGAATAAGACATTTGTTCTTAATGATACATCATTTGCATCTGGTTACTGATTAATAAGGTTAGGTTTTCAAGGACTGTTTATCTTATGATAACTCACTGTTTTCAATTTCTTGCTATTTACTGTGGCTATTTCTAATATCATTATGAATTCAGCTCTCTTGTCTTTGAAAATAGAATATATTTGGAAGAAAAAATAGGAATATTATTTTTATTTTTGTCATGTATACAGCAAGGTACTACATAAGATCTGGCACAAAATTAAGTGGTCAGTTGTTTATCTTACACCTTGAATACTTGTTAAGGATACTCATGAAAGCAGAAATATTTTCAGTTAATGGTAGTACTCCAACTTTTTGTTACTGGTATTTAGTTGTAATTTATATATAGTAAATTTTATCCCGATAAACTTTGAACAATAGTTATTTAAACTCCCTGCAGAGTCAAAATAGAGAATACTTCCATCATTCTAAAAAGTAGTCTGATGCCCTGTTGTAGTCAGTTTGCCTTTCCCATCCCCAGGCATTGGCAACAGTTGATCTAATTTCTGCCTCATATTTTTTCCTGTTTTAGAAGTGAAATAATGGGGCATATACCCTTGGATATATATTTTTTTTAACTTAGCATGATGCATTCTTCCGTTTTTATTTTTTAATGTTTCATTTCTTTTATTACTTAAAACCTTTTATGTTGAATAGTTTATTAAACTTCTCTTAGTATTTAAATAAAAATGTGGGAATCTGTCAGGAATGAGTACCTTTTACAGCCTTTCAAGTGATTTCTGCTTGCACAGCCCTTCAAAAGCTGTTCTTCATAAACCATTGGAGATGATGGGGAGATGGAAGAAATGAAGGGAACAGTTGTAGTCATTCAATTCCTGTGATTAGTTTTTTTTGGCGTTGTTCTAATGCTTCAAGTCTATTCTCAGAAACAGAGTGTCATTCATGACACAGCATGCTGTCATGTCCAGTCTGTAGCCTCATGAGTTCTCTGAGTAAAAGTGACTCAGTGCTTTGAAGCCTGGCTTTCAGCACAAAGAAATCAAACATCTACCAAGAGCAGCTATAACATTAATATTGTCTTCCTTTCTGATATACTTAGGATAAGGCCACAATCAGATTCTTTGGTATTTTATAGCTTCTTTTGCTTCTCTCAGATTGTGATCCACAAACCATAGGTTGAGTCAACTCAACCTGTAATAATTAATTTTTGTATTTCCAGAATGTGTGGAATATACTACAGTATGGTGGTTTGAAGATAGAGGTTTATGTTATTAGTGTTTTTTAATGTAGCTTTCCTATTGGTAGTAGCTGTTTTCCAGCACTTAATGACAGTATATTTAAATGTGTTTTAAAGTTGAGCTTTTGTCTTTGGCTTTGAATTACTCTTGAGTTTTAGTGAAGCACATAGCCCTTAAAAATTAGGCAAGAAAAGAAGAAATTGTTTTTGTTCTGAAATGGAAGCATTTGAAAGCACAGGAAAGTGCTAATCATAATCTCATTTTCCTCCTGTGAGAAAAAACAAAAACAGCATGAATGCTTTCTTTACTATTTTATAGTAAGTAATTATAATACAATATTCCTTTATCATTGACATTGCTATCTGATTTTTAAAATTTCAGGTATAGATTTTTGTGGGTTTTTATTTTACTTTTTTGAGACAAAGTCTTGCTCTGTAGTTCAGGCTGATCTTGAACTCACTATGTAGCCAAAGCTGTCCTCAAACTCATGATTCTGTCTCAGCCTCCCAAGTGCTGGGATTATAGGCATGTGCCACCATGCCCAGCTAGGTCTAGATTATTTGGGAAGAACACATCTGTTTTGGAACTTTAAATTTGAGAAAATTACTTGATACAAATGAAATTCAAGACTTAAAAAGGAAATGGAGTGAACATTATGTTTTTAATTTTGTTTTAGGCCTGAAGCATTTTTCTAGTGACAATCTTTGAAAAGTTTTTAGTAAATATATTTGTTTTTTTTTTTTCTCCATACTTATTTTAGAATCTAGAGTTTTTTCATACATGTATTTCTGTATCACAGGGAGACATTTTCCCTTCAGTCTCTGATGAAGATATATAAATCCCGATATCTATCTGTATATATGTCTTCACTTTTAAGATGAATTCTGTTATTGTTACCTTGTTTCTTAAGAAGAGTTTACTCTGAATGACTAGTGGAAAAAGGGACAGAGAGCATTGCCTTTACCTTACCTATTAACACATGTAAGTAATTAGAATGGAGCAAATGATGTGGTAGTGGCTAAATTAGTAAATTTATAGAAAACCAGAAGTAAAAACGTCTCAGTTTTCTCAGGGAAGTACTTCATTTTATGGAACAAAACTGAAAGGGCCTTTAGAGATACTCTAGTTCAGTTCCTTCATTTTCACATGAAGTTTATCAGCTCAGGTCTTCTGACTTTGATGAAGCGTTCTTTCTACATTACCCAAATGTCTGAGTTACTTTTCTCTCATTGAGACAAAATACCTGACACCCAGAATTAAGGAAGGAAAGGTTTATTTAGCTTACAGTTTGTGGAGGTTTCAGTCCATACTTGGCTGACTCCAAGGCAGAGTGGCACATGGCAGAGGGCAACAGTTCATGGTGGTGGAAAACAGCAAAAACAGCAAGAGCCAAAAAGAAGGAGTGGCAGAGAGCAAGCCTCTTTTCCTTCCTTATGTTGTATGCAGGCTTCCCGCCCCAGGATGGGTGTAGCACTCACACCCATAATCCCAACATTGGATCATGGATCAATCAAAAACTGTAGAAGCCTGCCCCATAACTGCATGAACCTTTGGGGAGACATCTAGATATAAACCATAACATTCCACCCCTGGCCTCTCAAAGACTTATACACATACTTTTATGCAAAAGGCATTTTAGTCCATTTGTAAGAATTGCCAAAGTCCTAACAGATTCAGCATTGCTGAAAAGTCCAAGTCCCAAGTCTCCTCCAACATCTGAGGCAAACTATTGGCTGTGAGCCCCTGTACAAATGAAAAGTTAAACACTTCCAACATTCAATGGCACAAGATAAACATTACCATTCCAAAAGGTACAAACAGGGATACAAAGCATTGGGACCAAAGTAAGTTCAAAATCCAGCAGGGCCAACATGTCCTGTAGTTATGTGTGGAACATCTGAAGCAATCTGTGATAAATTGTAAGCTCCAAAGGCCTTACGTGGCTCCTCCCCTACAGCACTTCTGGTGGTTGTAGCTCCCATAACTTCTCTCTTAGGCCTGCTTTGCTCACTCCTTGCAGCTTTCCTCAGACAGTCCACATTTTCCGAAAACTTCTGGGGTCTCCACTGTACCTTTCGCTTCACACTCACAGCTTCACACACTGCCCTCTCAGGGCACACTCCTTAGCCTCCCAGGCCTTCTTTTGAAATCTAGGTGGAAGCCTTTTTAACCTCAGAACTCTTAACATTCTGCATGCACGTAAAACCAGTGCCATGTGGATAATGCGAAAGTCTGCTGCCAGCTGGAGCAGTAGCCAGGCTTCCCTCTCTTTTGGCCCATGACTGCATGAGGCTTTGAGGGGACATCTACGCACAAATCATAGCACCAACATATGTTTTATACATTGTGAACAAGTATATTTTATATGTGAAGATACATATATTTCAGTTCTCTTCAGTATATAGCTGAGTCATATGGTAACTATGTTTAATCTCTTCAGGAAATGCTGAACTATTTTCTATAGCAACTGCACCATTCTGTATTATGATTATCATTGTATAAAAGCTCCAATTTTTCTATGTCCTCGCCAACATTTTATTTATTTATTTATTTATTTATTTGGTGTATATGTGTTGCTTGGGCCCCGGGGGGCCTCACACATGTCAAGAGCTACAACTGAGCTATAATTCCTTTTTAAAAATGGCTATCTTATTCATATATTTTTGCCCATTTTTAAATTGGTCTGTTTGTCTTATTTAGTTGTACGAATTCTTTCATACAACATATACATATATTCTGAACTTAATATCTTTATAAAAATGTGTTTTAAATCTGTTTTATCCCAGCCTGTGGTTTGTCTTTTATATATATATATATTTTTTTTTGTTTGTTTGTTTTTGTTTTTCTCCGGTACTGGGAACTGAACTCACGACCTTGCGCTTGCCAGGCAGGCGCTTTTGCCGCTGAGCTAAATCCCCAGCCCCTGTCTTTTATATTTTGAAGTGTTTAGAAGTTTGAAGCCCTTAGATTTTGGTGAAGTTCGTTTGTCTTTTTTTATATTATGAATCATGCTTTTGATATCATTGGTAAGAATTCTTTGTCTAACCTAATGGCATAAGGATGTTGTCTTATGCTTATTTTAGAAATTTTATAGTATTAGCTCTTCTATAGTATTAGGTCTGTGATCCATTTTTAATTATATTTTGTATGTTATGAAGTAAGGACCTATGAGTTTATTTTTAAAAAAACATTTAAAAATGTGTGACTAGTTATCTTGGCACTGACTGTTAAAACGTCTGTCCTTTCCTCATTGAATGGGCTTGGCATCTTTGCTGAAAAAGAATTGACTATAAATGTGAGACATTTGTGACTGTTTGATACATGTATGAACATTGAAACATGTTTTTTTATACCAGCACAGTAGTTAGATTAATACATGAGGACTCTCATTAGCAAGATTATATTTGAGAATTAATACAAGTGATAGTATTATAGCCTTTTCCCTTTTTATAATATACTGACTTTTGCATAAGTATAGAAGGAAAATTTTCATTTCAAATTTAGAACAGATCTTTTCCATATTATTTCCAAATTCAGCAGGGTGATTTTCAAAACAAGAATATCACATTTAGAACTATGGGTGTTACTAAATGTGATTCATTTCAAAAGCCAATCTCTACATCTTGTTCTGTGGTCATTCTATGGTCTTTCAGGAGAGTTATAGCTGTTTAGTAACTGACAGGCCCTACAACTTTCAAGGGATAAAGTTTAGGAAGAAAAATACTCAAGATTTTTTTAAAATGCTAAATTGCTGTAAATACTCTCCTTGAGCTGCTCTCTTGACATTTGAAAGAACCCTTTCCTTCCCTTCCAGTCCCCCTTCTTTTTTTTTAAGAAAAAGAATATTTTTACTTTTTGGTAAATCTTGTCATGAGTCAGTTCAAAAATGTTTTCTTCATTACAGTCTGTACTGACTAGAGTAGTTACTGTGTGAGAAATGTAGAGAAGCTATGTGATATATCTGATTTAGTGACAGATTTTTACATGCTCACTTTAGTGGGGACATGGAATGAAGAAACATTCTTCTAAAGTTTTTTTCCTTATAGCTTATCGAGGAGATATCATCAATATGAATTTTAGTCTAATGACTTTGTTTCTCCGTCCCTCACTCCCTGTCCCTTCTGCTTCTCTCCCTTTGTTCCTTTCTCTTAAAAAATAAGATGTACTAGGGGTTAGAGATGAATTCATATTAAATTCCAGTTGACCAGAGTAAACCCATTGAGTTATAAGAGACTTTTTAATGGCCAGTTCTTTAGATGGTAATATTTAAATTTTTGTTGTTTTTTTTTAAGTAATTCTTGGAGAATGGTGATGGTGATGGTCTTTCAAGAAATCTAGCACTAAGCTGAGCATTTTATATAAATTATCTTATTTCCTGTCACCCACAAGTTAGATAATAGATGCTTTGGTCTGAGGAGTAGGTGAGTTATTACCAAAGAAGTAAAATAATTTTAATTGGCCTGAGGTGACACGAATTGTGTCAAAATGATACTGTAAGCTGAGTGTGATAGTACATGCCTGTAATCGCAGGGCTCAGAAGGCTGAGGCAGGAGGATCTTAAGTTTAAAACCAGCTTGTGCTACCTAGTGAGATCAAGACCAACCTGAAAAACATAGTGAGACCCTGTCTCAAAAAAACCAAAAAACTACTATACATTTTGGTCAGTCTGACAAGATTTGAAAGCTTAAATATTATCTCAAGAATTTGATAAAAATTAACAATTAAACATTCCTAGAATGCCTTTCATGGCTTTTGACATGGTGAAACTACTAATCCTTTTAATAAAATTCAAATTTGTCTATTCTATTTTGTGTAGCTGCATTTATAATTTTTGCTGTTGGGTTTTAAAATTTTAATTTACTACTTTTAATGTCACACACCTGTATTTATCTGTCTTATTTCTTTCTGAGCTTCTGTAGCTGATTTGAAACAGGCTTATTAGGTGTCGTTTCTGTTCCATAACTGAATAGGTTGTGAATGAAGATAACATGAATTGCCAGGTAATTTGTCTCTAGATTTGGAAAGTATTACCCTCTAAAGTTATTATATAGGACACTGTGTGGTTTTTTTGGGGGAAAGGAAGGATTGTTTTTCAAAGGTCCAGTTATCTTGTTGACAATATAACTTTTTTATTTTAAACAGAATTAAACAAAGAACAGTAGCAAAATACCAACAAAAGAGACAAAAACAAGACAAAGTAAAAACAATAAAAATGATACAGGGTTTCAGAACAAAATGATACGAATTAACAGTGGCTGTTATATTATATTGCTGTCTTCAGCAGAATTGCTCAGATTACCAGATGGAAGAATTAGAAATGATAAAGAGTTTCACTAGACAAGATAGTAGGACTTCACCAATGGTTGTTACATTGCATATTGTTGTCTTCAAATTAGTGTTCAGATTACCAAATACAAGCATGCAAAATTGGTCAGAAAGAAAAAAAGAATTAGGCATTTCAATAAACTACTAGACTTCAGCAGTACAGTTATCCCAGCTATCCTTCTATATATATATATATATATATATAATTTTTTTCCTCTTCCTTTTTCCTTTCTTTTCTTGCTTTTTGAAACTATGTAGTTCAGGCTGGCCACAAACTGACTGTGTAGCTCAGGCCTACAACTTGCAGACATCCTTCTGCCTCAGCCTCCCAAGCACTGGGATTACAGGCATGTGCTACTACCTCTGGTCAATATAACATGACTTTTGTGCATTTATTTTACTTTTATGGGCAGGCAAGCAAATTTCTTCCCCCTGGTATTATTTTTTTATTAGTACATGTTTACATTATTTAATGATTATATTCCATGTGGGGAGTTGGTACTCATACATAACAAATCTCAATTTTTTTTTATCCCCATTTCCTTTCTTCCTTCCCCTTCCCTCTCTTTTTTGAGCCCTTTCTCATTTAAAAAAGGTCTGTCTCCCTGTTTTGTATCACCTATCTTATTTTGCTCTTTATACTTAGGGTTTCTCATCTAAGAGAAATCATGCGATATTAAAGCATGTGTGTCTGATTTATTTCACCTAACATTATGGTCCCAAGGTGCATTCCTTTTCCTACAGATGACTCATTTTATCTTTCTTCATGCAGAGTAGTACTGCAGCATGCATATATTTTCTTCATCCACTCATCTTTTGAGGACATATAGTCTGCTTTCAAGATTTAACTGTTATGAATTGTGCTGCTATGAATATAGGTACACATGTATCAATGTAATATAGTGTCTTAACTCTTTTTCTTTTTTTTTTTCCTGGTACTGGGAATCGAACTCAACCTTGCACTTGCCAGGCAGGCCCTGTACCACTGAGCTAAATTCCCAGCCCCTGGTGTCTTTAATTCTTGATTCTAGAAGGGGGAATATAGCTGGGTTGAGTGGAATTTCTAGTTTTAGTTTTTTGAGGAATCTCCATACAGCTTTCCATAGTGTTTGTCCCCATTTACATTCTCACTAACAGTGTAGAAGGGTTACTTCTTCCCCCACCTGCAGCCTCACCAGCATTTATTATTTGGTTTATTGATGGTAGTCATTCTTTCTGCAGTAAGATGGCATCTCAGTGTTGTTTTAATTTGTATTACTGTAATGGCCAGTGATGTTGTACCTTTATTCATGTATTTATTGGCCATTTGTACTTCTCAGAAGTGTCCATTTCCATTGTCTATTTTTTAGTGGGTTTTTTATTTCAGTTCTTTATGTATTCCAGATACTAGTCTTCTATCTGTAGAATAGCTGGCAAAATTATTTTCCCATTCTGTAGGTTGTCCTTTTATTCTGTTGGTTGTTTTCTTTGCTATGAAAAAATTTTAAATTTGAGAAGATCCTATTTGTTGGTTCTTATTGATACTATTTCTTGTCATTGGGGTTCTGTTCAGAAAGTGCTTGCCTATGCCTGTCTTCAAGTGTTTTACTTATTTCATCTTCCAGCAGATTGTTTCTGTTTTAACATTTAGATCTTCCATCTGTTTTGATTTTAGTTTAGTACATGGGGAGATACTTCGGTCTAGGCTCACTCTTTTGCATGTGAATAGCCAGTTTTCCCAGCACCATTAAAGAGGCTCTCTCCTCTCCAGTGTGTTTTTTGCCCCTTTGTCAAATGTCAAATAGCTGAATATGCTTGGGGTTGTTTCTGCTTCTACCTGTTCTGTTCCATTGATCTTTCATGTCTGTTTTTTACTAGTACCATGCTGTTTTTATCACTGTAGCTTTATAATAGAAGCTCAAGTCTGGAATTGTGATGCCTCTTGCTTTGCTCTTATTATCCAGGATTGCTTTGGTTATTCTGGGTCTGTTCTGGTTCCTTATGAATTTTAAAGTTGTTTTCTCTAGTTCAGTGAGGAATGCTGTTAATATTTTAATTGGGATTGTGGTAAATCTGTATATCAGTTTGACTGTCTTCATTCTGCCTTTAAAGGAATGGGGGTATCTTTGCATTTTCTGATGGCTCTTTGACCTTTTTCAGAGTGTTATAATTTTTACTGTAGCGGTCTTTTACTTCCTTGGTTAGGTTAATTCCTGAGTTTTAAATTTTTCTTGATCAAATTGTAAATGGTATTATTTTTCTAATTTCTTTCTTGGGGAGTTCGTTATTAGTATAGAAGAATGCTATTGATTTTTGTGTATCGATTCTGTATCCTGCTACATTACTGAATTTGGTTATTAATTGCCTGAGTCTTTGTGTGGAAGTTTTTGGGTCTTCAACATACAGGATCATGTTATCTGCAAATAATAATTGGACTTCTTCCATTATATACATATCTATTTTCTTTCTTTTTTCTTGCCTAGTTGCTCTTGCTAATGTTTCAGGTTGTATATTGAATGTGAGTGGTGATATTGGACAAATTTTCTTTTTTGATATTGTTAATTTGAGAATAAATGAACAATAGGTACTTTGTGGTCAACATTAAATCAAATAACAAATTTTTAACTGCTGTGTGCGCTATGTATGCGAGGTGCTAGGTGGGATACAAATAGATACTATGTAAAGTATGCCTTTTGTCTTCAGAACAAAACAGAATAGAAGCATGTGAAAAGCAATTTCAAATGATGAATACATAAGAAACCCTTGAGGCCCATTCACTGTGGCAAGTTTACCTGGATGTGAGAAGTATAACAAATTTTGCAGTGAAATCATTTTATTCTCACCATATAAACATGTTTCTAAAACGAGAAAGTAACAAATTTATGTAACAGTTCAATACAGTAATAGAATCAGTGCTTCAAGGAAATACATGATAAATTCATAAATAATCCCTGGTTATTTTTATTGTTACTTTATTTTTTGTTCTAAAGAGTACCTGTTTAAAGTTGAAGAATCTCTTTGGGTATTTAACCTGGACATAGACTTTGAATAGTAAGATGGACTTTTCATTAGGTTTGGAGGATGCATGCAGTAACTGTTAGATCTGTGTATCTCTTTTGTTGCTTTTACAGGAATTAAGAATATAATTTGGTGTGTCATAGAGTTTTTAATGCTTTGTCTCCTGGCATCTTTTGCTTTCTCTTCTCTTTTCCAACCTGTTAGTAAACTTTAGCAATTAGCTGTGTGTATATGTATGTGTGTTCAGCTAAATATTACCATGGCGTGAAACAAAAACTCTGTCATCTGCCTTCCGTGATCACTTTGTTGACATTAAATTAGCTGGACGTAAATCTGGTAATTTTATGAGGAGTAGGACAGACTTGTATGTGCTAGGTGTGCAAGGATGTTACTTTTCTTAATCTTAAGTGCCACCATATGTCATTCAGCTCTTGTTTTTTTTAAATTGTTTTATATTTTGGGGGAAGTGTTTGGTAAGAGAGCTAATGATTTGTTTTTATTATTTACTGTCTTCACAAAATTGTGAAAACTAACCTTATTAAATGTAATTAGCCACTTTAGTGTATTAGATTTTCTATAAAATTCTCTGCAGGATTCCTGTCCAGTTCCAAATGAAAGTCTTGTTATAGGATATATGTGAAAGAAAGAGTAGTGGGAATCCTTAGGTTTAAATAAATTATACTAATTAGGAAATCCTAGAGAACTTAGGTGCCATCTAAGTCTGTCAGATCTTCTCTTCCTTATTGTACCCAGCAGCTAAAAGGCACCTCATTTCTTTTTAGCTACATAAGTTCAGTGACTGATTAGGGAGGGGTAGGACAAAAATCACATGGGGGGACTTTTGTATATGTAGCTGTCTTGCTCTTCAAGATTCTGTTGAATGTTGGGAAAGGAAGACCATTGAGACCAATGTTTATAGGAAACTGAGAAATTTAATAATTGAAAGATTCTTTATTTATTGCTGTATAACAAGATACTCTAAAATTTAGCAGCTTAAAATATCAGTGAACATGTTTTATTATCTGACACTGTTTTGTGGGTCAGAAATTTAGGAGCCATTTAACATGTTTGTTCTTGCTCAAGGGCTGTCATAATGTTGTTTAAGATGTGGCAGGGCTGTAGTCATCTGAAGGCTTGTTTGAAGTGGGAGGATGCTCACTCGTATGTTTATTATTAAGCGACTTAGTTCCTCTCTGGCTCTTGCAGTTCCTAGTTGCAAGGGCCTCTCTGTAGAGCTGCTTAAGTGATCCCAGGACAAATTTCCCTTAGAGAGTGAGTGATCCAAAAGACGGAGCAAGGAGGAAGCTATAGTACCTCTTATGGCCTAGTCTTAGAAATCCTGTGCTGTCACTTCTTTATTTTTTTCCTTGGAAGAAGTCACCAAGCCAACTCACCCACAAAAGGAGGCGAATTAGGGTTCATACTTAAACGGGAGTGGGTGGGGAGTTTCTTGAATATTTGTGAATTGCATTTTTGAATTAGTTTAGCCTAACTATTATCCCAGTTTATTAATCTTAAATGGAAAATGTTAAAAACCTTGCTCTTCATTGAAAACAAAAATAAAACTAGCACTTCCTGAGTATGTATTGACTAAATTCTGTAGGGTAAAATCAGAAATTTTATAATTTAGGTAATTGGTCACCTATTACACCAAATGTATAAAATGTAGAAGAGAAACAGCATTTCAAATATATCTTATGAACTCTTTGAGTCTACAGAAGAAATAAAAATTTTTCCTTCAATGTAGTATGATCCTAGTTAGCTAGTTGGTAATATAAAAAAAATAGATACCAAACAAGAGTTTTGAATACCAAGTTAGTTATCCAGACTGTCAAGTTATAGATTTTCATATAAACCATAATCTTTTTGTAGCTGTGTATTTAATTAAGCATTTTCTTCCAGTAAGATAGTTTCCTTTTAAACAGAGATATACCAGAAAGCTGGTGGGGCTTGGAATTGAACATATTTGAGCTTTAATCTTCGCTTTACTTGGCTATTTAATTTCTGAATGTATTTTGGACTGGCTGTTTAATTTCTGAATGTATTTCCTCATCTAAAAGAATAGTACTTATCTCTGAAGTTTATGGTAAAGATGAAATAAAATTATATGAAGGATTGGCCAGTGTTTTAGATATTTATTAAATCTTAGTTAACTTTATTCCTTTCTGTAAAGAATTAAAAGATAAGATAGTCAGGGAAGGTTTTCCTAAGGAGATAAATTTAAATTGAGACCTAAAGTTTCAGCCCCCATATAGACAATGGGAATAATATGTGCAAAGCTCTAGGTAAAGATAAGCTTGGCAGTTTTAACAACTAATCGTGACCTCTTTTGCTTGCACGTAGTGGGAATAAGATTGGAAAGGTAGGCAGAAAGCCCTTTGACATTAAGGCAGTCATTTATTTGTAGTGTTCAGTTCTGAGTGCAGCTGAAACTATTGGAGAATTTAAATCTACCGAGCCTGAAGCTTTGATTTCCCAAATTTTGAGACAGTATGCTGCAGTTAACTGCAGTGGAGGGATTTATTTTTCTTTCATTATTCAGAATATGAGTCTAATGTTTATTACAGAATTTCACATTTTTTTCCCAAAAGGCAGAGAATAAACTTTTGAAAAACAGATCCATGTATAGCTATGATTCTTTGTCGGGTCAGAACTTTAAAAATTACTGCAGGGCTGAGATTGAACATTTTCTTCTCTGTTTTGCTTTTGTTCAGGGAATTGAAGTTGTTTTTCCCCTCCTTTTTCTAATTACTGCATTTTTAGGGAAGTTAAAGATTGAGCATATGAAGTGAGTTCTGCCACCTCCCTCTGTTGTTTTTCTGTGCATGGTTTTTTAACTGTTGGCTAAGCAGATTTTCTGGAACACTTCTAAGGCACATATACTCCCATCCTTTTTTCTGTTTGTGCTAACAGAATTCTATTGTCTATGCTTCCGTCACATGGAATATTACAGTAGAGCATAATATTAGGGGCTACTTTATTAAGCTCCATTAACTTCTAAATGACCTAAAATATAATTATTTACATACGTTAATTATACAGATTAATGGGGTTCACTGTGATTTTCATGCATTATGCCTTGATTGTGTCCATCTACCTTTCCCCCACTGCCCATATCCCTACCTCCTTCATAGCTTCTCATAATTCCTCCTACTTTCAGGTTGTCTTTTCAAAATGACTTCTTGAAAGTTTGGGAATTTTATTTCATAGAATGAAAAATCTTGTCCGTGCTTTAGGATGATAATCAGCTCAGATGCCGAATGCTGACTTAAGATAGAAGACAAGAAGTAAAGAATTTTGGGAAATGATTTGTTTATGGCCAAAAAATTACAGTTGTGAGGGAGATGACTTGGCTAAGTATATACCAAATACTTTTTTTTTAAACTAATGTGAGAAACAACCCCCCTTTCCCTTTGATCATGTGCAGGGGACAGATCAGACCAAGGACAGGGAGTGTAGTGAAAATGACTTTATTTTTGATCTTGCAAGAGCAGGTGCCCGACTAACAGGTAGGCAGCTATACCTAAGGCAGTTACAGCAAGTAGTTTATCCCCTAGGATGCAGATACCTACCCCCTGTTCCTCCCTGACCAAGTAATATGGGGGGTGCAGTCTTCCAGATGTTACCTATATTTTCTTAGGATATACCCTTGGCCTCCTCCCTCTGCAAACATTTTGTGGGTTTAAGGCAAGTGATTAAGCCACAGGTGGGTAACTGTTAGTACTTTTCCAACCAGTGTTAGCATAGCAAAACCGTATTTTATTGACTAACTATCCCCTTCCTCCATTGTTTAGGAACTTTTATGTACATGACCTTAGTGAATTTTGTCTGTTAGTAACTTTTGAAAATGGATCTTTAAGTTTCTGTTTCTTCTAAGTAACACAGAAACACATACACACATATATATAAGTTTAGATGCTGACTGATAGTGTAATAGTCAACAAAAAGCTAAAAAGGATTTTGTGAAATGGTTTGTTTGTGGCCAAAAAATCGTGATTGTGACTAAGAGTATTTGGTTAAATATATGCAAATACTTATTTTTTAACCAAGTAAAAATATATCGTGTGTAAAGTAGGCACTGTTTTTATTCAGCATTTATTCTACATTGTTTAGAGATTCCTCATTGAGGGTGACTCAAGAGCCAGTGTCCTGTATTGCCAAAGGCCTTGTGGAAAGAGATGCCTTCATTTCTGTCTTCTTTAGTGCTTTCCAGAAGCACTCAGGAGAGGAACCTTGTATGTTTCTTACCTTCTCTTAGCTATGCAGAAGGAAGAGAAAGAAGACAACATTAATATTTAATGAAGCCTTCATGTGTTCATGTATTAGGTTTTAATTTTCTCATTTAATCCTTATAAACAATTTTATAATACAAGTGATGCTCTCTAGAAACAGTTGTAAAGAGATTAAGTACCTTGTTTATGGTCAGACGTCTTGTAAATAGTCAGAATTTAAACCCAGTTCAGTCTGGTTCTGAAAGCTTCCTTTTTTCCCTCCCTGCGCCTCCCGCTTTCTCTTTCTCTGCTTCCCTTCCTTTTTTCTTCCCTCCCTTTCCTCTTATTTACTCTACTTTCTTAATCCTTATTAGGTGTAATTTACATAATAGCTTCTAGAGCTGCTGAATTACACTTCCTGTCCCTCTTCTATTTTCAACAGATTTTCCATGTAAATGGTAAAATTAAGGTTACATTTATTTATTTATTTATTTAGAGATAGGGTCTCACTGTGTATGCTAGGCTGGCCTTGGATTCACTAGGTAGTTCAGGCTGTCCTCGAGCTCATGGTGATCCTCTTGCCTCGTCTTCCTGAGTGCTGAGATTACAGGTGTGTGCCACCATGCCCAGATAGGTTAAATACTTTTAAATATTTGAGTTTAGAATTCACATTACTGTAAATAGAAAAAGAGCCATCGATGATGTCCTCACTCAGCTGCATGGAAAGGGAATCTGACTGAAGTCTGAAGATCTTTTTTCATTGTTTTTATTAAGAAAAAAGAGGGAGATGACTCAGGATGTAGCTCAGTGGAGAGTGTGCACTTAGCATCCACAAGGCCCTAACTTTAATCCCTGGCAAATGGTAACAATGATTTGATGACCATTTTAAAGTCATGCTAATTCTCCTCAAGTTCTTTAAAATTGGCAGATGAATAGTATCATACATTTTGTAAATTGCTATTATAAAGGTAATTCTTTTATGCTTCACATGTATATATTTCAAATGTAAAAGTTAAATACAAAATGTTTTTCAGGATCATTTCATGAATTAGAACTGATTTTATCATGCATGCTCACTACAGTACATCATAGTGATACTGTATTGATCTCTTTTCAGGATGGCAACATGGTATTTGTGAGCCATGTAACCTTGAGCAAGTTGCATTAATGCTTTGTTCTCCAGATCCCTCATCTCCAAAATGGGATGTAAATGCCCTATTTCATTTGATTCTGAGCTATACACATTTTTTCATATTCTAAATGTAGTGAAATCAGAATGTAGTTTCATGATTGCTATTTCTTATTGTCAGCCAGATGACAGTGCAGATATCTTTGTTACCTTCTGGTAAGGTCACTGTATCTGGCTGTACTTAAGAGATTTGATGGTTGGGGCTGGGGATTTAGCTCAGCGGCAAAGCGCCTGCCTGGCAAGTGCAAGGTCGTGAGTTCAGTTCCTGGTACCGGAGAAAAACCAAAAAAAAAAAAAAGAGATTTGATGGTAGTACATACCTTGAAAGGTGCTTATGTGGATCAAATCGGTCAATATATAACATACTTAATACTTGTCATCTAGAAAATCCTTCCTAAATGTTAGATGTTACAAATAGAGAGAGATTTAAAATAGATATACCTACTTAGATATATCTATTAGAAATGTAACAATAGTAATTGGCTGATTTCCTTAACATTTTCAGGTTATATACTACTTTTTCTTTGTGGAACATAAAGCATTTTTTGTTGGATATTTTGAAAAATTCCTTAGTATTGTAGATGTACATACAAAGGAAAAATTACTGGCTAGAAGATTTGGTAAATGAGGTTGATAATGATAAGCAGAAAACTATATTTCTATATTTAATTCAAGAAATAGAGGTTCCTATTATCTGTTTCTGGTATTAATGTTAGGGAGTAGACGTCAAGAAAGTATTTAGTGGAATCCTGACTTTTGGATGGTTGTTGATCTCTGATGATAGAAACTTTTTATGTAGGGGTTTTTTTTTTTTTCCTAACGAGACTAAGGGAACTTTTTTCTGAGAAAACCATATTTATAAAAAATGTGGATATTGTGAAGTGGGAAGAAATTGTTTGAAAGGAAAGAGAAACTAAGATGGGAGAAAGGGGAAAGGAAGAAGGGAAAAGGAAGAAAAATGCAAATTAGCTGTACTATTAGTGTCTCTTAGTTTATTAAAAAGGAAGGTTTGTGCTAATACCGATTGGAGAATTTTTTATGCCTGTGTCTTGTATTCTACTTTGAAGATGAAAATAGGCAATATGCAGTATATAATTATTATTATTATTATTTTGTTATGAAATTAGTACAGTATTATAATTGGCCACATCTGCTATCAATAAACTTTCTAACTGGCTATTATATTATATTATATTTCTTCTGATTTAAAAGTAGAGAATTCCAGAATGATACCAGAGCTTTTGAATTTTTACTATTATTATTATTATTATTATTATTTATTTATTTATTTTTTTGCAGTACCAAGGATCGAACTCATAACCTTGCGCTTGCCAGGCAGGCACTTATGCCAGTGAGCTATATCCCCAGCCCTGCTTTTGAATTTTTAAAAGCTTTACCATTATTTCATTCTTTATTCTGATTCCCGATATAATACAGAATTATAAACAACATATTCCTTATTTTTTTAATCAAGTAGGAGAGTTACTTATGCTAGAGGAAGAAACTTCAAGGAAGTTCTTTGTTTTGGTATAGCGCTATACCAAGTGAATTACATATCATAATTATATTTCATCAAATTTGTCAATTGTCATTTTTTAAAATGTATATGTTTCCAGAGTGGCTTTCTTTGTAGTAAATTAAAATAGTGAGAAATCAGTCTCAATATCCTTTTACAGGAATGAAATTTATACAGAGTTTGTGTTCTGTGATTGAAAAAAATTGATATACCTTTTAGTGCATCAAAACCAGAGTACATTTTGTGCACTTACATTTACTGTGCTATACATAATGTTTTCTTCTTACAGATACAGCAGTGTGGTATTCTTGCTTCCATTTACATTGCATAAAGAACTGGATACCTTATTAGTAAATGCCAGGACTTAGACACAGTTCTGCTGTTCTATAACTCATGAAAGCTGTAATGTTACTTGACGAGAGAGCTTGATTTTTAAAAATAGACTTTTTTAAAAAACAGTTTTAGGTTTTAGGTTTATAGAAGAATCATGCAGAAAGTACAGATTTCCCATGTGAGACTCTTCCTCTCCATTTTTTTTTTTTTTTGGTGGTACTGAGGATTAAACCCAAAGTTTCACACATGCTACAGAACCACTTCTACCAGTGAGACACACCCTCAGCCTGATGAACCAATCAACTCATTATTATTAACTAAATGTCCTAGTTTGTATTGGCTTCAGTTTGTGTTAGACAGTTTAATTGACAAATGCATAATGCCATGTATTTACTATTACAGTATCATCCAGAATAGCTTTATTGTGCTGTGTCCTACCTCTTTATACCTCCTCTCCTTTCCTGAGTCCTGTTGATCATTAGTATGTTACTGCCTCAGTAGTTTTATCTTTTCAGTAATTTCATATGGTTGAAATCATGTAGTATATAACCTTTCTGACAGGCTTCTTTAATTTAGCAATATACACTTAAGATTCTTCCATGTCTATATTATTCTCACCCTGGAACACAATACCTAACACTTGCAGGTTGAGGAGGAGAAGGTTACTTTGGCTCACTGTTTCAGAGGGTTCATTCCATAATCAGCTGGCACCAAGGCATAAACATGGCAGAGGGGGGTGATAGAGGGAAGGTTCAATTTGTAACAGCCAGGAAGCTGAGAGAGTAAAGGGAGGAGCCAAGGACAAGAATATACCCCTTGAGGTCATGTTTGCAGTAACCCGGCCCTGTCTCCCAATAGCACGTTTAGTTATAAATAAATCCCCTGTGATCCAATCATCTTCCAAAAACTTCCCCTCAAAACACATGGGACTTTCAAGGGTAGCATTTTAGATCAAAACCATAATGGTATCTTTCTGTGGCTTACTATCTCATTTCTTTTTATTACTGAATAATAATAATATATTTCACTGAATGTATCACAATTTATTTATATATTTACCAGTCAGAAGATGTCTTTTTTACTTCCAATTTTTGGTAATTAGCGATTTGTGAACTCTTCACATGTTGTGTTATAAAAGCAAAATCTCAAGGAAACTTTTAAAATTCCCATCATGAAATTTTAATACAGATATAATAATATTTGCTTTTCTGCTGTAGCCTTTTGGAAGGCCTTAGACTATTTCAGTGGCTAAGAATTTTCATCCCCCAAGAACCAATCTTTGCCTTCTGTGGGCAATATTGCCTCCTCTATGAAAGTCAGATTTTTTTTAAATAGTGTTTTTGTCAGGCATTTTAAGGCAGATTTTAAAAAATTCATTACATTGTCATTCTCAATCTACATATATTTATATGCATATATTCCCCAAACATTTTAAGGGATGAAAGCAGATTGCACAATAATTCATTGAGTATGTTAACATTTTTGTAAACACATTTTACCTAACACAACTGTGTAGTCCTACATAAATACATCAGTATATGCAGTTGTGTAGAAAAAAGACGTATGCCAAAGTATAGCTAACTTTCCTATGCAACTGGCTTTAGGAAATGGAGGTGGTTAAAGTAGAATTTGACTTTATCAGTTTTTGTTTTTGTTTGCTTGTTTTGACAAGTAGAATGCATTCATATATTACTGACGCAACTAAAAATAATTTTTCAAAGGAGAAAGGGAAACCTGAAAAGGTGACATCCAAGGTAATAAAAACAGCTATCATTAATCTCTAATGAAATGAAGGAAATAAAATCATAGGTAGAGGTATAGTGTCGTTACGTACTGCCAAGAATAATTTTATTTTACTCTTGTTATTATTCTTGTTCTGGATGTCTCAAGCATTGTCTATGTGTGCAGTATCTATTTCCCTGTCTCACATTTACCTGATTCCAGTCTCACTAGTGCTTTGGAATGCTCTCAATAAAGACACTGGGAAGTCCATGTTACCAAGTTTAGCAAGTACTTGTTGCCTTCCTACTTAACTCTGCATAGAAGCCGTTTACTATCCCTTTCCTATCTTGTCTTCTCTGGCCCTCTGGCTACTCCTGATTTTTTAAGGCCCTTTGTGGGCCAATAAAGCATGTCTGTGGACTGAGTTGAACCAAATATTGCAGTTTCACTGAGTTGCGACTCCTTTCCTCTAAGTGAAAGCTTTGTGGAAGGGAGAATCTCTGTTTGTTGCCTGCTACTGCATGTTACTTCTATGCTTGACACATAGAGGGCATTTCTAAAGGTTTGAGAGTCAGCGAATGAATTAATACTCTCTTATTTGACTTTTTGAGGTTAAGATTTTGCCATTTTGGAGGGGGAATGAGGTAGAGGACTTGCAGAGGAAATATTAAATGACCAATGAGTAAACCATTATTTATAAGTGCATGTGTACGATAGCTGTTGGAATCTGTTAATGGTTACTGGTTTAAAGAATAAGATAATTACTATTGAGTGTTGAGAAGAAATGTGCTTTAAATTACAAAAATAGGCTTATTCTAGGATATTTTTATATAGATTTATACATAGCAACCATATCCATGTATTTTAGATGACCGGAAAGTTTAGTGCTCTTCAGATCTATCAGCTAAAGACTAGTTGCATATTCATACAATAGGGATATATTAAACTGTTACTATCTAGCATCTATTATTATTTGATAAAGTAAGTTGAATCATTAGAACTTGGCTTAAGTTTTAGGTCATTTTTTTTTTATTTTAAAGAGGAAAAAACACAAAATTTCAAAGCAAAATAATAGGAGGGTAACAATGGTTAATAATTGCATATTGTTATCTTTAAATTACTCAGAGTACAAGATATAGGCATTTAATTGTCCAAACAATATTAGCACAAACCTTTCTTTTCAGTGAACTAAGAGAAATTAGTAGTATAACTATCTTAA
>NW_004955406.1:17651704-17658222 GCF_000276665.1 Chinchilla lanigera
AATTATGAAAAAAAAAAAAAAAAAAAGAAAAAATAAGATGGGCATTTGGGTTGTTTTCAAGATGTAGCTATAACAAATTGTGCTGCTATAAACATGGGTGCATATGTATCACTGTGGTACAGTGTTTTTAATTCTTCTGGGAAATACCCAGAAGGGGAAGAGCTAGGTCAAATGGGATTTTCAATCCTAGTTTTTTGAGGACTCTCCACACTGATTTCCACAGTGGTTGCACAAGTCTGCACTCCTACCAACAGTGGAAAAGGGTTTCTTTTCCTCTGCAGCCCCTACAGCATTTGTTATTGGTTGATTTCATGACAGTAGCCATTCTCTCTGGGGTCAGATGGAATCTCAGTGCTGTTTTAATTTGCATCTCTCAAATGTGGGTCATTGATTTTATGTAAGAAAAGAATATTGTTTTAGTAAAAAGTTCTATTGAAGGTTATTTTATAACAAATATAAGGGAAAGATATTTTCCAGAATTAGTTATTCACAGTGGATAATAAGTTTTTTTCTGTAGTTTTTAAGTTTGGAAAAAGATGAAAAGGTCATCATTTGTTTAAAAAATAAGCATTTGACTACTTTTGGGGGTAAAATCTTCAAAAATATATTAGAAAACTAAAAGTGTAGAAAAGAGTTTTGTTTTCAGCAAAAAGAATTGCTTTTCTTTTCTTTTTTTTTTTGTTTTTTTGTTTTTCTCCGGTACCGGGAACCAACCTCACGACCTTGCGCTTGCCAGGCAGACGCTTTGCCGCTGAGCTAAATCCCCAGCCCCCAGAATTGCTTTGCTTAGTAACTGACTCTGTAATGTTCTTTTAAAATAAAGTCTTAATCAGAAAGAGAATATTTTTCTTAAAGTTATTTTTGATATTCATCTACATTCTCCTCTCTTAATTGCCATAATATCTATGTTCATATTCTAGCCCTCCCTCTCTCTCTGCTTCTGTCCCTCCCTGCCTCCCTGCCCCTTTTCCTCCCTTCCTTTCTACCTCCTTCCCTCCCTCCTTCCCTTTCTCTCTCCCTCTGTCCCTCTCTCCTTCCCTCGCTCCCTCCTGCCCTCTCATTTGCCATAATAGCTGGCTGGCAGAGAGACTTGTATTAGAAAAAGTTTTTCTTTCTTGAACTGATAATTTAAAAAGCTTAGTTTATCAAATCTGTGCACATGATTAGTGTGCTGTAATACGAATTATTATTTTGACAGAAGAAAGCTAGTGTATCAGTTTTTTTTTTGTTTTTTTGCGATACCAGGGATCAAACTCAGGACATTGTGCTTGCCAGGCAGGCGCTTATGCCACTGAGGTATATCCCCAGCCCCTAGTGTATCAGTTTTACTTGACAATATAAAACAAAACTAGAAGATAAAAGTGGCTTAAGCAAATAGAAGTTTCCCAGATGACACAGCTAGACCTCTGTGGTCATCAGGAACCAGTCTCTTTATCTTTCTCCCATCATAGAACATGGCTTCCACACTCTGTGTGATCTAATGGACAACCATGTCTGCAAGAGCTTGAGTTCTAGTGTCAGCACTCCAAGTAGCAGCAAAAAGAAAAGGGAAAACACCAAAAGACTTTACCTTTCAGTTAAGCCAAGTATCTGTAAGCAACTTTCCCGGAGAGTTCCCCTGATTAGCCAGTACTCAAGACTACACTTACTGTACGGAAAACTAGATAAGTAGGGTAGATAAATTGCTGCTCAAAATAAAACAGGGATTCCAGTGTTAAGGAAGAAATTGGATAGGAAGGTTGTATTCTGCTTTGTATTTATGGTATAGCTCACAATAAGTAATTTTGAAAATGTCACTTATGGCAAGTTTGCAGTACATTTAATTATCTACTAGCAGATTCTCTTAAAAGTTCCTTATTGGAAAAAACACAGTTTCCATGGGCTTCTATTCAGAAAACTTTAAAACAGTACTTCTGGGAAATAATGTAGATTGTACTTCGATTTTTCACTGTTGAGAGGAATGTTCATTCTTATTTTTACACTTAATATTCAATACTCAACTTGTGGAGTTCTGTGGGGTTTATGATACTATTCTTTGCAAACCGAGGCAGGTATAGCGCTGTAAGGTTTATTTAGCTATTTCATACTTACTAATTCTAGTCAGGTGGTATTCTTAGTTTTCTACTGTTAAAAAAGAAATTAGAGAAAACTTGAGTTATATGAATTACTCCACGAGGCTCAAAAATATAAATTGGGACCATTTTTTCATCTAGTCATGTTTTCAAAGCCGTTAAAAGTTTTATTGCTGAGCTACTTGGAAAGCATGTTCCTGTCTCATTCTGTTATTCTTAGATGATTGAGCTGGAAATGTTTATGCAGCTTTTATAATAGTGACTTACTGGCTGGGTATGTGTTCCTGCTGGTGTCTTTGGCATTTGAATAATGAATTAACATGTAGGTGGCCATGGGAAGGGAATGTTATGAATGGACTTAGCCTGTGCTTTTTTGGTAGCAAATTGTATTTGCTACAAGGTTGCTTGCAGTACCTTTACTTCTTCAACTATTATAAAGCTGTTAACTTTCACAGTGATGGATGGCAGTAACCTTTCCCCACACCAGCCTTGTCTCAGCATAGTGTATGTCAGACTAACCTGTGGGTGGGGAGATCTATATAAAGGATTAGTATGAATGCCAAAGTTACTTAATAACCTAAGATGTTTCCTTTTAGTAGTAGCCTTTGGCTATTTCCAACTGTCTTAAGATTGGTTCATTTATTTTATACAACTTGGATAATTTATGACATTGGAAATTACAACTATAATTAATTTTTAAAATTTGTATTGCTAGATTTGTATGATAAACAATTTGATCATTTTATTCTGAACCTTGTTTTGTTTTATTTGTTTTTGTTTTTTTGAGGCAGGGTCTCAAAAGTTAAATAGGCTAACTTTGAACTTGTTGTGTAGCTCAGGTGGGCCTTAAATTTTGAATCCTCTTTCCTCAGCTTTTGGAGTGCTCCAGGTTTATAGGTGTGAGCTACCATGCCTGTCTTGTTTTGAATTTTTATATTTGGTGGATTGAATATTTTAACTCTACTTACTCCTACTTTCCATTCTATTCTTAGCTTCAACTAGTTTATATAAGGAATAAAATAGGTAAGTGAATGCAAACAAGCCATTAAAATATATGTGAGTAGACAGGCTCCCTTTAGGAAATACATAGGATTATACTAGTCAAGATTTTCTTTCTCTGGTGGTCTGAGATGCCCACAGTAGCAGATAGATTGTATGTGTATGTCCATCAGGAGAAAGTTCACCTTACTAAGGAGCTTTATTCCTGAAGTAATGTGGATTCAATTTTTAGCTTTACCGTAAAATGATTGAGTTGTTAGTTTATCATAAGCATCTAAACTTGGCATTTCTCCATTGTTCATTTTTTTTTCTTTACTTTTTTAAAATGAGTATAAACCATGAGAAAAAAATGAATGGTAGAAAGTGGTAAAGTTTGGAAAACTGTTTCACCTTTAATTTTGACCCTCAGGGGCAAGTTTCGTAGATACCATCAGTTGTCTTGAGGAAAGTTGCTTCAGTGACTTTCAGTTTAAAAGCCTAATCAATATTATTGTTGATATAATTCATTCTTTACAGTTAACTGGGTTAGAGTTCGAGAAATTTGAGGCGTTTTTCCTGGCCACTTAAGGATGGTACCTGACATATGATTGATCAACATGAACATATGTGGGTTTATTTAGGTAAGTTGTTGATGGCCTTATAATCTTGCAAATTATGTTTTCTTTTACTTTAAATTCCAACTCTTCTTTCTCTGATGTGGAAAATAAACAGGACTCCCATTTCTCATTTCTCCCTTTCTTCCTCTCTTTTGCCTTCCCTCCATTTATTTCTTTTTTTTTTTGTTTTTCTCCGGTACCGGGAACCGAACTCGCGACCTTGTGCTTGCCAGGCAGGCGCTTTTTGCCGCTGAGCTAAATCCCCAGCCCCTTCTCCATTTATTTCTTTAAAATATAATTAAAGACATTAGGGAGGATTATGCCTTATGAATGATCTAAGTCAGTGTAAAATACCCTTGTTAAACTGGATTATTCTAAGAAATAAGCTATCACTAAACCAATTGATGCATTTGGGTGTGCTTAGATTTTTTTTCTTTGAGCATTTGCTGTATACAAGGGAATATGTTAGCAACATCTCATTTTAAGTATTAACCTCTCATGTCAAAATCTCACTAAGTAAAACATATTGTGGGGTAGATTTTTTGGTTGTCTTTGCCTTCTTCTGTTATACTTTAATCTTTTTTAAAAAAAAAAAAACTGGAGATTGAAGGCGTGTGCTTTTCCAGTGAGCTATGTCCACAGCTGTTTTTCTTATTTTGAGATAGGGTCTTAGTGACTGGCCAAGGCTTGGCTTAACTTGTGTTCCTGAGTACCTCAGCTTTTGAATAGCTAGGATTACAGGTATATAACTGTGTGACAAGTATGCTTTCGTTTTAATTTACCTTTCTGCTAAACTCCTTTTTGAGTATCAGTTGATGTGGAAATCCATGTTCTTAAGACTCTGAGCCAAATGGAAAGAAAGCATTTTTATAGCAGGACAATTTTTTCTCTTTGTCTGAAATCACAGCTGTCCTGTATTCTGTTTAAATACTTTTGCCGTCATCTTTCCTTCCACCACTTTCCTAAATGGAAGGAAGATTTAATCAAACGGTGAAGACAGAGTGGCTGTTACTGGACCAGATTTGGAAACGGCCAGTTTCCAGTATGTAAATGTTGTGAGTTCTATTAGTGTTGGCTTCTGCTTTAATGGTTCAGTTTGTGATTCATTCTCTCTCTGTCTCCCTCCCTCTCCCTCTTTGTCTCCCTCCTCCCCCTTCTCTCTCATTCTTATCATCTCTCTCTTTCTTTCTGAGTCCTGTGGATTGAGATTGTGTCTCAATCCACTCTCACAGGGCTACATTCCCAGCCCTTTCCATTTTTTTATTTTGAGACAGAGGCTTTTTAAGTGGCCAATGCTAGCATCAAGCTTGTGATTCCCCCTTGTTTGGCCTTCTGAGAATTTGGGGTTACAGACATGTACAGTATTACTGTACCTGGCTGAAATTTCTTCAATTTAAAGCATACTGTGTCATTTTAGGAGAGTTAGAATTATTCGTTTGCTTCTTGTTAGGTAGTTATATAAGCTTATTTAAAAAATGTTTTTCCTTAAATTTTTATTTTAAATTTTTTATTAGTACGTTTACAGTGTGTAATGTTTACATTCTTTGTGTGAAATGTATAAAACATCTCAATTCTTTTTTATTCCCTTTCTCCTCTTCCCACTTTCAGTCTCTAAGTTCCCATTGCATTTGAAAAAAATTTGTTTTCCTATTATCTTTTATTTTGCTCTTTATTTATAATTTGGAATTCTCATATAACAGAAACAGTGTGATAGTTAAGCTAGTGTGTCTGATTTATTTCACTTAACATTATGGTCTCAAGGTGCATCCATTTGCCTAAAAATGACTCAAGTTTACCTTTGGGGCAGAGTATTACCCCATTATGGGTAAATACTGTATTTTCTTTATCCATTCATCTGTTGATGGACATACAGACAGTTTCCAAGATTTAGCTATTATGAATTGTGCTGTAAACATGGGTGTGCATAGTTCACTGTAATATGATATTCTTAACTCTTTTGAGAAGGTACCTAGAAGGAGAATAACTGCATTAAATGGAATTCCTGGTTTTAGTTTTTTGAGGGATCACCATACTGATTTCCACCGTGGTTGTACTAGTTTATATTCTGTACAACAATGAAGCAGGATTACTTTTCTCCTGCAGCTTCACCAGCATTTGTAGTTATCTGATTGCTTCATGATAGGCTTTCTTTCTGGAGTATGGTAGATTTTCAGTGTTGTTTCAATTTGTCTTTCTCTAATGGGCAGTGGTGTTGAACATTTCTTCATGTATTTATTGGTCATTTAAGTTCTGAGAAGTATCTATTCATTTAAATTGCCTATTTTTTAAATTGGGTCTTTTATTTTGGAGTGGGTCTAATTTTTTGAGTACTTTCTATAGTCTATATATTAGTTCTCTGAGTATAGGTGGCAAAGTTTTTCCCATTCTGTAGGTTGTCTTTTCACTCTGTTGATTGTTCCTTTTATTGTACAGAAGTCTTAAAATTTGTTATGATCCCATTTGTTGATTCTCATTACTTTTTCCTCTGCAACCAGAGTTCTGTTCAGAAAGTCCTTGCCTATGCCTGTGCCTTTGAGTTTTGTACCTATTTTGTCTTCCAGCAGGTTGTTTCTGATTTAACGTTTAGTTCTTTGAGCTATATTGATTTTAGTTGAGTACTTGGTGAATGATAGGGGTGATGTGAACCGAGATTCACTCTTCTGCATGTAGACAGCCTGTTTTCCCAGCACTATTTATTAAAGAGGCTATCTTTTTTTTCCAGTGTATACTTTTCACTGAGTATGCTTGGGGTTGTTTCTACTTCTTTTCTCTGTTCTGTTCCATTGATTGTCATGTCTGTTTTTGTACCAGTACCATGCTGTTTTTTTTTTTTTTTTTTTTTTTTTTTTTT
>NW_004955406.1:17658322-17700624 GCF_000276665.1 Chinchilla lanigera
TTTTTTTTTATCACTATAGCTTTGTAATAGAACCTCAAGTCTGGGATTGTGATGTCTCCTGCTTTGCTCTTATTACTCAGGATTGCTTCTGCTATTCTGGGTCTGTTCTGGTTTGATATGAATTTTCGAGTTGTTTTCTCTAGTTCAGTGAGGAATGCTGTTAGTATTTTGATTGGGATTATGGTAAATCTGTGTATCAGTTTTAAAAGTATGGCCATTTTGACTATATTGGTCTGCCTTTGAAGGAATGGGGGTGTCTTTTCATTTTCTGATGGCTTTGATCTCCTTTTTCAGAGTGCTGTAATTTTTATTATGGCGGTCTTTTACTTCCTTAGGTTAATTCCTGCGTTTTAAATTTTTCTTGATCATACTGTGAATGGTATTATATTTCTAATTTCTTTCTCAGGGGGAGTTAATTATTAGTGTAGAGGAATGCTATTGATTTTTGTTGATTCTGTATCCTGCTACATTTCTGAATTTGGTTATTAATTCTGGGAGTCCTTGTGTGGAATTTTTTTCTTCTATGTAGAAGATTGTGTCATCTGCGAAAATGTTAATTTCTCTCACATACACACATACCTTTTATTTCTTTTTTATTTCCTAATTGCTCTTGCTAATTTTTCAAGTACTATGTTGAACAGGAGTGGTAATAATGAATACCTTTGTCTTGTTCCTGATTTTAGAGGGCAAGATTTTTGTTTTTCCCATTTCATATGATGTTAAGCACTAGGTTTGTCTTAAATGGCTTTTATCAGATTGAAACAACATCTTTCTATTCCTGTTTTCTTAAGTATTTTTATTATGAAAATGTGTTGGATTTTGTCAAAAGCTTTTTTCTGCATCTGTTGAGGTGATCCTGTAATTTTTGTCCTTGCTTCTATTTACATGATGTATTACTCTTATTGTTCCCATGTATTGAACCATCCTTGCATCCCAGAAGAATTCATGAGATAAAAAAGCACTGATAGCTGTGTTTCCAGTGCACAAGGATAAGGACAAAAAGTGCTCATTTAAAGAGAACTCTATTGCTGACATAAGGTATTACAGCTAGTGGTTTTATGGGAAATAGAGTTGCATAATTTACTGAAGTTTATCGTTTTATAAAAGCCTTTGTGTAGTTGATTTTATTTTTGTATGCATATTTAGGATATTATATTTTAGATTATTCTCCTTACAGATCTGTTTAATAAATATATATGATCCTTTAAAGTCTTCAAATGGACATGTAACTTGAGGCAATTAAAAATATTTGAACTTTTCCCCTCCTGCTTTGCTTCTTTATTACTGGTGGATTCTATACAGTGGTACTTTGTTCATGAACTTAATTTGGTCCATGATTTTGCAAAAGGTAACCATGTTTGTGTTTGTGTTGGTACTGGAAAAGATGGCTGTGGTTGCATTTGTCACCCAACATAGATTGCACAAACAAAAACAAAATTTTGCCAAACACTTTTGTTTGCAAGCCAAATTATGTGCAAACAAAAGTATTTGTGAACTGAGGTACCACTCTGTTTGCCAATTTGCGTACTTAGTATATTTTATTTGTGATTCCAAAATCAGTACCTGTGGTGTTTTTGTGGCTACTTACAGAGCAACAAAAAATTTCTGTCACCCAATTTTCAAATTTAAAGCTGAGATAGAACAAGGCAATACTGCCTTCTTTCATTTTTCATATTATAAACAATTCTCTTTGCTACATATGTAGTGCCACATTTTTTCATATTTTGTCCTTTTTTTGATGACTTCAATAATATTGTGTTAATTAAGTTGCTTTAAATAGAATCACACCTAAAGGATTATATGTTGATCAGTTGATGAAAAAACTGTGACCAAAGGCTCACAGGAACTAGGGCTTTTTCACGTTCCAATAGGAGCAGTGGCTCAATAATTATTAATTCAGTGTTTACAGTGGTTTTGTAAAGCATAAGTCTTCAAATAATCAGAATCAATTATATATTGTAGTAGCAGGCCTCCAAAATGTTCTTCAGTGGCCCAAGCCTCTTATCGTTCAGGATTTAGTATAGCCCTCTTCCACATCAAATCATACCTGATTGGTGAGGTGTGAACAGTAGAATGCAGTGGAAGTGAGAATGTATAACTTTGAGGCAGAAATTTAAACTGGGTAGTTTTGTTGGAGTTTTTTGTTTTCCCCAGGAAGGACTGAAGGGAACTATATTCCCAGAATTCTTCTATATTCATTAATAGTATATGACATTATAATTAAAGGTCAGTTTTTGTTGATGTAGAATTACTATATACCTGTCTTATAGCTATTGGTGGTTCTCTTTGTTTACATATATTTTGAGTTTAATGGGAATACTTACGATTTAGTCTTGTTATAGATACTATCCATTAATTATTGGTTTAGCAGTCCCAGTTGCTCTGTTTTTATGGGGGGAATTTAAGGGAAATCAAAAGTGCACAGACTTCCTTGCCATCTGACCAGTATCCATGTATATTTATTTTAATTATATCTTTAAATATAGAATTGTAGAAAGGTAAAAGTAGAAGAAACTAGGTGGTCCTTTAATGTACACATTTACTTTTGTAGATGAAGAATCTCAAACTTGGAAAAGTTGTGTAGTTACAACCATAATTAGATCCATTCCTCAGTTTGCCTAACTTATTGGTACCCTTTCTCACATCTATAGGACTGAGGCAAAGAATAAAATGGAATTAATGGTCAGATGACTTACATATAGGCAAAGTGGATACTTGGGCTTAGACTGGGCTTGTGCATGGGGAAAGCATACTACAAAGGTAAAGATCCCTTTTTATTATGCCATATCAAGGGGTATAAGATATTAGCATGACATCACTGGTGTTTTTTGGGGGAAGGGCACTAGAGACTGAACTCACGGCTTCTGGAGTTCTAGGTGTGCACTCTATCACTGAGCTATGTTTTCTGCCCTACTGGTAATACTAAATTTGATCACTGATGAAGTAGGTATTTGTCAGGTTTTTTCCACTGGAAAGGTACTGTTTTTCTCTTTCCATATTCTTATTAATTAGAAGCTCTAAATCTAGCCCATATTCAGGCAGGGGGAATTCCTCCCTGGAAGGAGGAATATAAAAGAATTTGTGAACACATGTTAAACCTACCACATAATTAATATATGAAGGAAATACTTAGAGGCTCTGCTAATTATGTAAGAAACATTTTGAAGAGGTATTAGGTTTTAGAAATTAATTATAGGGACAAAGGAAAAGCAAAGGAACGCTCATAGATTTTGGGCCTAGATAAACTGATTATATTTTTCAAACATACAGTCATTAATTTTGGTCTGTCATTGATACATTCTTTTTTTCCACTAAAATACACTGTTTAGGTTGCAAAGGAGAGTTTGGACAGTTACAGTGTTAGGGAATAGGACTTTGACTTCATGTTCTTCTGTTCTAGATACCACAGGTTGTACACACCATTCTGATATAAATTACTTAGTTTTGGCATCAGGTTCCATAATCTCTATGTTCTAACAAAATTTCTTAGTTACAATTTACATATATATTTTGCTGATAAACTTCCCCTTTATTTTTTATAAACTTTAAGACATTTTTAGGAAGGTTTTTTTTTTCTCTGAAGAACATAGTTCTTGCCGTAGCTTCTGAACCAGAAAAAAATGTTATGTGGTATATGTACACAATAGAATATTATTTGGATGTAAGCAAGAATGAAATTCGGTCATTTGTAGCAACTTGGAACTGGAGGATATTATGTTGGGTGAAGTGAGTTTAGGCACAGAAAGACTCATACTGCATTTTTTTATATATATGAGGAAGCTGAAAAGTTGATCTAATAAAAGTAAACAGGTGAATAATGGTTACCAGAGCTTGGGAAGTATGTAGAGGAGGGAGGAGTGGAAAGAGAGTGGTTAGCAGGTACAAGGGTGCAGTTGAATAGGAGGAATAACTCTTATTTCAAAACAACTAACAGGATTTTGAGTGTTTCCAATACAAAGAAATGAGAACTGTTTGGGGTGATGGATATGCCATTTACCTGGATCTAATCATTATGCATTGTAATACGTACTAAAATGTTGCACTGCACCGCCTAAAGATGTGTAATTGCTATGTGTCAGTTAAAAATAAAAACATGTTTCTAGAAGTGTGGTGGTGTTACCTTAAAAGAAAATCTGTTACTGTCTTCTGCGGCACTTTTTTAGTCACTTGTAAAGCAGCCTACTATATTGTTTATGATTTGATATAGGAGAAAGACCTTTCCAGATCACTGTCTTGCCTTGGACTTCGTTTTGCTGTTTTACTAAAGCCCCCGTGAATGACTTTAACAGTTACGACGGTGGTGGTGTACCTATGGGACATATGCCACAGTGGATCGTTTGTATCATTGAAAGCTCTATAAAGTTCATCATCACTGCTATAGGGTTTTGTTGAGAATATATACCTCTGTACTATTTAAGGAACAATTTACTTAGGCTCTATGACGTCTGTATCTAAGTTGTTTCAGAGATTGTTAGAATGAAGACACTTTTTCCTTCACAATAACTAGTAATCTGCCATTTGAATATATAGTTTCCATAAACTTGTTGTAAAATAATGTTTGGTCATTTTTCTTTCTCATAAAACTTTTATTTCTTGCCTTGTTTAGTGATTACAGGTATTTAATTGTGAAGGATATTTTAAGAAGGTCTGTCCAAGTAATATTTATTGCTCATCTGGGAGCTCCTAATTATATCTTTATTATAGAAACTTGGCAGTCCAAGAATTTCTAATGGAAGCTTAAAAATGACCCCATTTAAGGTAGATTAAAGATGATTTGAGCTACCAAAATAATTCACTATTTGCTGATGAAAATATTTACATAAACGCAAAGACATAGTGCCATTGATTTAGGGACAACAGTGATTTAAATTGCTGTTTTGATGGTTTTTCTCATTTACCTGACTACTTTTTACTTTGTACATTATAAAAATCATCTCTACATATTAATTGTGTGATTTGGACTCTCATTATATCAGGTTGTTTTAGGATACAAATGAGTAACATGTTGGTGTAGTAGGTTTCTTTAAACAGTAAACTTAGAATAAAGTGTAGATAAGATTAGGGAAGACATGTCAGAATGTCAGTTTGCTTGCATGCATAGTTTTTTATTTGAAAGATGTACATATGAAAGTGTATATGCATGTAAGAGTGACAAGTGTCAACTAAGTATTAGACTTCCTTTAGAACCACTCAGCAATTCTTGCATAGAAGAGTGGGGAGTGGGTTTTGTGATGATTTAACCTGTCCTGTCGCATAGGCTGAGAAGAGAGAAAATAAACTAAGGGCATAAAGCATTACTAGACTTTTTAATAAATTCTATTCTTTACGACACACAGTGAAAAATGTCAGTGCTAAAAACCTGATGCAGTGATGCATAGATGAAGAACACAAATTAAAACACAAAAAAATGTTATAATAGGTTAAAGAACAGGGAATTGAGGGGTCCTTGAAGGTTATTTGCTGCTTTCTGGCTTGCTGGTTGGGGCAAGGGTTGTATCAGGTAATGAGTACCCTCAAACCATAATTAGAAATTCGATGCATTTTAGCTTTAGAGAGTATAAACACCATTATATATGTGTCTATTTTTAGAGACTTGCATACATTCAGCCTTCAGGTGTATCTTTGAATGCTATATATAAAAGCAGGGAATTAGCCCGGCACTGTGTCACATACCTATAGTCCCAGTACTCTGAGAGGCTGAGGCAGGAGGATCACAAGTTTGAGCCCAACAACTTAATGACTTAGCAAGGCCCTATCTCAAAGACATGGCTCAGTGAGAAGGCCCTAGGTTCAATCCCCAGCCCAGGGGTGCGGGGGAATGGTAAGGAATTGCCATATTAAACAATGCTTTACTGCAGAGTTTATTATTGCTACAGGGTTTACATATACGTTGTAAAATAAAGGAATTACCATTAAAAAATCAGTGTTTTATTTACTTGTTCATTGTTAACAGGTTTCAGCCCTTACAATCTTATGTGGAAAAAAAAATTTAAGAGCGTCATTACTAGTACTATTTTGCATTTCTGTTGATTTTCAATTGATGATTTTTTAAAAACATGAATCTAATATGCCCATGTACATATTTTGTTGATTGTTTTGTTAGGTTTCCAGAGTACATAAGAAGCCAAGTTAGGCAGACAGTTATATACTACTTGGCTGCCAAACTGCCTTGTTTTCTATTGGTCTAACTTGCCCCATACATTTTATTTTAATTGCAGAGACTTACTGGTCTTTCAGTATGCAACACTGCTTTAGAAGAGCAGAAGGTGGAGCATCATGCTATAGTGAAAAAATAGATTTTGGAATTAAATCATATTTTGGATGTATCCTTGGACAACATAGTTGACCAAGTCCTGTTTCCCTCATTTGCAAAATAGGAAAAATAATATTATATTTTGAAGATTTAATGAGATAATTTATATGTAGCAGCTAGGACATAGCAGATAGTGGTTCTTATTATAGAAAAAGTTACGGAAGAACTGCTATTACCATGATACCTTTTTGAAAATATTGGAAGTACCTGGTAGTTTGATCCCCCATGTTTTCTCTCCTTTTAATTCAAATCTCCAAGTTGCTTCATGGAAATACATAAATGAATGTTTCCCATAAATTTTACTCGATGTTTTTTCCTCTTAGGAGAAAAGTAATTCCCTTACAAATCTCTTTTAATACCTGTCAAGCTTATTCTGATATTTTTAAGGTTCTAGGGTATGGGACAACCCACAATTACAAATGATAATAGAAATGTTTTTTGATGACATGTAGATTCTAAGCTTCATTCAGTTCAGATCACTTTGCAATACTTACTTTGTGAGCTCTTAAGTTGACAGCATGCAGTCTGTAAAAGGTCTTAATTGTACTGGAACCAATAAGATATGTCTTGAAATTTGGAATATAAGTAAAAATACATAATTCAGAGAGGGTTGTTGGAAAATAGTTTGAGTGAATGTTTAAGCTTCTAATTTGATATGAATATTTAAAATTCTTGAGCCTTCATGTTTTCATCTTTTTAATTTAAGGTGTATATCATTGGTACAAGAAACATTGCTCATGAGATAACACCATATCACCCACATAGATGAAATCTCTCTTGGCTGTCATTCATCTAGATTAGGTTGATTGATATATTGTCTGTCTGTCTTATCTCTTTTCGCTAAGTAGGCCATTCACACAATACAGGAGGGTAGACCTGCCACATCTTACTTTACAGTAGCCAAGACTATTTCAGCTGGTCGGATAGTCTGTTTCACGCTAACAGTTTCAGATGCCCTAGAAAATAAAACCAAAATGATGCAGGAAAGCATTTCAAAACAAGTTGATTTACATACCTACCTGAATATTTCTAATATAGTCTCAATCATTAGACAATTATTGAAAAATAAGAAACCTTAATTTTTTGCTCTTTAGCATATATTCACTAAAATATCACTTTAGTTGAGTATGTTAAATCAGAAATCAGAATGATTAGAATTTTTAAATTTCCAGTCAGTTTTGGGGAAAGTATTTTGTGGCTTTGAAATTAGAGTAGAACTAGTACAAAGCAAAAAAGAGAAACATGATTTAAAACAATCACGTGATAAAATGATTATAAGACAGTCAAGAGAACACATTTTCTTTTTAATAACTAAATTCATGCGGTGAGATTAAGATCAGGTTGGTAATAGAGGGGTACTACTTATATTAAATCTATTCAGTCAACTTTCACTAATCCTGTCTAATGAAGAAAAGGTCAGGTCAGTGAAAAGTCTCACATATGGAACATTGGAAAGAAAGTTAGCTTTACTGCTTTTAGAAATGTACAGGATTGGCCCCCATTACAGAAAGAGTATTGAGTAGTAACCAGTCTTCTATAAGAGAGAGAATTTAAACTGGGTAAGACTGATATTAAGCATGTTCTTCACTCAAAATCAGCTCCCTAAAAAGTGCTCCTGCCACTGTGAGTTCTATTTGATATAAGAAACTCCCCATTTTCTTGCATTATTTCTCCAGCCCCTTTTCCCTTTTTGTTCTACACAGGTGAGGTTTTCTCTAAATGTTTGTCTTGCCATTTTCTTTATCTTTTCACCTAAAAAGTTCTCAAATACTTTAAAAACATTGAAATATAGTTCACATACTGTTAAAATTCATTCTTTAATAATGTACAGTTAAGTGCTTTTATTATTTTGGACGTTTTGTGCAACCATCACTGCTATCTAATTCCAAAACTTTGATCTCGCCAAAGAGAAACTCATGTGTGTCAGTAGTCACTGTCTGTTCTTGCTTTTCCCCCGAGTCCATGGTAACCACTGAATTACTTGTCTTGGTGGAATTTCCCATTCTGTGCTTTTCGTGTCAATGGCATCATGTAATGTGGCCTTCTTGTGACTGGATTCTTTCATTTAGCACAGTGTTTTTAGGGTTCATTCATGTAAGAGCATGTATCACTACTTCTCATTTTCCTGGCTGAATATTATTCTGTGTTATGAATAAGCCGCATTCCTCAGTTGATAGATATTTGACTTATTTCTGTGTTTTGACTGTTATAAGGCCGATAGGAATGTTTATGAACAAGTTTATTGTTGTTGTATGGTTTTAATTCTCTTGAGCATATGTTTAGGAATTAACTGGACTACATGGTAAGTCTATACCTTCCTTTTAAAAGGAACCACCAAAATGCACCATTTTAAATTCCTGCCAGCAATGAATGGGATTCCAGTTTTTCCCTATAGTTATTAACACTCACTGTTACCCATCTTTTTCATTACAGCCATCCTAATGGGTGTGAAGTGGTATCTTCTTGTGATTTTGATTTTATATCTTTTTAGAGCGACTAATACTGTAGAAAAATCTTTCCACATCTTTATGAGACATTGCATACTTTGGAAAAGTAGCTCTTCATAACCTTTGCTATTTTAAAATTAGGATATTTATTCCTCACAGTTCAGTGATAATAATATTTTGTGATTGATTGACTGAGTGACTGTAGTACTTAATCCCAGAGGCTCAAGCATGTGAGGGAAATGCTGTGTCAGTCCTTTTCTAAAATTTATTTTAAGACAGAGCCTTGGTAAGTTACCCAGGTTGGCCTCCTGCTTCAGCCTCCCTAATAGCTTAGATTACAGGGTGTGCCACCACACTGGCTAATTTATATATTCTAAATATATAAATTGTATTAGGTACATGATTTGAAAATATTTTCTTCTATTTACCTGTTGTATTTGCACTTTCTTAATGATATCTTTTGAAGCACACATATTTTAAATTTAAATTTGGATGAAGTCCAATTTATTTATTTTTTCCTGTATTGTGTACTTTTTGTGTAATAAGAAACTGTTTAATTGAGGGTCATGCATAATTATGCCCATACTTTCTCCTAAAAGCCTTATAGCACGTATATTTAGGTCTTTGATCCATGTGAGTCAGTTTTTATATATGATGTGAATGTGGGGTCCAACTTCATACTTTTTCTTGTGGATACCCTATCAGTGCAGTACCCTTTGTTGAAAAAGACTACTCTCACATTGTTATCTTGGTACCCATGTCAAAATCAGTTAGTCATAGATGTATATATAGATTTATTTCCATTTCCTTGATCTGTATGCCTATCCTGTATTTGTATCACACAGCCTTATTTATTGTAGATTTGTGCTAATTATTTCTGTAAAAATAAAATTAGCTGGAAGTTTTGTATGGATTTTGTTTAATCTTTGCATCAATTTGAAGAGTATTGCACTATGATATAAATCTTTTAATTCATTAACATACTGTGTCTTCCTGTTTATTTAGTTCTTTAATTTCTTCTAGTGTTCGGAATTTCCAAAGTACCAATCTTTCACTTCTTTTGTTAAGTTTATTCCTAAGTCTCTTACTTTTTCATGCTTTTGTTAAAAAAAGAGGGTAATGATAAAGCATCTGTGGTAAAATATTAATATGAGAAGGTTAATATGTGAAGAATATACAGAAATTCTTAGTACATGATTTTCCACTTTTTTATGTCTGGAACTGTTTCCAAAGAAGAATATGAAACTACTGTATATAAAAGAAAATGAAACAGATAGACATACAAATTAGCTCTCACATTCCCTATGCTAATTATTGACTGTCAAATCTTATTTCTAGGAGTTGGTAAAAATTGGTACTTTTCTGAGTTCAAGACTCCAATTGTAGCACCTTATTTCCATTTTGGCAATCATACAGGTGAATACCTTTTCTAATTCCAGTGATGTTAGCTAATTCCAAATGGAATCATCCCAAAATATTCAGGAGAAATGTATTTAATATTTAATCATGCAAGCAACAATTACAGTGATAAGTAGCATGATGAGGGTGTGTGGGTGTGTGTGTGTGTGTGTGTGTGAGAGAGAGAGAGAGAGAGAGAGAGAGAGAGACAGAGAAAGGGAGAGAGGGAGAGAGAAAAAAACTGTATTTCCCCTTCTTTGTTTTGCTATCAGTAAATTTGTTGATGTCATTTTTCTTTGTGAGTACAAAATTTTTTTCTTTTTAAAAAACAAAAGTATATATTGCTGGGTATTGAGTATGGCATTAAAGCTTGTCCTTGGGTAGTGCTATGCTTATTAAAGATTATTTGTCTTGGTAGAGTTACTCAGTGTCAGTTTTTACTTGTTTCTATTTCATGAAATTAAAATTATAACATTTTCAAAACACATGCTTTGTTCAGGGTTTTGTATGTATGTATAATTATGACACAGTATTAATGTGATTACCTAATGGATTTGTAAGTTAATTTAAAAATTTGAGGACATGCTATATAAATGGCAGTACTCTTTAGGTGAAAGTTTTCTGTGAAATGACCTGAAACTGAAATACAGTCGGTGCCTAATATGACTAGGATGTGGCTAAAAGTTCTGTATAGTTTTAGAAGACATAGGGCTAGGTATCCCCTCTGCTGGTGTGTCTATTCAAGTGAAACAACTAAGTTAATTTTTAAGAAAATTAAGGAGAGTCCTTTTTAAGTCTAAATTAAATGTTTAGTCATTTATAGGGATTTTCCAGTCTTACTACAATTCTTTCAAGCTTTATACTGAGGAGGGCATTTCCAGTTTACTCAGAATGATGAAACAGTAAATCTGCTAGGTGACAGATTCATTGAGACTCGCCCACCCGCACATACAACATCTTCGAAGGTATTTTCTATTTTCAGAGTTTCCTTTAGGCTTTTAATAATGTTTACAGTAAATTAGAATGTACAGGAGCCACTAGTTATTGGTGTTTTATCCTGTTTAAGCAGCACATAATCACAGTGAACTTTATTCTTGCCTATAAAACTTTATCCTTTCCCAGAAGAGACAAATAAAGCAATAACTGGATGAGGGAATTAAAACTATTGTGAGCCAGTCAAATAAGTGACTTTAGTGTTGTTGTTGGGTTTTTTTTTGTGATCTTATTTGTTGGTAGCTGTGCTATATGAGGTAAAAACAATTCAAAATTTAGACATGTGCTTATTTTTCAAGATAATGAGTGACATTGTATACTTCAGTTAATAGAAAATACTGTTTTGAAATTAGATATATGCACTAGCATTTTTCTTTTTTTTTTTTTTTTCCAGTACCAGGAATTGAACTCATGACCTTGCGCTTGCCAGGCAGGCGCTGTGCCACTGAGCTAAATCCCTAGCCCCAGCATTTTTCTTTTTAAATAGTCGACAAGGAAAGGTTAGACTAACAGAGTTTTCCTGCTTTTAAAGTAGAAAACAAGATTTTAAGTATAGTTGAGAACATTTGAAAAATAACATTTCATTTTGGATTTAGAGTATGTTTTCAATGTTAACTAAACAACCAAATTTTCAGAGGGTTAGCTTGATTCATGCCACAAGCAGATGGCATCCTGCTGCTGGCAGAAGGGGCATAAAATTCCTTAAGCACCCACCTGCATATGTTCTGGTCTTCATAAAATCCTGTATGTGCTTGAACTTCATTACTGTTCCAGTTTTAGCAAATACATTTATTAAAGTTGAAATTAGATACAAGAAAAGTTTAGATATAGTCTTCTAGGTCCTGTGACCCAAAAATGAAAACTGGACTGGGAAGTACAGTTTTTTATGACTGACACTACATAATATATGTAGACCTATATGTATGAGTATTAAAAATATCATTAGTGAAAGTCATATATCTTTTTATTTTCACACCTTTGACCTAATTTCTCCGAGTTTATTTTCTGCAAAGTACTTTATAGAAGGTCCAAGGTTTTAATTAGTTTTCACTGGCTGTAATGCCTGTAATCCCAGCACTTGGGATGCTGAGGCATGAAGAGCCTCAGAGTTCAAGGCCAGCCAGGACTACATAAGTGGGTTCAAGGCCAGCCTGCACTACATAGTGAGATCCTGCTTAAAAATAACAACAAAAAGGTTTCACTAGTAACCTATAAGAGAACTCTTACTTAGTGTGTGATACTCTTTAGTCTCACTTTTATGTTTTAAAATTTACAAATTTGATATTGTGGAATGATTTTTTTTTCCAGTACTGTGCACTGAACCTAGTCCCTTCACACTGAGCTATATCCCCAACTATTATTATTATTTTTATTACTTTATTTTTAGACAGAGTCTCACTAAATTGCCCCAGTTGGGCTCGGATTTGGAATCCTTCTGCCTCAGCTTCCCAGATTTCTTGGACTACAGGTGTGCACTATCATGCCTGGCTTTCATCTTTAATGTGACCTGCAGGTTCTCAGCAGTAACTCAAGTAGCTCTTCAGGCTAGTTGAAATATACACAGGGCTCTGTATTTATGAGATATTTACTTACATACTTACATTTGCTCTTATAGCAATCGGGGATAGTTTACACTATCACATTAGAAGTGGATAATGAATTGCACAGACTTACCTCTGTAGTTATTCTTATTACTATTTCTGTATGTTTCATAGTTCATATGTGGAAACTGTGGTTTAATTTTAATGTTTGTGAAAATGTATTATAGGGTTAATTGTGGTTCTATAAATTTATTCACTTTAACTATGAAACTATTTTTAATTTAAAGTTTAAGATTCTCAAAACCATGAAGAAAGACCAATTCTTAATTTTTGTTTTTTATTGGGGCAGTAATTACTGTGAGAGTAATAGAAGATAAAATTTTTACTTTTTAGCATTGATACACATTATTCAGTTACCTGCTTATCTTAAAAATGCACTAAATCTTAAAAATCCACTATTTGTCAATTTTCTGACAGTTTTATGACTACCTACTTAGTGTATACTTAAAGAAAAACACTCTCAGTTTATATTCTTTATATTTGAGTATTTCCAAATCTTACTTAGTTGTAATTTTAGTCTTTCTCCCTTTTATGATTGACAAGTTATATTCATACCTCTCAGAAAAACCTCATGAGATCTCTGATTATAGGTCTTAGGGTTTTATATAGAAAACCATTATAAATGTTGCTATTTCCAGATTCTCCATCTGAATATTTTCATTTTAAAAATATATTTTATTTTATTTCATTGCTGAGGTTTGTGCCCAGGACCTTGCACATGCTAGGCAGGTGCTCTGTCACTGAGCTACATCCCCGTTCCTGCTTCAGTTGTTTAAAGGAACAGTAGGTAACATGAGTTTGAACAACAGTACTGTACATTTAGGGTGTGACACTGGCTGAGAGTGAAAATTTTCATGCCATTTTTAAAAAAACATGGGCCTGGATTATGTCTTTGGAAGTTAAGCTTGAAGTGGGGTCTACAGGCTTCAATATAATCTTCTTAAATTTTGATTGTACCATATCCAGATCAGTGTCACTTGGGATTCAGCAATTATGCTGATATCTTGAATTGTATCTACTGTTGACTCATATATCTTGCATCTTACTTTGTAGTAATCTGTGTATGTAATTCCTTTATTAATTCACCTACTGTGTGCCCAAAACCATGCTAGATGCTGAGGAGACAGTGGTGAGCAGGAGTGAATAGGGTCTGGTTAATTAAGGTTAAGATTAAACAGACAAGGTTAGTTAAAGGTCAGTTAAATAGACACTAAATACATAAATAAAACTAGTAAGTACTGTAAAGAAAAGGAATGTGCTTCTAATAGAACAAATACATTAGAAAGGAGCAATACCTTTACTGGGGGATACAGCAATCCTAGTGTGAGGAAATGAGATTTGAATTGGGATTTAAATAGAGAGGGCACTGGGAGAATATTCTAGTCTGAGCGAACAAAGTGGGAAAGGCCCTATGGAATGAGCAAGGATGGTATATTAGAAAAACTGAAGAAAGAAAATAATGTTGCATTTGGAGGGTAAGAGGAGGAAGTAGTGGTATAAGGTGATGCTGGAGATGTAGACAAGGAAATATCCTACAACCATAATATAAACAATTAATTTAGATGTTCAAGAACATTGTAATTCTGAAATTTCTGGTAAATGCTTTTTGTAATTAATAGAAAATGCCTTATGCCACAATTGTATTTTAGACTAAAAAACATTACCAATCTTGATGTTCATTATTTTCATAGTTTCAGACATTTTATAGCTAAAACTTGAAGCTCTTATTGAAGGGCTTTGTTTATGTGTTGTGATTATGGTTTCCAAATTTTATGTTGAGCATTGTTTATTGTGTTGCTCATTGGTGTTAGAGGCATTGGTAATTCTAAGACCTGTGTCAGTATCAAAAGGGGCATTTGAAATGGTTCTTAACAGACCATTTAGACATTAGATTGCCATATAAATGTAACTTCAGTACAAAGACTAAATCAACATAAAAGAATGTGTGTATAGGTCTGAGTTGGAAATGTGGATACTGACTTAAAACAAATAATATTAAAATTTTATTTTAATAATTATGTGGTGTATATAACAGCAATAATATGAGGAGACCTTGTATTCCTTTATGGGGCAAAAGTAAAATCATTCCAGTCATTTTTTAGTGAGGGAGGAAAAACGTCTTTCTAGATAGATTCATAAACATTTTTTTACTTTGAGATACTTTGGAGACCTCCAAGTGATATTTTTTAAGAAGTATTGCAAGTCAGTGTATTATGTAAAAGCTATGTACAAGGGATTTTTACTCAAAATTCTGAAACTTTAAAAGAATTACAAAAGATCTAACTAAACACAAGTTTCAGCAGTAGGGATTACATGATCACCCTCTGCTTTCCCCCTCCTCATTTAGGGAAGACTATGACATTTCTTCACACTAATATTTATAAGAATCTGTTCTTTTTTTTAGTATGATTTCAGTGACAGAGAAAAGTATTGTTGAATATAAGATTAATTTTTTAGATTGCTTTGTCATACCTAATTTAAATTTTTCTTTTTTCAGGGGAAGTCAACATCTTGGTTTAGTTGTTAGAAGAAATAATGAATTGGTGGTCACCTAACTAAAAATTATTTATATATTTAAGTATAGTTACAGTAGTCCCCCTGATTCTCAAGGGGTACATTCCAAGGCCCCCCCCATGACTTTTTTGAAACCACACAGATATTAAGTTCTATATTTAAGAGCTTTTCCCTTAAACTCTTATCATGCACTGTAGTCTTAACTTTGTCTACAGTTTGAGGTGCAGTGGTAAAACTAGCGTGAATTTCTTCCTGCTTTACAGTTTTGTGGATAGATTTGTTTTTACCGTAGATCTTAGCAACCTTAACATATCCTTTTCTGTTTTTTCTTATGAAGTAAAAAACTTTCACCTTCATTAAGAGGAAGCACTTTCCAGCTTCTTGTTGGCATATCCAAACTACCAGCATTGCTTCTCTGGCTCTAGGAGTCCATTATTAAGTAAAATAAAGGATTGTTGCATATAAACACTACAATATCAAGTGACTAATGGACAGGGAGACTACACTTTGTGCACATGATGGACAAAGGGATGATCTGCATCCTGAGAAGAAAGGAGAGGGATGGGATGCTACTCAGAGCAGCATACAGTTTAAAACTTAAGAATTGTTTGTTTCTGGACACTGTCATTTTGTTTTCAGACCACACTCAACTGTAGGTACAGTGCCTGAAACTGTGAACAAGGGGATATTACTGTACTATAAACATATCTTTGACTTCTCTCATATAGTGCTTCCATATAGGGCTTGTAACTTTCTAAATCCCTCCAAGCTACTATTCAGAAAGTTGGCATTTATAGGATATGACCAACAACTTGAACAGAAGAAGTCATAATTAAAGGGAACCTAGAAAATAAAAGAAGATGCAAAAAATTATGGAACACTGTACTGATACGGAACACTGACCTAATTCTTTCCATGTATAAATGCTAAAGAATCCAGCACCACTACTAAAATAAAGCTCATCTACCGTAGTATACTTTCACTTTATTACAGTTTTTCTAACATATCATCCTTTCTCATTCTATAGGGCCTTTCCCTGTTCTCTCAGACTAGAATATTATCCTTGTGCCCTCTATTTCATTCCTTGTCAGACTTTGTATGCTTAACTTTTTGTAACCAGACTGCACTTGGGATGCCATAATAGTATTGCTGCCAGGGGCTGGGGATTTAGCTCAGTGGCAAAAGCATCTGCCTGGCAAGCGCAAGGTCATGAGTTCGGTTCCCGGTACCAGAGAAAAACCAAAAAAAAAAAAAAAAAATAGTATTGCTGCCAGCCCACATACCAAGTGCTTTTTGTGTGTCTAGTGTTTTGTTAAGTGTTTTGCTGATATTTGAAATTTTAAAAACATATTCTCAGGAGTTATTTTATTAGCCTTATTTGAGAGAGGTGGACATTGAAGCCAGTGATGTGTTAGTGAGTGTTTAATAACTGGTTCTTTCTATAAAGATAAATTCTTGATTTGTAGCATTTGTTTATTTCTGCAGTGTAAATGCTCTTTCCATCATGGCTAATTTTAAACTACCAATATGAAATCTGTGAAAGGGACTCAGGAAGAGATGAACACATTGACTGTATGGCCAGTTATCTGTCACTGGCTAAGGCTCATAAAAATGTAATTTTTTCTTGTATGATAAAGTCAGAATTCACACTCATATCAGTTTAACGACTGTACTTTTTCTGTAGCATTCCTTTTTTTTAAACGGATACAGAAATAGCAAAGTCTGCCTCTACTTTAAGGAGGACAGAAATTGCTGGAAGAGACAGGGAAGGTATGAGAAGGGAGGGAGGACACAGTGAGGGAAGTGGGGGAAGAGAGCAAAGGACCTTCATGGTTAGAAGTTGAAAATAACTGATGGAACCATTTTAGAGATGGAGTAAGGAAAACAAAAGGTCTTATTAGAGTGATAACTCAATTTTTATCAAAGTAGGCAGCAGTTTATTGTGTTTTTGTCTTTCTCAAGAGGACACTAGACATACAGAAATTACAATAATGGTTCCCACATCTTAAGGGGAATTGCATTCAGACAAACTTCCTGGAACTAATATCTATTCTTCCTACCTTTTTCACGTAAATAATGACCACATCAGGGCACACAAAAAACAGTCCAACAATGTAGCTAATGTAGGTAATAACATTTTCTTATTCATGTGACACAGAAAATAACTACAATTTTCTGAGAGTAAAAAAAAAAAAAGCCAACTGTGCTAATATATATTCAGTATTTATAGAATTCTTATAAATAACAAGAGGGAGTACATCTAGACATTCACTGGAATTCTTCAGTTTGATATATGAAGTACTTATTAATCTGGATGCCCTAATCTGAAGTAAAATCCTATTGTTTTGTATGGCTTTGACATATGTAAGGCTACACATTAAACATTTTTCCATTCATAAAAGCCATATATTTTTAACTTATGTGTTTTGAGTTATAATGGTATTTAGCTTCCTTCAAAGTCAAAGGTGTGCCACAAAGCAAGAATATAAGTGAATCTGTTATTAATTTCAGAAATGATTGTTTTCTCATTTTTGCAAAGTTATCTGATATTGTGGAAGAGGAAAGGAAGGTAACATTGCTACCCTAACCAAAATTTTAAAGTAGCTTCTCAAGTAAAATTGCCTGAAAATGTTTGTACATAAAATACAAAGCAACCCAGCAAAAAGACTTAATAAAAAAAGAAATATAATTTACATTGTATATAAATAACCATAGTTTATAGCTAAAGGCATTAGTTGAGTTAGTTTCAGGGAAGAAACTATTGACATTTAATCTTCTTGTCTAGTTTTTATACTGGATAAATGGATTCAGCTTCCTTTTAAGTTTTTCAATTTAGTGATGTAATGCTGTTCATAACATTTCCTTATCCTTTTAGTGTCTATAAAATCTGTAGTGATATTCCCATTTCATGTATGATATTGGTAATTAGTGTCCTTTTTTTTTCATTTACTTGGTGAGTGGTTTTTCAGTTTATTAATCTTTTCAAGGAACCAGCTTCTTGTGTTTCTAATTTTTCATGATTTAAAAAAGTTAGCCTTAAATCATAGGATAATTTTAGATTTGTAGAAAAATTACCAAGATGTAGCAGAGATTCTTACTTTCTTACCCACACCCAGCTTTCCTATTGTAATTTCATTAATGTGGTACATTCACTACAATTAATGAACTAGTATTATTTATTAACTGAAGTTTATTCTTTCTTCAGATTTCCCTAATTTTTACCTAATTTCTCTCCAAGGAAGTCACTGTGCTCAGCATACTTCAGTATTTGCTCCACCTCTGTGATGGTGGAGTACCCACAAAAATTATCTGAAACTGTTCTGCACAGGATGTTTGTCTGCCTCACCTCAGTGTTTATTTACTTATTTAGTTGTCTTTCACTGTGGGCATATAGATGATTATGTCTTACTTTGGGGTATTATGTATATTTTGGTAGTTGAACTGTGCTAGCTTTGGCCATTGGGTACTCTTCCAGTTGGGTCCTTGTACCTTTGACATATTCCATCATTGTGCTTTTGTTTGAACATTTCCTTACTTTCTGTCACTACAAGATGTTAAAGGATGTTACAGAAAATGTTACATTTATTTTTAGCTGACACATGAAAACATAAAAATTGTATTTGTGGGGTACCATGCCATGTTTCAGTGTCTATATACACTGCATAATACTTAAATCATATTGAACATATTAATCTCCTCAAATAATAATCACTTCTATATGGTAAAATCTTTCAAAATCCTTCTAAAAAATATCTACTGTTTGAAGAATTTGTGTGTAATCCATGCTCATATTCTCTGTGTTGTTCCAGTTTTAGTGTATGTGATACTGAAGTGAGCACTCCAGGCATATCGTATAATTTCCTGCCTCAGTTCTAGAATCATCAGTTTCTCCAGAGAGCTCTGGTTCCTTTTACCGGAAAATGATGTTGGAAATGATGATCTGGGCACTGGATGTGCTTGTTTATACTGCAGCATTGTTACTTCTAGACAGTCTGACCTGAAAGAGCAAGCAAGTAGATGTCTGTACTGACTTGTGTACACACCTTAGTAAATATTTTTATATGTAACCATCTGCATTTATTTAAGCTAAACATAAGTTCATACTGTCTCCAACTGTAATCTGTTATCATACAGATCATCCTACCCTTCTGACTTTTTTGTGAACTCTCATTCCCAAGTAAGAGTCCTGGCCTACACCAGCCAAAACCCATTTACTAAATTGAGCAGTTCTAACATATACAGTGGTTTCAGAATTGTTAATCTGTATTCCTTTAGGAAACCTTCATCAGCTAGAGAATAGTGCTTATATATAATTTTTTTTAATCATTTCCCTTTACTTACGGCAGCACTCTTCCCCTACAGCTTTCAGTGGGATTGTTTCACACTTGTTTTGTCACACTCTCCCACTGATCTGTTAACTTTCTACTTTTGTCTTTTCTGTAATACCATGTAATTGAAATCATAATGCATGTAGCCATCTCAAACTGGCTTTTTAAATTTAGTATTATGCATTTAAAATTCATTCCTCTTTAGCTGGGTGTGGTGGCACACACCTGCAATAGTACTCTGGAAGGCTGAGGTAGGAGGATCAGAAGTTTGAGCCCAGCCTGGGCAACTTAGCAAGACCTTGTCACAGGCAATATAGGCAGCATGCACATGTGTGATGTGTTCTCTCTTTCTCTTCTTACACAGCCACCATTATTCAGTCATGGGGCTCTACTCTCCTGACTTTATAATCTTCAAAACTTCCCAGAGGCCTTACCTCTAAACACTATAGTTGGATCAAGTTTTTAGCCTTGGAATACCTTACATTGGGGACTAAATTTCAACACATGACCCTACATGCCATATCCCAATCAGCAGAGTTTTATAACTCTTGTTAGGTCTTTTGGCAGTGTGATAAACCGGAATTGTGACAGACAGAGCACATCCTTGCTTTGTTGCCCATATTAGGAGGGAAGGTTTATTGTAGCTCACAGTTTGTCAAGGTTTCAGTTCATAGTTGGCTGGCTCCAAAGCAGGGTGGCATCACAGAAGGGCATCGCAGCGGAGAAAATATATCTAGTTTCTCACCATTAAGTATGATGTTAGCTACAGGTTATTTTATAGATGTTCTTTATGAAGTTGAAGAAATTTACTGAGAGATTTGAGAGGTTTTTTGTTGTTGTTTTTTGTTTTTTTTTTTTTAAGTTTTGAGCGAGCATTGGTCCTTACCCCAGCTTTTTTGTCTTCACTTGATGTGATTTTTTTCTTCTTCATACTGTTTGTGTGTTAGATTCCATTAACTGATTTCAGGGTTGAACCAGCCTTGCAGAACTAGAATCTTACTTGATTGTGGTACATAATTTTTAAAATAAATTATTTGCTTTAGGGTACTATTATTTTGTTGAAGATCTTTATGGGAGATATTACTCTGTAGTTTTCCTTTCTTATATTGTCCCAGCTGGCTTTGATATTAAGGTAATTCTGGCTTCATAGAACACTTTTGCTTCTGTTGTCTATTAAAGAAGGTGGAGAATTGGTACTTTCCTCAATGTTTTGTCAAATTCACCATTGAAACTGCCTGTATCTAGTGTTCTGGTTTTTTTTTTTTTTTTTTTTTTGGAAGAGTATTAATTATTTACTCAACACATTTAGTATAAAGCTATTAAGGTTATCTATTTGTTTTTTATGAATTTTGGTAAATTTTGTCTTTAAAGGAATTTTTCATTTGAGTTACCGAATTTGTAGGAAAAGTATGATTTGTAACATTTATTTATAATCTTATAACGTCTGTGTCATCAGTAGTGTAGCTTTTTTTCTTTTTGTTTTTGTTTATCCTGGAAATTTATGAATTTTGTTGATTTATTCAAAGAACTAGCTTCCAGTTTTGATTTTTTTTCTGTTGTTCTTCTGTTTTCAATTCCACTGGTTTTTACTCTTAATCTTTATTTTTTTTACTTTTGCTTGCTTCAGGCTTGAGCAGAGTTTCTTGGCAGTGAATTTACTCAGCTTTTTAAAAAGTTGCTTTTTAACTTTTATTATTGATGGGTATTTTTACTGGATATTTTTAGTATTGATTTTTTTCTTCTGCATACTAGAATGATTTCATTAAGACTCAATTCTTTGTGAACAGTAATCAAAAGCCAATCTTGTTTCCCTGTATTTAATGCTTACCTGCTAGCTGTTTTCAGTATTTTTTCTTAGTACCAGTTTTCATTAGTTTCCTTATTATATGTCTTGTGGTTTCCTTGGTTTCATCCTGCTCGGTATTTGTTGTTAGTTTTGTGGAGTTTTAGTTCAAATTTCAAAAAAAAAAAAATCAGCTTTTTCTCTGCAACTAGATTTATATCCCTTTTCTCTGTATCCTTTCCTTCAGAAATTGCATATTAACCTCTCACAGTTCACTGGTTTTATTTTTCTGGCCTCTTTTTTTTCAGTTGGCCTATTGCCTTAGTTACTTTTCTATCTGTTCAGAAAAAATACCTGACACCCAAGGGTAAAGGAGGAAAGGCTTAATGTAGCTCACAGTTTGTAGAGGTTTCAGTTCATAGTTGGCTGGCTCCAAAGCAGGGTGGCATCACAGAAGGGCATCGCAGAGGAGAAACGGTGCATGGCAGACAGAAGGCAGCAAAATAGCAAGCAGCAAGTGGCAAGTGACAAGCAGCAACGGCAGCTCTCTTTTTGTCCCTTATATTCTATTTGAGGCTCCAAGGTACCCTTGATCCTAGAATCACGTCATAAATCAATCTGAGTGTCACATCATTATTCCCAGCATCACATACTCAAGGTCCAGCCACATCTGAAGAGTTCCACATGGCTGGGCATGGTGGGGCATGCCTATAATCCCAGCACTCGGGAGGCTGAGGCAGGAGGATTGTCATGAGTTTGTGGCTAGCCTGGGCTACATATTGGGTTTAAGGCCAACATGAATTACATCGGGAGACTCTGTATCAAACACAGACAGCCCCACATATGACTGCGTGAGGCTCTGAGGGGGACATCTAGATACAAGCCATACACCTTTTTAATTATTACATCTTCATATTCACTGATACTTTATTTTGTGCTTTGTGATCTGCTGTTCTATGAAATAAAATTTCTATTCCAGGTTCTCTTTCAGTTCTACAAATCTCACTTAGTTCTTTTAAAAATATCTTCCATTTGTCTCAGTATTATCATGTCTTTCTTTAAATATTTGAGCATACTTACAGTTGCTGTTTTGTAGTCTTACCTGTTCCTTCATGTCTGTCATTTCTTGCACTATACCTACTGAGTGGTTTTCCTTCTGTTGAGGTCCACATTTTCCCACTTCACATGGCTAGTAATTTTAATTGGATGATGGACATGGTTAAGATTACAATGATAGTAGATTTCTGTTGTCATTATCAAGTTTCTTGAGAATTAACTTTTTGTTTTTGAGATTTAATTTAAAGCTTTATTTGGATAGATTTAAAGTAGACTTTTTCTACCTAATGTAGTCCTATTACCAGTCTACCAACACCTTACCTTTTGGTAGATATCTGTAGAATGCTGTGAGTATTTAACAGGGCCTCTTCCTCTTTGACTTGAGGGATCTCAGATGTCTTCCACTGCTAAGTTATGGGAAATTTTCAGCTTATTATTCCCTAGCAGTTTTTTTTATGTACAGTCATAAAGTTTAATGCTGTTTAAATGCAGTTTAATCAAGGGGTTACCTGTCTAAGTTTCTGGATCTTTTCCTCCTTATAATTCACTTTTTTTTTGTGCTCTACCCTGAATATTTCACCAACCTCATCTTCCCAGATTTCCATCTGTCTCCTCAAATTTATTTATTCATTCATTCATTTATTTATTTATTTATTTATTTATTTATTTATTTATTTTTTGGTGTTTTTGAGATAGGGTCTTGCTATGCAGTTCAGGCTGGCCTTAAGCTCACTGTGTAGCCCAGGCTGGTCTGACTCACAACGACACCCTTGCCTCAGCCTGCCAAGTGCTGAGATTACAGGCATGTGCCACCATGCCTGACTGTCTCCTCAAATTTAGTGAGACAATTGTGTTCTTCCTGTGCCAGTATTCTAAAAACATGTCCATCGCAAAGTTTGAGATTATCATTGGGTTTATCAGTATATCTTTTTTTCCTTAGTAATCAACAGTGCTGTGCCTTCCATTGTCTACTACCTGGAAAGAGTTGTCTCATATATTTTGCCTGGTTTTTTAGTTGTTTATCTAGTTCAGTATTAATTAATTGGTTGTGGCAGAAGTTGATGATTACAGTTACATTTTTATTAAATTAATTAGGCCACTAAAAAGTCTGCCTGTTAAGTAATTGTATTTCACAGATTATTTAGAATATTTCCTATCAAAAGTATGTTCGCATAAAATCTAAAAATAGCAAAATCCTTCAGCTTCCACTCCATTTCCGTGTTTAATTCATCATTTATGGAATGAGTATTACATTTAGAAGGTAAAATAGACTTGTTAATATTTGCAGTTACTTATAACCTAAGAATGAATTAAATGCTATTTTTATAGGATAATGAACTATAGCAGTGGTGGTGCACCTTTTAGAGCTTTCAGTTATACACACAATCCACTGAGGCATGCATACTATTGGTTTGCTATCACTGAACTATAGGAATCACTAAAGATGCCCACTTTCGTGATTTTATATTCCCAAAAAGCTATTGAGTGTTACTTCTCAGATAGGATCACTGAGTTTGATTAATACAGAGTGACATTCCGTGGCACCAGTTACAAAATTTAGACCTATAGGGTGTTTAGAAGCATCCAAGATAAAGACAAAAAGAAATAACAGTCATTATGACCTCTTTAAACATTGATTTATGTTTCCTTTGTAAAGTCTTGACTGATCACATAAATACCAACTGTATCATTATTAACTGTAAGTTACTACTTGTAAAGAATTGATAATATTCTCCCAAACCACTATTTTATGGCCACATCATTATAGCATAAAATAAAGAACTTTGAGCAGTAGCAATAATTCTTATGTTCTCTGCTATATATCCCATAAATATTTTTAATAAATATTGTTTGTCATGTGAAAATATAATAAATAATTATTGTTCCATGCTATTGTTTGGAAAAGTGCCTTTGAAGGTCTTTGTGTTCAAAGCTTGGTCTGCAGCCTGTGACACTACTGGGAGACAGTGGAATCTTTAGGAGCTAGGGCCTCGTTGGAGGAATTGAGGTCTTTGGGGGTGTTCCCTTGAAGGGGATGTTGGAATCCCTGCCTCTTTCTCTCTGCTTCCTAGCTGCCATGATATGAGTAAGCATCTCCTCTCCCAGTCACTCACACCGTGACAGACTGCTGCCACAGGGCCAGAGCCCCAGGACCAAGTGACCATGGGCTGAAGCTTCTGAAACTATACACCAAAATCAACCTTTTCTCCTTTTAAGTTATTTGAGGTATTTGTCATCATGATGAAAATCTGTCTAACACACTTTAGTAGTGGGGTCAGTTTGAAAATAGGGTTAGAGGACCTTGTGGAAGTGGATAGAATCACTGGTATTTATCTGTCCTTTTTTAAATATAAGTAAAATACCAGATATAGGAGAAGGAAAGACCAAATAGAGCCCATAGAATTCATTCTGAGTCATTGGTGTTAAGGTCATACTTAATAGTATCAAGAATTTAATTAATTCATTTTACTAGAGGCCTTAAGAGCTCTCTTTCTTTTCAACAGAGATCATATTTCTCTTCCATTGCGTATTGGAATTACTATATGATTTATAAATGACATGACTATGTCCACAGCCCCGAAGTCTCACTATAAATGAATAGTTGAACCATTACCAGAGTCAAATCTCCTATCTGTAAATATAATTTATACCAATTGTGTCAAAAGTGTGGAATGAGCATCCCTGAGGGATAATTCCCTGAGGTTCAGGTTAAAAGTATCTGCACATATTTTTCCCCTTACTCTAGTCAAATTGTTACTTCTGTGTTTTATAGTACATATTACTTAAGCATTCCTAATCTGAAAATCTGAAATCTGAAGTGCTCCAAAAGTATTTTAGCATTTCAGATTTCCATTTTCGATTAGGGATGCTCAAGCAGTAAGGTCTGTGCAAATATTTCAAAATCGGAAAGAATTCCAAGTCTGAAACATTTCTGATCCTGAATTAATAAATTGCAGCAAGATCCTGAGGCTTTAATATCAATACATATGTTATAAGATAGAACATTTTGCAGAAAGAAACGAAGGTAATTTATTGCTCTCAAAAGTTAGACTAAACAGATAAAATCTTATCAATAGAACCCTGGACAAAAATGTGCACGTATTTTCTAAGTGTGAAGCTGGGGTGGTGGAGGTCTGTATATGGATGCAAAACAAAACCCAGACCACTTAAGGTAACTTGCTAGAATCACTTGTCCAGGTAATTTTTAGCACTGAGGGATGAGGGGGTTAGGGTGGGAAGGGGAGTTGATAACGAATGCCCTAAGAGTTTGAAGGCTCTCTGTTCTATAGTATCTTTTTTTTTTTCCTTCTATCCTTTAATGACAAAGATTTGGTATCCTATCATAGTACTTGATTTATTTATAGAAGTTTTGGAAGACACCATACAGTGTACTCTGCTAGGCACCTTGGAGAATACAGTGGAACTTCAGCATGAGATTATAGTTTTGTAAGTTTGAAATACCTAAAATTAAAATACAAAATAAAATGCATTAGGTAGAAATACAAAAATTTAAAAATGTATATGTTATTTTAAAACTAAATGTGTTAAAATATGGCATGCTTTTGAAATTTTGTTTCTTCTGATGTAGTCTGTTTTAAGCACAGCCATTATAAATGGCTTATTTATAGCAATTTGAAGTATATTTAATATTTTTTTAATAAAAACAGTAGTTGTATATAATATTGACCCACTAATAAATGGACAGTTTAGGCTTCCAAAGCTGAAAATGAATCTACAAAAGAAAAAATGTTTAGCGGTCTATAGTCTTCTACTTTTAACCTGTATCCAAGTAGGCAAATAAATGTATAAGTTGTAGTATTTCCCTCTCAGAAGGTGTACAACTCTTAGTTTGTATTCCATCTCCTAATGACTGGTTTAGGAGAGAGAAGTACAGAAGTCTAAAGGCCTAGGATGCTGGCACTGACTTTGTGGAAAATTCAGATTCTTGCGTCACTTCTTGGGTATGTGCACATTTTCAGTTCCCACAGAGAAGCTGATCCCTGGCAGAAGGCAGATAGGCTTAACCAGACTGAGTCACAACTGGAGAATTAGGGAAACTTTTTTTAAAAGAATAAAGATCCTTAGTAAGATCAACTTTCTATAGCTAAACAGGAAGTAATGTGAGACAGTATTTGAATCCGGAATCTATTTGAGAGAATACATCCCAGCAATTTTAGGTTTTTCTGCAGTGCCAGATCAATCAGTTTGGTTTCCTTTGGCAGTGTATTGATTCACCCTCACAAACAGTGATAGTCTTCTGGTGTGTGTGTGTGTGTGTGTGTGTGTGTGTGTGTGTGTGTGTGTGTGTGTGTTTTACTGGGCGTCATGCATGCTAGGCAAGTGCTCTTCTACCAAACTACCTTCCTAGATCTTTTTTTAAATTTTTTTATTTTGAGACAAGATCTCACTCATTTGCCCAGGCTGGGCTTGAACCTATGGTCCTCCTGTCTCAACCCCCCAAGTAGCTGGGGTTACAGACATCTTCCACCACACTAGGCCCGTCATCTATTTGTTTTAACCCCATCTGTGAGCAATACAGTGTGCTTTAAAGTGGTTCACAGGATAAGCACAAGTTATATTATTAAGCAAATGTTAAGGACCACATGGAATACCACTAATACCACTTTTCTGCTCTTTTCCTGATTAGAAATTTACTTGTTGGAAAAGCCCTATAACAGTAAAATAAATTACTTTTGTTTATAATTTAATGAGTTGTTTTTATATTGAAAGGAATAAAAATAAAATAAGCAGCACTGTTGAAAAGCTGAGGGTGTGGTTTTATGATACTATATTTTGTAAAACTTAATTTCATTTGCAAATTCTTTAACTTTTATTTTTTTAAAGTTTTCTTTTTAAAATTTGGTTTTGTTCTTTCATCCCACCCACTTCTTAGGAGTTACTATCCCAGATAGTTGATATGTTGTTTCCCTACCTAAATTTAAATGTCTTCTTTGAGAGGGACTTAAGTGTGAAATAGGGATAGGAGAGGTATATGGACATAAAACAAAACTCAGACCACTTAATGTAACTTGCTAGAATCACTAGTTCAGGTAATTTTTAGCAGTGAGGCATGAAGGAGTAAGGATGGGGTGTTTTCTTGTGTCTAAGAAGTTAAATTGCCTTTTACTTACAGAGATTTAAATTTATTATAATCACTTGTTTAAAAAAAGTTTTGAGATTTAAATGTAGATAATTTTGGTTCAGCATACCCAGCTGTTTTTGCTGCTAAAACTGTTGTATTCAAACAATGACAACTCAAAATAATTGTATAGAATCCTGTCAGAGTTAGTGCCTTTTAAATTGTAGTTTGAATGATTTAAGAATTTTCAGTGGTAATTTCAAATGAAATTTTCCTTACATATCCATGGGAGATTGGTTGTAGGACTCTCCTTAGAGTCTTTGGTTATTCAACTTACCTATACTAAATGGTGTAGTATTTATATATAACCTATGCACATCTCCTTAAATACTTTAAATCAACTCTAGATTACTTACAGATGCAACCATCATTGGTCTCACTGCATTTTTGGTGCATTTTTGGTGTTTGAATCTGCAGATAGGAAAGCCCAACTGTATATTGAATTTTTGTTTCATTTACTTACCTTAAACTGTAAGGTATTGCTCCCATTCTACTAAGTACAGGTACACATACGTAATGCCTTTCCACTGTATGGTAGTTCCATTTTTATTTGTAAAGTAAAGCTGAGAGATACTGAGTGATGTGCACAATAGCAATCAGATAGAAAGATGTGGTGGAGACCAGCTAGATTTCATCTTTCTCTGACTTTAAAGCTTTTATTCTGTCCTACAATTCAGACCACTTGTAATTTGATAGCAGTCAACATAGTATTTTCCCCATAGTAGAAGTTCATTAAGCATTTACTATTTAATTAACTGCATTTGAATAGCTACTTGTGAGTGATATTTCCACTAATGTACAATGTGAATTAATACAAGGGTTACATGTTTCTAAGCTTGTGTTTGAACTATTACTGTACCTCTTGGTAAATATTGTTTTACCTCTTAAAACTATTGCTTACGATATGGCTTTGTGTGTGATTTATTTTATTTATGAAACCTACCTCAGAGAGTTCTGTGACAATATGTAAGATGCTCACTATTCGGTTATTATTTTTTATAACATTGGACTAAACAAAGTTACTCAACAGATTACACATTAGTTTTTAGATCTGCCTTTCAAATATGATGCTTATATGATCAGAAAACAAACAAAAGCTAATTATGATGGACTCTGAATTAAAGACCTGGGACCCATTATCCCAAGACTACTATTATGATTGTAAAAGAATACAAGTTATGGACAATTTTTATTCTAGTCATATTGTTTGTGTTAGCTCCCCCCCACCCCCGCAGCCCCCCCTCCATGACAGAATACCCAACATAACAATTTAAAAGAGGAAAGGTCCATTTTGATTGATGGCTTCAGAGCTTTCAGTTCATAGTCAGCTGGCTCCATTGCTTCTAGGATTGTTGTGAAGCACAAACATCGTGTTGGAAAACCATGAAAGGTCGTGACTAAGGAAAACTGCTCACCTTGTGACAACCAGGAAGAAAAGGAGAGGGGTGAAAGAAGTAGGGGGAGGGAGCGAGGGAGGAAAGGACTGGGGTAAAGTTATGCCCTCACAACCCACTCCTTTCAGTTAGACCAAACCTTTTGAGTCTCCATCACCTCTCAATACAATCAGAAGAAGATTCCATTAATAAATCAATCCACTGATGAAGTTACAGCCCTCAGGATCACCAGTCACTTTCCAAAAGCCCCACTTGTGAACACTGCTGCTTTGGAGACCAGTCCTTCAGTATAATGAGACTTTTGGGGGATGTTGGCATCTAACACCATTCATATATACAACATGTATGTTTTCATACTATTCCTATTATTCTATCAGTACAATTCAAAAGACTTACCTAAATTTTTGGATCCCATATCATGTTAAGTATATAAATGTACTATACTGTAGCACTAAAGTCTAAAAAGATTTCTAGATCTCATAAATACTTAAAGTCAATATAATAGAACCCCAGGTGCACAAGAAATAACATTAAGCATCAACAAATGGGACCATATCAAATTAAGAGTTTCTGCACAGCCAAGAGAAAAACAGAATGAAGAGAACTTACAGAATGGGGAAATTTTTTTTTCCCATTTATTCCTCAGACACAGGACTGATACCTAAAAAATCGAACTAAAAAAGTTAGACCTCTCCAAAGTAAAAGACCTAATCAAAAAATGGGCAACTGAAATAAATAGACACTTCTCAAAAGTAGTATACATGGCCAATAAATACATCAAAAAATGTTTGACATCTGTGGCCATTAGAGAAATGCAAATTAAAACAACATTGAGGGTCCACCTTACTCCAGAAAGAATGACTGTTATCAAGAAATCAACCAGTAACTAATACTGGTGGGGCTACAGGGAGGGGTGGATTCCACATTGGTGGGAGTGTAAAACAGTGCAGCTGTTACAGAAATCAGTGTGGAGATTCCTTAATAGAGAAACTAGGAATTCCAGTCCACCCAGTTATTCCCCTTCTCTGTGTATCTTCCTGGAAAAGGTAAAGACACCATTTTACAGTGATACATGCATACCTATGTGTATAGGAGCACAATTCAGAATAGCCAAATCTTAGAAGTGGTCTGAATGCCCTACAACAGATGAATAGATAAAGAAAATGGGTATTTATTCATGAAGGAGTACTACTTTGCCATAAAGAAAGCTAAGTCATATTTGTAGGAAAATGATTGTATTTTGAGTCCATATTTTTTGTGTGTCAGAAATCAAATTCAGGACCTTGCACTTGCCAGGCAAGCATTGTTCCACTGAGCTCTATCTCTGGCCCTGAGACCATAATGTTAAGTGAAAAAATAATCAAATGCACAAACTTAAATAATGCATGGTTTCTCTTATATGAAAAACCCAAATTATTAATAAAGACCAAAAAAAAAAAAGGTATTGTATCAGGGTTTACTAGAGAAATAGGTATAACATAAGATATTACAAATGTATAAGAAATTACAAGATTGGCTTATGATAGTCAGCCACAGGGTTGGATGAGGAAGTGTGCAGAGGGTATATGCACACTGGAGAATTAAGTACAAGGTCTGGAGCTCACTGCAGTGTTCCCTGCAAGTCCATATCAGGCGGCCATTTAAAAATTTTTTTTTTATTTTAAAGATTAAAAAAACTAACAAAACAACAATGAAGACAAAATCAAAACAACACAAAAACAACAAAAACAATACATGACCTCAAAACAAAATGATAGGAATTAACAGTGGTTGCTACATTACATACTGTTATCTTCAATGAATTTGCTCAGTCCACCAGATGTAATAATGTAAGACTGATCAAACAATCAAAGACAGTAACAAGTAATAAAAAATAATTTTAAAAAAACATTGGAAATGATGTCAAGCTTCACCATACAAAATGGTAGGAATTCAACAATGGTTTTTATATAATGCATGTTGTTATTTTCAGATCAGTCATTCTGATTACCAGATTCAAGCATGCAAAATTGGTCAAAAAAAGAGAAAATTTGAAGCATTGACTATTCCTTTCAATAAACCACAGTCATCAGCCATACACCTAATTACATGTTCAATTTCATAAATTATTATTTGTTTATTTAAGATTTTTATATCTTCTTGATTCAGCCTTGGTAATTCATGTGTATCTTGGAATCTGTTCATTTCTTTTGCATTTTCCATCTTATTAGAATACAGGTTTTCGGGGCTGGGGATTTAGCTCAGCGGCAAAAGCGCCTGCCTGGCAAGCTCAAGATCATGAGTTCGGTTCCCGGTACCAGACAAAAACCAAAAAAAAAAAGAATACAGGTTTTCAAAGTAGGTATAAATGATCTTCTGGATTTCTGCATTGTTTGTTGTGATTTCACTCTTTTCATTCCTAATTGCATGGATTTGAGTCCTTTTTTCTTTTTGATAAGGTTGGTTAAGCGTTTGTTGATTTTATTTCATCTTTCAAAGAACCAACTCTGTGATTCATCGATTCTTTGTATTGTTGTTTTAGAAATCAGAATTGTAAAAATTCTGCTCTGATCTTTATAATTTTTGTAGAAATTTGAGGTTTACCATGAAGTTCTTTATTTGTACATGCTCTGTTTTCTTGATGTGGATATTCACTGCTATAAATTTCCCTCTTAGGACTGCTTTCATTATGTTCCAGTATGTTTTATTGTTATCATTAAATTGTAAAAACTGTCTAATTTCTTCTTTAATTTCATCTGTGACCCCTTGGTTTTTCAGGTGGGTGCTCTTTAATTTCCATGTTTTTATGAAGTTCTTGGGGTTTCTTTTGCCACAGATTTCCAATTTCATCACACTATGGTCTGATAATATGCATGGGATAATTTCATTTCCTTTACATTTATGTAAGCATATTCTGTGAGCTAGTATGTGGTCTATTTTGGAGACCATCCCATGTGCAGCTGAGAAGAATGTGCATTCTGATGCTGTGGGGTAGAACACTGTAGACATCTAGTAAGTCCATTTGTTCAGAGGTTTGGTTCAGTTCTAATATTTCATTGTTGATTTTTGTGTCTGGTTGATCTGTTTTTTCATCACAATGGGATATTGAGATTCCCACATATAATTATATTAGTGCTTATTTGATTTTTTTATGTCCATTAATATTTATTTTATATTGTTGGTTGCACTGGTGTTTATATAGTTGTTTATATTATATAGTTGGGTGCACTGCACATATATTGTTATCTCTTCCTATTGGAATGTTCCCCCTATAAGGATGTAGTAACCTTCTTTATCTCTTTTAATCAGTCTTGGCTCGAAATCAACTTTGCAGATAGAATAGCTACCCCTGCTTTTTTTTGGGGGGGGGAGTTCTTGTCAGGAGTATTGTTTTCCATCCTTTGACTTTCAGTCTATGAAGTTTTTTTAATTAAATGTGTTTTTTTATGCAGCATATTGTTGGATCTTGCTTCTTGATCCATTCTGCCAGTCTGTGTCTTTTAATTGGTGAATTGAGCCCATTAACATTGATGGTTATAACTGATATGTACTGACTTACCCTTGTCATGTTACTTTCCTATTATTGGCTCCCCTCTTTTTTCCCCCTCCCTCTGTTTAATTTTTAGCCTTGCCTGGTAGATTCCTTCTATTGGGGTTTATGGAGTTCTTGTCCTTGTTATCTCTTTCTAGAATGTCCTTCAAAACATTGTGGAGTGCTGGTTTGGTGGTCATAAATTTTCTCTGATGTTCTTTGTCATGGATGTATGTTATTTCTCCAACAGTTTTGAAAGATAGTTTTGTCGGATACATTAATCTGGCTTAAAGTTTATTTTCCTTTCGAACTTGAAATACTTTGCTCAGGCTCTCCTTGACTTGAGGGATTGTGCTGACACGTCAGCTGTGATTCTGATGGGCTTTCCTGTATAGGCGATTTGTTTCTTTTCCCTAACAGCTTTTAAGATTCTATTCTTATGTTGAATTTCTGGAAGATTGACTATGATGTATCTGGGTGTAGATTTTTTTTGGATTATGGCTAATTGGAGTTCGACTCCAATTATCAGGGAGTTTTTCTGCCATGACATCTGTGAACAGTTTTTTCATATCATTTGTCTATCTCCTGCTTTTTCATTGACTCCAGTCAGTCTTAAGTTATTCTTCTTTGCCTCATCTAGCAGCTTCTATATTGATTTCTCATGGTCACTTGCTATTTTTAAGAAATCTTTCTTTTTATGATCACTAACTGCAAGTGTGTCTATAGCTGAGATCCTGTCCTCACATTGGATTAATCTGTTGTGAATACTTTTATTGGAGCTTTTATTCTGTTGGATATCAGCTTGACTCTGCTTTATGGATTCCCTTTCTTTCCTATGCTGAACATTTTCTTTCTTTGTTGTATTTTAAAGAGAATAAAAAAATAACAGCAACAGTAAAGACAAAAACAAAACAACACAAAAACAATAATAACAATACAGGACATCAAAACAAAATAATATGAATCAGCAATGGTTGTTGTAGTGCATATTGTTATCTTCAGTGAAGTTGCCCAGATTACCAGATGTAAGAATGCAAGATTGATCAATTAAAGAGAATAATAAGTAATAAAAATATTAAAATATATATTATATATATATATTTATCGTAACTTTCTTTCTTTTCTCCTTTCCCTCATCCCAGTTGTTCCTTCCCTTTGAGCAGTTTCTTTCCCTACAGCAATATCTATTGTACTTTTTGGGTTTTATTTACTCTTTCAAGTTCTTACACTAGGGAGACAATACGATGTTTACATATATGGGTCTTCATTTATTTCACTTATGAGTATGGTCTCTAGTTACATCCATTTATCTATAAAAGCCTCAAGTTTATTTTATAGCTGAGTAATACTCCATTGTATAAAAATACCACATCTTTTTTTATCCATTCCTCAGTTGATGGGCATTTGGGTTGTTTCCCATTATTTTGTTAAGCTCCTCTATATTTTTTGTCTCTATCTGCTCTAGAGTCAGTAACTATGGTTTTCATTGTGGTCACCATCTCTGCAGGTATCTGAGAAATTACTTCTGATTTGATTTTTTCTAGAGCCTCATTCAATTTCTTCGTTGTTCAGAGAGGCCAGGTAGATGGCTTTTGGATTCTCCTACCTCATTGTTCCCTAGTTTTGCCTTTGGTTACTTGGATGTCTGGGGTTGCATTTTATTTAAGTGTCTTCTTATTTCCTTTTCTTGTCTTAGTTTAATACATGGGTGATGCTTATAAAGTGCCTGTGGTGGGTTGCTTCCTTGCTACTGTACACAACCCTTAGGAAATGACTGTTGTTCCTAGATATCTTCTAGATTGCAGCTGGTTTTTGTTTTTGAGTCTGTTGCAAGATCCTACCTTCTGAATTTGTTGGGGATGAGAATTTGCTGCCTGTTTGGCCCAGCTCCTGGTTCTTTGGCACTGTGACTCTTAGTCAATCTCGACCTTGGAATACCAGGAAGAACAGTTGTTTAAAGCAATTATGTCACCTTTGGCTATAGTGGTACTATCAGCAATGACAGCATCAAACATAGCCTAGAAAATGACAAACTGAGCTAAGTATTATTAATTTGCCATCTTTAACTGAATGAACTAAATGTGTGGTTATAGAACAAAATGTAAAACAAACCAGAAAATTACATGCATTGTACAAGTCATTAATATGTCAATTTTTCCCTCAGGAGTTAAAATTGAAAATGGATTAGGGAGAAAATACAGAAGTGGAAAAAGAGGAAGAGATTAGAAGTTAGGCTGCAGAACATAGGGAAGCATGCTAACTTTGGGAAACTGGTGCAGAAAACTGGAGGAAAAGAATGAAGAGATAATAAGAACAGAACAGAACCACAACCAAAAAGAGGCTAGAAACCACATTCATACTCATGTAAAAATAAGATCAAACAATGAAGAAGAAAACAAAAACAAAAAACAAAAAACCACAAGAACAAAAACAAGAGAGAGAGAAAAAAAGAAAAAGAAAAGAAGTCCTTTTCTAGGTATTTGTCTGCTATCACTGGTAGACAAGGTGTGGAGACAAAGTCCTGATCTGTGCTGATTTATCCCAGCCAGCCAGCAGTAGCTTTTTGGTGGGTAGTGGGTCATTTTGGTGAACCTGCACCTTCTGGCTGAGACCAGACTCATTTGGCCTGCATCTGTGAGTGCACCTTCCATGGGCCTGAGGACAGCTGGGAACTGCTGGCTGGAGTCTGCAGCAGCTCTGAGTTCTGAGCTCAGTAGGCCCCTCTCCAAGATGGCTCCTGGCCAATTGCTCTCTCACATGGGAGTACTTGAGCCCTCACTACCAAGCTAGTGCAGACTTTCATGTTTACTGCTCCTTCCACTGCTGCATCTCTCTTTGGAGTTCTCTGGGGTCATCAACAGTCATTGTGTTTCCATAGGTTTGAATTGCTCCTCTTGCATAGTGAGTCCCATCTCAGGGAGAAGGCACCACCAGCTACCTCCTTCCTCTTCATTGAAGTTTCTCTCTTCACTCTCTCCATGGCCTTCAATTCCTGCTTCAGATCCTTCCTGGGTCCAGGGGACTCACTTCCTTCCTTCTCATCTTCCTCACGTTGCTATATTCCAGCATCTGGATGCCAACTCTCAGAGAGGCTTTTTCTCTGTTCCTTACCTGTCCACCATCTTGGTACTCAATATCGAGGATTTTTATACTTTAAGAATGATTCCTGAAACAAAGCTACTTGCTGATTTTGATGATGGAATTAAAAAATTAAAAGTAAAGAGATGGTTCTTAAGGCAAACATTGGAACTTTGTATGAAATAGAAAGCAGAATATTGAATTTGGAGACACCTTAACTTTAAGATTTGAGTTTATTTGTTGTACGTTTTGTACAGAAAGTAAAAGCAGTTTGAGTGTTTTGAAATAATCTGCAGTATACTTTTAAAGATGAATCATTTGCCACTTGAGTTGCAGTTTAGTATGTACTTTCTTCTAGAAAAATTAAATACAATGACACTGCATAATCAGAGTAAAGTATGAAGGATTCCAAATTAATGCCTTGAATATTACTAGGTCTGCCATGTATTCTTCATTAAAGAGGAAAAGAGATATTAGAATTAGTGGTTGAGGGGCTGGGGATTTAGCTCAGTGGCACAGCGCCTGCCTGGCAAGCGCAAGGTCATGAGTTCAGTTCCCGGTACCGGAAAACAAAAAAACAAAAAAAAAGAATTAGTGGTTGAAAATACTGTCTGCTCTTTATGAAGCAAGTAATGAACCCTGTACATTGAGTATCTTTAGTGTCATTCTGGCATAACAGCCACTGTTAATTCCTATCCTTTTATTTTGAAACCCACTTTTAATGTTCTTGCTTTGTTTAATTTCTGTCTGTGATGTTGGTATGTTGCTATTTTTTTTTTATACTCTCTTAACGTAGCAACAACAAAAAAACATGTTTACAGACCCCCCAAAATTTTTTTTGGAGAAATTGAAGTTTATGTGAAGTAACAGACCATACCAGATATTAAAGAACTTTTTATAAAGTGGCTCCTTTTCTGAGTGCTTAGTTAGTGCCCAGGAACAGTGTTGAGTCAGCATACTTTTTGTCCCCAACATCCCCAATCTTGTTAAAAACAAAGTGTTGACATCACTCCTTCTTACTACTAGACCACTAAAGACTTAAACCTGCTCACCAATACTTTGTCACTTTCATTATATAAATTTTAGTTGTATTTTTATGTAAACTATAATTTGCAGGATATAGACTTAACAATTAAATTTTAAAGTTTGAGTTCTATTGCCCTACATACTATTAACTATTTAACTGTATAAACTTGACCTTATAATTTTTACATAATAGTATTCTTGTTATTTTGTTGGTTGTTGGTTTTACTTATTTGTGCTCATTCCTTGTTTCTCATAGTTGTATTTATCTTTGTGTGCTGAACATTATACAGGATTACAGTCCTTTTTCTACCATTTTAAAATTGAAAAGTTCAGATAACTAACTTGTTTTTTTTTCATGATTCATTTGTTGGCCAAACCTGCTGTGAATTGACATGGATCTATGTAGTCCTATCCCACTTAGTGTGTTATTACATTTTACTTCAGATTGACAAGGAATACCACTGTACATCCCATTGGTAATATAATATATGGTATACACATCTTATATCTTCCTAAAATATAAAATCTTCTGAATTCTGAAACACATTTGGCCTGGAGATTTCTATAAAAATCAGTGGATCTATTTCAGAATTTATTTCTAGAAATTATTTTAGGCTTGGATAATGTTATATTTCTCTTAATATAATTTTGTTTACTCTGAGGCTCTAGTAATGTAGAATAATCATAATTTAGTTTCAAGATAGGCAGACTTTTGGTGAATGATCTAGAAGTCTCAAAGCTGGCTTCTTAACAAATCTTATTTAATTGTGGTTTATTTTTAGCTCTAGCTTTTAGCTTTTTGGAGTCCTAGTCTAAGATGGGCCAAAGGGAAGTGACTGGTAATCTAGGTTTCCAAGTGTATCAGGCCCTAGTCTCTAACTTTGATCCTTCTAGCTCCTAGTGCCTATTAAAAGACAGTTCACTTTCAGAGGATGTCCTTTAGGGAACAAAAGCTCCCAAGCAAGAACTTTCCCCAGTTGCAGGCTCATTTCTTTAGATTATGGTCTCAGCCAGGGAATTTCTCACAGTCTGGTTAACTGTTGGATACCTTAAATCTTTGATATGTCTTGTAGCCAGAAATGGGATAACTGACTCTACTGTCTTAGTAGAGGTTCTCATTATTTCACTTTCATTAATACCCTAGCTGGCTTCCCTCCATTGATCCTTATCCCATACGATTCTCATTTCCTATCAGCAGAATGAGCTTTCTAAAAAAGCACAAAAATGATCACATTACTAGCCAGCTTAGGTTATTCCAGTACCTCCTTATTATTTGTAAGATGATGTTCAAATTCTACAGCATGATAAAGACTCACTTGTCTTGTTTTCATCAACCTGTACAAGGTTGTCTCCCATTGCCTTGATCTAAGTACTCCAGTCTCCTATCAGGGCTTGAAATGCATCATGCTGTTTTTTGTCTTTATATCCTTGCCCATATTGTGCTCTTTGACAGGAATGTATTGTATCTTCAAAGTCTATAACCTTGTAGTGAAAGCCATTCATCCGATAAAGCCTGGGAAAAGGGGCTGGGGATTTAGCTTAGCGGCACAGCGCCTGCCTGGCAAGTGTGACATCGTGAGTTCGATTCCCGGTACCGGAAAAAAAAAATACCCTGCAAAAATTGGCTTTACTCTTTTTTCTGTAGAGCTTCTCTCATCTGCTCTCCCATAGATTATGGTTTCCATTTTTCCCCATGTATTTTGTATGTACTTAGATTTTTGCACTCATCAACTCATCATAGTAGTGATTTGTGTCTATGTCTGTTTTCCCAAACTAAGCAGAGATCATGGAGGGAATATAAAACTACATTCCAATTCTTAGCACCACCCCAGTAATAAATAAATCCTTAAAAAATTGTCTATTGAGGTATTAAATGAATTTTTTGACTTGATTTTTGTTTTTTATTCTCTCCCACTTGCAATTCATAATGAATTATGAGATGAGATACAGTATTTAGTTTCTGAAATTCCTAAATTCTAGTGCAAGTATAGATGATCTACACTTTGAGAAGGAATGTAAAAGGTAAAACATTAAAGTAAACTTGCAAAATTGTAGAAGTGTCAAAAAGTGGCAAAGCTAATGTTTAATTTGGTTAGTCTATTCCAGGTTAGACTCCATTCACTAAATATGTGTTGAATTATTGTATTATGAAGAACTCACCAAAAACATAACACAGTCAATCACAACAAGCATAAATAACTAAACAAATATAAAAATAGCATTTTCACATTGCTGTCTCTATGTTCCTTTCATGTGTGCTTTATGACCTCCTAAATGGCTCATGCCAGCTCACACATTTAAAAGCTGGTATGAGGGGACGGTTAAGAAGTGGCAGTGTAATAAGTAATCCCAAACAGATGAGATGAGCTGCATATTAATGATGTTTGCTAATAATCTGAAAATGAAACTTGAGATTATTATTCACATATTTTGGGTTTGTCAGGGTTCAGTTTGGCTGCCATTAACAGGAAATCTCTATATCATAATCATAGATAGAGAGGGATACAAAGGTTTTTTGTTTTTTTTTTTTTCCAGTCTGACATATAACATGAAAGAACAAAGGTAAGAAGGGGAAAAATGGTGCATTGTAAATGACAGAAAAAGTGTAAACATTTTAATTGTAGTTTTAAAGCTCCCATGAAGTTGAGAAATTTAAATGTAGATGGTATATTTCACTGAATATAATACATATAACATAAATAATTTCTTTTATTGATGAGGCTTCGGGTCAACAGCAGGCTTTTAGTAATTAAATTTTGGGGGAGTCAGAAGTTACATGGAATTTTTTTATTGTATGGTATTTGATTCCCCTGGCTACTGTGTTGTTCAGGGGTCAACTGTATTTTCAAGCAAATGTAAAAATGTGCGCAGAGCCCTTTTCTTTGAGTTGATTAATGTCAGTACTCTTGTTAAAGGCTCTTTGAGATTAAAGGATTTCAGTGCTATGAATAGGGATAATCAGGTAATCCTGTATTTCTAGGAACCAAATGCTTAGAGGCCTTTCTGACCCTTTTCAGAACAGAACAATTTGGTGAAGTTTCTCTATAGCTAGGATTGGCCTGACTCAAGGTTGGCTTTTCTTCTAGAACCAGGCCTCTTTGAGAGGTAGCCTCATTTGCTTCATCTTCTGCCTCAAGTCAAGCTGACTGAGGCATGTCTGCTTTAGACTGATTTAACTTCGTATTATAACATTGTAGGTCTTTGAGTGTAATTGTTGTTCATTGGACATAATTACTACGCAATGAGATGATTTTTTGATAAAGGTTGTGTGTACTTTTCCTAATATTTGAAAGTACTAAACAGTCTGTCTCCAAGATCATTTACCTGCATGTATTCCCAACTAGGTAAAGACACCTTGGAAAAATGGTTATACCTACTAAAGTTCAACATGTGTAGTCTCTGACCAGTAATTCCCTGCCTAGGAATACTGTACACCTATGAGAAAGGAATACACATGTCCACCAAATGATGTAGCAGTGCACATAGTAGCTTTGTCATAGATAAAAACTTTGTCATAGATAAAAACAAATTGTCCATTAACAGTGGAGCAGCTAAATGTGATAGGTATATATAGCAACAACAAAAATGAATCAACTATATACAATAATATGGATAAATCTCACAGACATAGCGGTGAGCAAAAGAAATCAAGACAAAAGAGTGTATGATGTATAATTTTATTCATGTTAATTTCAAAAATGGGTAAAACTAATCTGTTTGACAAAAATGAAAATAGTAGTAGCCTCCAATTTTGGGAGCATGGGAGCAGCAGTAGAATGGAAGGGAGTATGAAGAACCTTCTGGAATAGAAATCTCTGTTGTGATGGTAAATGAATATACATACTTGCTAATTCATTCGACTACATACTTTATATATGTAGACTTTATATATTTTATACTTTAGAGGAGAAAACCAGAACTGAACACTGAAAAGAATGTATTTCTACCCAAATTTGTGGAGATAAGCATGAAGACTTAACTGATGTCTGTTTTGTAGTGCTGTTACTGCAACTACATGTATAATAACTTTGACTTATTTGGAACTTGTGGATTTAGAAACCTCATGTAACTAGGTCATAGAAAACACTTGAAAGCTAAGCCAAAAGATAAAAATCAAACACCTTTTGAGCAGCCGGGATATATTTCTACAGAAGACATGGCATTGGCTTTCACCTAGTCAAGGCTATCTAGGGTTATGACCTAGTAAGGTTATCTTGCTCCCAGGCAGATAGCATATGTGACATGTTAACTATCTGGGTCAAGAATTTGTAGGTGGCTCACTTCTTATAATGGCACCTTTGCTATTGCTCTTGTCCAGATGTTTTCAAACTTCCCTTTAGCTGTGGAACTTACTCTTTAGATGTTTAGAACAAAAGCTCAATATGTAACAGGTAAGAGTAAAATTTCAGTGTTGACTCAGTGGTAGAGGGCTTGCCTTGTATACACCAGGCCCTGGGTTTGATCTCCAGTACTATAAAAATAAACCCAAAAGAATAAAAGCAAAACTTTTGGCTGTAACAAGGGTCCTGTTATTCTTATTACATATAAAGAAACTTAAGTTCAAATGTATTAAGCAACTTGCTGTAAGTCACTCAACTGGTATGGCAGAGGTGGTATTGTATTCACATGTGGGAGAATTAATTAGATACTCATCAAACCTGTTTGTGTCTTGAGTTCTAACAAAGATGATATATGCCAAACTGGCACCAGAGAGCCTCTACTGGGTGGTTCTCTGTTTTCTTTTTTCTTCCCTGAATGCTTGTGTGATGGACAAGATGCAGTGAAACCTGCTTCCTGAATACTCCGTTACCCCATTAGACCTTATGTTAGTGAATTCTGTTTCATGTAGTCATTAGGATTTGGGTGCTTGTTGTAGCAGCAAGTATTACTTACCTTACTAATGCAACCATGTCTACCTGACTATAAAACTTACACTTAGTATCCAGTGTACAGGGACTTTTCTACTCGATAGATTAGAAAGTCTCAATAGGTCATAAAGGTAATTTCTTTTCCTGGTTCTACTACTCTTCTTTAAAAAGGGGGAAACATTATGAATGTTTACTTTGATTGAATTTGTCAATTTTGACAGTTGGGGAAAATTCCCTCTAGCCTCTTAAATTAGCTAAAGACATAAAGGATTATCATTGAACCAGTGAGTAGGAATTAGGCGAGAAGAACTTTCTAGCATCCTTGTTACCTTAACTAAAGTTCAAAATATCAATGCATTACTTACATGAGACAGAAGATCCAAGAGAATAAAGATTTGTTCTTTTGCAAAATAATTTCAGCAGATTAACTGAATCTCCTTACTGGAATATATTCTCTGAATTCCCAATCTATAATCATAAATAATAGCCTCCAGGAGAATTACAGTGCTCCTGAGACTTTTTGTTGTATTAGACATTTTAGAAGTTAACAGTGAGAAGCAAAGATTGGATTAATTCAGACATTTTTAGGAAAAACGACATCTCATATTTAGTTTCAGATTGGTACAGTCTTAGTAGTATCTCATTATCAAACTCACTTCGTATTTTCTACTCGGTCTTTTTTGTGAAATAAACAGACTTGATCCAGTCCATGATACACAGTTGTTTTCTAGTGAAACTGATTGCATAAGCCAGAGAAGAAGTTTGTAATTTTACTACTGTACCTGATGACTGTGTTTACTTTCTAAATTCTCAGTTTGTGACCCAGGAAGGGGGAGGAGAGAGACGGGGGGG
>NW_004955406.1:17700724-17892361 GCF_000276665.1 Chinchilla lanigera
GAGGGAGAGAAGGAAGGAGAAAAAGAGGGAAGGAGAATTTGTACCTGTAAAACTAACAAAATAATGTGGTTATTTGATTTATTACCATTTGTATCTAAAAAAGAATGTTCTAACAAGACATGGTGATGCATGCCTTGCATTGAGTTTGAGGCCAGCCTGGGCTGCACAGTGAGTTCAAGGCAATCTTGAACTACATAGCAAGACCCTGTCTTAGAAAACTGTTGCCAGGCATGGTGGCACACACCTGTAACCCCAGCACTTGGGAGCCTGAGGCAAGAGGATTGCTGTGAGTTTGAGGCCAGCGTGGGCTACCTAATGAATTCAAGGTTAGCCTGAACTGCATAGGAGACCCTGTCTCAAACCAAAAAAAGAAAAAAAAATTCTGTGTAGTCCAACAAATATTTTTATAGTAACAATAATACAGCTTACCTGCTTAGGCCTCTATTAATTTACATTTAATGTTTTCTTGGGTGTCTAATTTCAGATATCTCATTTAGATAGTGGTTGCAATTTTGGTTGTTGGTTTTGAACTATTGTTTTGAAATCAAAAGTTAAGGTTGTTAAAAAAGATTGTAACATAGTAAAACTGTTTTTTGGGAATCATGAATAGCAGGTAAGAACGGGATAAATCTGCACTGATACATCATCACCCGAAGTCTATAGTTCACATAAAGGTTTATTACTGACATCATGTATCCTTTAGGTTTGTATAAACGTATGATGTTATATATATAACCCACTATTACAGTATCTTGCAGAGCATTTTCACCGTCTTAAAAATCCGTTTGCTCTGCCTGTTCATTCCTTACCATACCTGACGCTCTAACCCTTAGCAACCCCTGATCTTTTTGGTAGCTACATAGTTTTGCCTCTTTTTAGAATGCAAAGTAATTCCAACTAATAGAATCATACAATATATAGTGTTTGCAGACTGACCTTTAAATTTAGTAATATGCATTTTCACAGCTTGGTAGTACATTTCTTTTAAACATTGAATGAGATTCTATTGTCTGAATATACCACAGTTTATATATACATTCACCTACTGAAGGACATCTTGGTTTCTTCCAAGTTTTGGTAATTAGAAGTAACATGGTTTAAACATCTATATGGAGGTTTCTGTGTAGACAAGTTTTAACTCATTTGGGTAAATACCAAAGAGAGCAATTGCTGGATTGTACATTAAAAGCATATTTGCTTTGTAAGAAAATAACAGACTGTCTTCCAAAGTTGATGTACTGTAGAATCCAGCCTATGAGCTTGTGCCTGACTGAGGGGAGACGAAGATTAACAGCAAAGAGGCACAAAATTAGGTTGAAATGTGGGGGGCCAGGGGAATCTTGTCTCCATTCCACAAAGAGTCCTGAGTGACTGGTGTGCCTTGACTTTATTTACTCAGACATGGGTACAGGCAGTTAGAGTAACACAGGATTCATCTGCCTCCCACCGTGCATGGAACTTGTCTGGGTAAACAACAGGACCTCAGCTGTTTTTCTTTTCCCTAGTGTGTCTGCACATTTGTACGCTTACAGAAGAGGAGGCCAGCTAGGCCTTAATCTTTCTGTCTGGTCTCCCACAGTTGACCATTTTGCATTCTCACCAGCAGTGAGGGAATGAGAATTCTTGTTTGACATCTTTACCAGAATTTGAATATTTTGGGTATGTTGTGGTATATCATTTTTAAAACTTAGGATTCCTTATGGTATAGAGTATCTTTTTATGTGCTTGTTTGCCATCATTGTATCTGTTTAGTGAAGAATCATTTCAGATTTTTTTGCCTATTTAAAAATTGATTTAATTCATTTCTGCTGTAATTTTTATAATTCCATCTGTTTATTTTTTACTTATTATGCTTTTGTAGTGTCCTGATGTGAAAGTGTGGATTATTAATTTTAAATCCTCTTTGCTAAGGTATATATTCAGTGCTATAAATTTTCCTGTAAGTAATTTCCACTATCCATTGTATTTTCATTTTTTATTTAGTTCACAATATTTTAGAATTTATTTAGGATTTTTTTCTTTGAACTACACATTATTTAGAAGTATGTTGCTTAATCTCCAGGTGTTTGGGAATTTACCAGCTGCCTTTGTTTCCTAATTTGTAGTTTATTTCTAGTGTATTGTAAGAGCAGACACTGATTTCTGTTCTTTCAGATTTGCTAAGTTTTATTTTATGGTCCAGAATCTGGGCTACCTTGATCACCATTCCCTGTGACCATGAGAAGAATGTGTATTCTGCTATCATTGGATGAAATATTATAATAGGTGTCAATTATATCTAGTTGACTACTGGTGAGTTGTTGAGTTCAACTTCCCTACTGATATTTTGCTTGCTGAATCTGTTCATTTCTAATAGAAGAATGATGAAATTTTTTCCTTGCATTTCTACTGATTTTTACCTCTTGTTGCAAAAGGAGAGAGAACGGGGCAAGTGACGAGAGATGGAAAACCTCAAGTAACTGAGAATTGGCTACATATATTGGTGTCCAGAACATCAAGGAATGAGAATAAAGCTGAGGGGACAATACCCAGGTTCATTGCCACAGTGCAGGTGTTGGTGAGCACTGCAGCATAGCACAGAGCCTAGGAAAGTTTTGTTGTTAGGATTCTACACAATAAAGATTGTTTTGTTAGAGAATTGTCTCCTTTATATAATGTCCCTGTTTATTGTTGATAATTTTTTCCCCTTAAGTCTGGTCTGTCTAAAATTAATATAGCAACTGTCTTGGTTTATGTCTAGATGTCTCCCTAAAGCCTTATGCAGTCTTGGGGTGGGCTTCTAGAGTTTGTGATTGATCCATGGTTCAGTGGTGGGATTATGGATGTGATTGGTACACCCGCCCTGGGGCAGGTAGCTTGCATACAATATAAGGAAGGGAAAGAGTCTTGCTTGCTACTTCTGCTGCTTTTGCCGTTTTCCACTGCCATGAGCTGATAGAAAAATAGTGGCCATGTGCCACTCTCCCTTGGAGGCAGCCAAGTATGGACTGAAACCTCTACAAACCATGAGCTAAATAAACCTTTTCTTCCTTAATTTAGGGCATCAGGTATTTTGTCTCAGCAATGAGAGAAAAGTAACCAAGACAGCAACTCTTTCTTTTGTGTTTGCGTGGTATATCTTTCTGTATGTGTTTTTATATTCAAAATAGATTTCTTGGGCTAGGGGTGCTTCTCAGTGGTAGAGTACTTGCCTAGCATACCTAGCACTTAAAAGGGGCAAGCGTTCTTTCTTATAGACAACATATAGTTCATCCTTGGTTTTTGATCCACTCTAACAATGCCTGTTATTTGATATATTTGCAGTTGATGTATAAAGTGATTATTGATATAATTAAATTAATATATTTATTATTTTCAATTCATTGCCCTGTACTTTGTTCATATGCAGTATTTATATTTTACTTTTTTCTGTCTTTAGTGGTTTTAGTTAAAATGCTGATCTTTATTTTAGGTTACCAGATATTATTTATTTTCTAAGTATGTATCTATTAAATAATGTAGATATCTTTTTATGCTTCTTTAAATCTCTTTAAAATTTTCTCTAATTTGTGACCCTAATGTTAAAAATTAGAGTGAAAAAACCTGAAAAACCACATAGTAGCTTATGTACTTATTGAGTGAACGTTTCTTTTTTTGTTGTTGTTTAAACCCCTTTATTTACCTAAATTTTATTTATCTTATGCACAAACATACCATTCACCTGTTTAAAGTGTACAGTCCAGGGGCTTTTAGTATATTCACTGAGTTGTGCATCTGTTACCATGTTGATTTTCATCATATATCTCACCCAGAAAGATGCTGCCCTTCTATACCATCACCTTCCAGTGTCCTCCTCACCACCATAAAGCTACAATTAAATAGATATTTCTGTGATGGAAAAATTTTTGCTTTCATAATGTAAGCAGCATTTCTTGCCTCTTCCATGTCCACTTCCTATTTCACATTATTTTTGTCCTCCTTTAATTCTGTTTTATGTACTTTAAGCAACATGGAAATAGTTTTACAGAAGGGAAGAGAGCCAAGAGATGGAGGGAAGGGAAGGGGATAAAAAAAGAATTAAGGTGTGTCGTGTACTTGTATCAACTTCCATGAGGAATGTAATCATGATGTACTGCAAATATGCACCTATTAAAATAAAAATTTAAAAAAGGACAGAAAAAGCACTTGGTACAGGGAAGATGTCTCACCACTATGTATTTGACTGCTTCCCCTCCCTCCCCTTATGATCTGTATTTTGATGTGATCTTGCTGATAACAGAGATAATGTTAGACGCCAATATGTACTCACTGTCCTTTCTAACTACTTATCTGAAATTAGCTAATTTTAAAACATCTTCATCACTTTTGATTAATTAATGCAACAAATATTGGTTGCTTACATGATTTGCCAAGAGCTGTGGGCACTATGGAGAGTGAAAACAAGCTTGGATATTACATCTACTGGGTAAAACAGGTATTGGCTAATAATCTTATAAGGAAATTTACAATTACAGCTACAGCTGTGATGGTGAGATGCAAGGGGCTGGGAAACCTATAATGGGGAGATCTGACCTGATCAGGAAAGAGGTCCGTCAGAAAGTAACTGAAATCTGTGGGGCTGGGGATTTAGCTCAGCAGAACAGCGCCTGCCTGGCAAGCGCGAGGTCGTGAGTTCGATTCCTGGTACTGGAAAAAAAAAAAACAAAAAAAAAAGTAACTGAAATCTGAAGCCTGATCATGAAGGGAGGAAGATCCCATACCTTCCAGGTATAGAAAGCAGTATGAGCAAGAGCTTGTGGTGGGAAAAGTAGTGACAAATAGGAAGACTAAAAGGATTCAGTTTGGCTTTTAGAGGGAGCCTGAAAGGTTAAGATAGATAGAAACCAAGCTACTGTATATTAGGGATTTTTGTCTTACTCATAGGTAGAGTAAAAAGCTATTGAAAAGTTTTAAATGAGATGCAGTTATATGTATATTTTGGAAATTATTCTGATTACAATAGGAAAAATGGTTTATACTGAGCTACAGTAGGTGCAAATAGGTGAATTTAGGCGTCTGTTGTAGTTTAGGTGAAAGATGATGGTAGATTGATTTAGGATGATGGTAGATTGATTTAGGAAGATGGTGAAAAGTATGTAGATTAAATAATACATAGAAAGGGAGATCAGTGAGACTTGTGTGTTGGTTATTGAATGATGAAAGGAGGGGAATGACTAACATTTATTGCTTATACAGGTGCATGATATAGTGTCATTAGGATAGAAACACTGGAATAGAAAGAAGAACAATCACAAGTTCGATGTGTACATTTCAATGTTTGATAGCCACAAAATATTAAATTGAATACATAGACATATTATCAAAGGAGACAAGATTTGAACTGAAAGTATAAATAGATGAGGTAACTATAAATTATCATGTATATGGTAAGAATATGGACAGAGAGTGCCAAGGACTCAGATTTGAAAATCCCAAACATTTAGTGGAGAGGGAAGAAGGGACCTAAAAGGAGATAGAAAATATGTGCTTACAGTAGTCATTAGGGAAAACTAACCTTTTTTGTTTTAAATAAAAGAAGATGCTTATTACAGCATTAGGGTCATCTGCTTTTTGTGTTATTTTTATTTAAATAATAAAAATGCCTTTTTAAAATCACTGATTCCAACGTTTGTCCTTTTAAAAAATTTATTTGGCCCTTCTTGATATCTTTATTGCTTAAATGAGAGGAGGTTGTGTACGTGTCAGGTGTGCCTTTCAGTTCTAATACTTAGAGAGGAGATAGTTTTTTGCTACAGGAAGTGTTTCTTCGGGAAGCAGATGTGCTCTGGTGATAGGAGATGGGAAGGGATGTTTGGTATTAATTACTTAGCTTTGTATAAACAAGGACTTCGTATTTTTGAAAGATACCATGTAGTTAATAGAATCTTTTGAATTTTTAAACCTTTTTATAAGTTGATCTAAGTGTATACTCTCTTACTCTAGTAACAGAATTCTAGAACTCTCTGTTAATTATAGTATATATGTCATGTCTTCTTGTACGAAAGATCATGTGGGATACGTAGAATAGAATTTCTGTATAAAAGAGGCATGTCATGAGATAGGGTGTAATGGCAGACTATTTGTAAACTTAGCTCAAGTTTTGCCTTTTTTCCTGTACTTGATTTGCTCTGTTGAAATAAACCTATAAAGACATTACAATGAGAAACTCTCATCCTATTTTATATTTTAAAGAATTTTAAGTAACACTAGAATATCTAGACTGAGTGGCACAGCTAAAATATTGAAACCAAAATTTCTTAACAACTGGGATCTCATCTTACTAAAACGTTTTTGTACATCAAAAGAAATCACCATCAGAGTGAAAAAAAAAAACCCAGAGTGGGGGAAAATTTTAACCAACTGTCTTTCAGAGAACTTCTATCTAGAACATATAAAGGATTGAAAAAATTAGACCTCTCAAATTCAAAGACCCAATCCAAAAATGGACATATGAGATGACTACACACTTCTCAGATGAAGAAATGCAAATGGTAAATAAATATGTGAAAAAATGTTCAACATCACTGGTCATTCAAGAAATGTAAATTGAAATAACACTGAGATTCCATCTCACTCTAGAATGAATGGCTATCATCAAGAAATCAACCAATAACAAACGCTGGAAGGGCTGTGGGGAAAAAGAAACATTTCTCCACTGTTGGTGGAAGTGTAGACTGGTACAACCATTGTGGAAATAAGTGTGGAGATTTCTCAGAAAACTAGGATTATAGGTCCCATTCAACCCAGCTATTTCCCTTCTGGGTAGTTTCCCAGAAGAATTAAAACATCATACCACAGTGATATATGTGCACACATATTTATAGCAGCCCAGTTTGTCATAGCTGGATCTTGGAAACAATCCACATGCCCATCAATCAAGGAATGGATAAAAAAGATGTGGTCTTTTTATGCAATGGAGTACTATTCAGCTATAAAGAAGGATAGACTCAAGACTTTTGTAGGTAAATGGATGCAACTAGAGACCATACTCATAAGTGAAATAAATCAGACTCATGTGTAAACATTATATTGTCTCCATAATATAAGAAACTGAAAAAGTAAATAAGACCCAAAATCTACAGTAGATATTGTGAAAGAGAAAGAAACTATTCAAAAGGAAAGAACAACTGGGTTGGGTGGAAAGAGGAAAGGAAGGGGGAAAAAAAAAATATATATATATATATACAAAAGATAGAGAAGATAGTTATACTACTAACTTCTCTCAATTCATTAAAAAAACGGTTTGTGCTTGTATTGTTTGATCAGTTGTGCATGCCTGTATCTTGTAATCTGAGCAACTACTTGAAGATACAATATGCAATAGAGTAACCATTGTTAATCTCCTATTATCTTGTTTTGAAGTTCTGTGTTATTTTTTCTCTTTCAAATAGAATAAAAAATTTTTTAAAAAAAGGTTTATGGTGTTATATCTTACATTGAAGTGTGTTCTCCATCACATTGATTTTTGTGAGTGATATAATGTATTGTAGAGGATAGAACATGATGCTTATTATTTCTTTATATAAATTTACCTTTCTAGGTATTTTTTAAAAATAATTCTTTTAGGTATTTTTAAAAAATAATTTTCTTTATATAAATTTACCTTTCTAGGTATTTTTTTAAAATACCTTTCTAGGTATTTCTTTAAAGCCAGTTATGGCTTTGAAATCTTCAACCTGATACATGTTTTTAAGAAAATGAAATCATTCAATATTCTTTAGTATACAGATCTGTAAATTTAAAGATTATATAAACAAAAAGAAATTAAGTCATTGCTTTGTGATAATGGAAAGAGAATATTTTAATATGTTTAAGGGAATAGGTTAAATTTCATTACTATTTCTATCATAGTAAGGGAAAGATTTAGCAATGGGAATTGTTTTTCCTTGTACACATTCTAAAAATAAATGGATAGTTTTTAGTTTGCCTTATGAGATCATTTTTATACAGCTCACAAAGTGACTTTGATTGCCCTGTTATATCTTTATATTGGTGGTCTGAAGTCAGTCAGGCTTTCCATATGAAACCCCTATTTTCCGGAGTTTATGAGCAGACAGTTAGAAAAAAATTGTAACTAGCCAAAAACTTGGCACTTGTGATCTTGGTTCAATATAAGCTACTTGCTTTAACAAAATTTTAAATAGTCAGCTCTTTTTTAAAAGTTGTAAGGAGCACATAGAGGAATAAAGGAATTTCTTTGGTTAAACAGATAGGGAATATTTTTCCAGCCACTTATTCCAATTAGATTTGCATAGCAGACTTTCCCCTTCTAGAAGTTATTTAAGTATGTATTTCCTATGTTCCCACTGCCACAAGAGCTTGCCTCATGATTTTCCACTTTTAGGGGTTTGGGGTATATAGCTCAGCAGCAGGACATTTGCCTGGCATACATGAGTCCTCAGGTTTGATTTTTCCTTTTCTTTACTGTAGTTCATAGAAAATTTTTTTCTGTTATGGGTACTTTTTTCTGTTATGGGTACTTTAAAAATTCTCCTTTGTTTGTGTATTTACATTAAAAATAATTTAAATTTTGGGATTTTTCCCCCTCTCCTTTTGGAATGCCAGCTTAAACAAAATGGTGTATGACTTTACCTATTACTTTAAAACCAGTATTTGAAAGTGGTTGTAGTGTAAATAGAATTGATTTGCTTGAAATTAAATCTCTGAAACGCAGATTTTTAAAGCCTCTTCTGAGGACCTGTCACTCCAAGAACAGGCTTTTAGGCAAGTTTTTTTTCTGCTTCCAGAGAGTGTGCATGTTAGCTTGAGTACTTTTACTTTCACAATCTGTTTTTAACCCACTGTCATTTACATGATGAACACTTACTTACTGTTGGTTCATAAAGGTGTTTGTGGTTTTTCTGTAACTTATATTTCACTTCTTCTTTTTTAAAAATTATTTCCTGAAAGCCTACTACAGAGATGTTAACTTCTATATGAAATGAGATGATCTTTTGGAATACTTCCTTTCTACTCTGAAGATAATTTGCTTCAGGCAAGAGGTTTTAGGTGCTTTCTGGAATTTTGGAGATCTGGGAAAGTGGGATAATAACATGACACCAGCTCTTAAGCAGCAACATCTGCTGTGGTTCAAAGCCGCACAAAGAAAGCTGCTTAAGCAGTTGAATGTTTTGGACTACCCGGACAAGTGTGGTTCGACTGCAAAGACTGCAGAGTAGAGGAAACTTAAATTTAGAGAAGTTACTTAAAAATGGAGTCGTGGAAGATGAACATCTTTAAGAAACAAACATCAACTTGTCTTCCAGCCTATCGAAGATCTTTGTCAGAACCTGCGTATGCAAATACAGAGATAGGAACACTTTTAAAGTTTTATCCATGGTGTGGGCCAGTGAAAAGCAAGAGGAAGAAAAATGAATATGATGTTTCCAATCCAGAAAAGCCACTGAGTGCTTATCGATGGCAAAAACATCCTGGCTTTAGGTGGAAAGGGGTCAAAGGGGAGAGGTTGAGAAATAATAAAGGAGACCTGGATGAACTACAACAAAAAGTACTGCCAGAGATGGTCCGTGATAATGCTGCTTCCTCTGGAAATGAGGTCCTTGGAACATCAGAACAGAAGCTGAACCTGGTGAACGAGTCACTTCGGGCTTCCTTCACTAGATCTGTTTCAGAACCAGAACCCCATTGTAGCGTTAGATCTGTTAGACCCTGGCTGACTTCAGTGGGGTCAGTGGAGTCTGAACAACAGGGATATTTCATCCGTGGCATTTTCTCTACTCTTTCCAATGGCTTCTCCAGGATGCTGAGTCTGAAAGGAGAATCAACTAATGAGCCAGTGAGAGAAGGTATACTGTGATAATTAAAGGGAAATAGGTTGACTCCAGTTTAATTACTGTTGAAATTTTAATTGTTTTTAATAAGCAGCTAAACCGTTTTATTTGCACATTATAAAAAATTAATTAGCGCAACATTTATAGAAGGATAATCACTGCTTCACAAAGTCTTTCTGAGTAATAATAATGGTAAAGGAAGGATTTGGTTAATTTAAGGAATTAATTGTAATGTTAATTCTTAAACTATTTGGGAAGACTGTATAAAAATATTTCAACCTTCATTTATTTCCACTGATACCTGATTTTGCAGGTTAAGTGCAATTTAGAGAAATAGTCAAGTAATTTTCTCATGATAATTGGGGATTAAAAGCCTAATTTCTATTATCACCTCATCATAAAAATATTTAAATTAATAAATGTTATTAAGGAGAACTATATAGAGTTATATGCTAATAATTCTTAGTGTGTTGGAATTTTTATTGTTATATCATAAAAATATGCAATTTGAATATAGAAGCCAATGAAGCAAATCTTAAATACACATTTATATGATAAAATAGAAATTTGTGTTTGATCAGATAACAAGATCATTAGATTTCTAAAATCTCACTGGGGACTTACTAAAATTTTACAATACTTTATATTGATTATAGCATTGTTAAAACCAAAAAAAAAATCTTAATTTTATCATCTGATTGCCTTGGAAATGGTTGGCTGCTTCTTATGAACTATTTCAGTTATACCTGGGGGCCTAGGTGGTTATTGTTTTTCTTTGTTTTTCAGAACCTTAACGTTAGAACCTTTATTACATGTATCATCCACATAGATCATATCAACAGAGATGAAACTGTTTCTAAAATTGTGAGAATTGTTGAGGAATTTTATTATTGGAATATAATACAATTTCTTTTAAAATAAGGTTAAACAATACCAAAAAGAACACCTCACTGAAAACTTTTCTTAGTAAATGTGTGTCAAAAATTCAAATTTCTTCTAAACCTTGTCTTCAGATACTCCTTTGCCTTGTAAGATTTAATGATACTATTTAGTGTATGTATTTTCTTTCTCCTTTGGCAAATAGAAAATTACCAAAAGAAGAATCTTTCTTGATGTGCTCCTATTAATATTTCATTAATAGAAGTATTAGGTTGTTGTATCTCTTTGGATGCTGTATGTCTGTATCCTTGCTAGATAAAAGTAAGGTGATCAAAATACTGGAAGGTCAAAGGATAGTAAGAGTTTAAAGCAGAATTTTAGAACCAGTGTCTCTCAATGGTCACGTATGTGCATATGATAAAAGAAGCTACACTTTAGAAAACTGTACTTGTAAATATTATAGTTCACTTTTGTTTTTAGTAAATATACCAAGCTGTTGTTTATCATTTGTGTATGAGGTGCTGTGAAAATGTATCCCTACTTTTTACACATCGATGGACTTAAGGAAATATAAAATATTCTGTATTTATTACTTTCTTCTAGCTTGTCCATTCTTAGAATTATATATGTGGAAGCATATGCAGAGTTTAAATTGAAGGTGGTATTATAAGGAATTTCAGTTGCAATAATTAAGCAACTGGTATGTTATTTACTTATCTTTACCACTAGTATTTTCTTAGAGTTTCTATTACAGTATTATGGCAGGATGTGAAATGATTAGAATACAGCTGTCTTTAGGACTCCTTAAAATAACTCAATATATTTTTGAATTTGAGGCCCACCAAAATTTGTCACTTTCCCTTTTTACTATGACTCATAAAATGTGAGTAGTATTACATAATGTAGTATGTATTAAAAACATCAGAAATAAGGTATGTTGATCAATATATATTAAATACTATTTCTAGTAAGAAAATGTACTTATCAATATTTTTAAAATAGGAAGGAAAGGAGGATACATAGTTGTTGTATTTGTTATAATTACTGAAAGTCAGTATAGTTTTGTAGTCTGAAATTTTGCTAATTCATTATCATTTTGAAAGTGAGCGTGTTTTGAGCACAAGCCAGTAATCATTTCTTGTATTGTTACTGAACACAGTTACTCTCATGATGACAGCAATGAAATAGATCAGAGGTTGGGTGTGTAACTAACTTAAGAGAGTGAAACTCATTGTCTTCACTGCTGTTCTATAGTTGACCATCCATTTTACAAAACATATTCCTTCATCTGATACAATATATGTGTCAAATAACAATAAAAAAGTAAAATCAATGATAGCTAAAATTAACCCCAATTGCTTTGGGTCCATGCCTAAGTACTTGAGTACATTTTTGTGACAGTGGAAACAATTGAAGCATATAATAAAATAGTAAGTATACAGATTATTGCATAGTAAATCAGTGCAGTACCATATAGTCTGCATAGTTGCTGCTTACCTGCTATGTGAAAGTTAGAAAAAGCTGTAAACTTGTAAACTTGATGTATCTAATGTGTATAATTCTTGGAAAATAGAAGATTATTGGTAGACAATCTCATTTCTGAATTATTTTTTCTCTGTCAGTAGGTAGAGAGGAATGGAAGCTTTAAAAAATAAAAATTATATATATATATACAGTATATGAAAAAAATTAAGTATACCCTATATAGTCCTTATTTCTGGTTACAGTGTACACTTTATGATATCGTAGTAAAAAAAATTCTGTCCCAAGTTATGTTTTAAAACTCCTAAACCAGCCATGGTGATGCACGCCTGTAATCTCAGCACTCGGAGGCTGAGGCAGGAGAATCGCTGCAAGTTGGAGACCAGCCTAGGCTACAAAATGAGCTCAAGGCCAGCCTGAACTGCATAGCAAGACCGTGTCTCAAAAAGACAAAAAAAAAAAAAAAAAAAAAAACCTCCCAAATTGGGTATTAGATGATTAAACATTTTAAGATAGTTTTCTTTTAATATTTTTATTAAATCTTAATATTTTCATAAATAAATCTTATTGAAAGGAATCTTACATATCAAATGAACAGCTGTTTATTGAGCTTCTGAGATATTGTTCTAGGTGCTCACAATAGAGCATATTATTTTCTTAGATGACTAGTATATCTTCATTTTTCCTAGGGAACCAGTAACAATCAGGAAAAACTCAAGTGAAGTATTCCATAAAGTTTATAATAGGTTTAATAAATAGTAGTAGAATCATTATAAGAATTTACATAGTGCCTCAGATCACTTCTATAATTGGATCTTCTATTTGTGTAAGTTCTAAATGAGATGTCTCTATACAGCACAAAGAAATACATTCCCTTCTTGTCATTTCTCTCCAAAGTTCCTGCATTTCTGCATGCGTAACATCTGTACATCTAGCATTTCATCACCTAATCTGTTGTATCTAAACTGTCCTCCAGTTGATACAATATTTTATCCATCATAATATCTACATTGCCTATTGTTTAAGCAACTTTGAAGTTAATAAGTAAGTTTAAAATAATTTAGGCAGTGATCTTAATTACTTAGTTATTTACATATAATTCTATATTTAAGATTATTCAATGTATTGATACAATTATTTTATTATTCTGGGCATATTAGTCAGTCTACTAGGGTTGCCATAACAAAATACCATACATAGGTGACTTTAAACAACAAGAAGTTATTTCCTTCTAGTTCTGGAGGCTAAAGTCCAGCATTAAGGTGTCAACCAATAGGGTTGGTTTCTCCTGAAGCTTCTTGCTGTGTCTTTCCTTGGCATTTTCTCTGTGTGTAGGCACCCCTAGTCTCTCTCTCCTTATAAAGACACCAAGGCACCACCCTTATAACCTTATTTAGTTGTAATAACCTTCCTAAAGGCCCTATCTCAAAATACAGTCACATTCAGGGTTAGGGATTTAACATAAGAACTTTCATTTATTTATTTATTTTTTAAAGTCAGGGTCTCATCATGTATAGCAGACCAGCCTTGAACACGCTGTATAGCCCAGGCTGATCTAGAACTTGTGCTCCTCCTGCCTCAGCCTCCCAAGTGTTGTAACATATGAACTTTGCAGGGCATTCAATCCTTAACTCCAGGGAACAAAGGTCTCAACAATTATAAGGTAGACTGGGTATGGTGGCACATGGCTGTGATCCTAGCACTCTGGAGGCCAAGGCAGGAGGATCTGGTGTTTGAGGTTGACTTGCACTACATAATAAGACCTTGTTTCAAAAATAAAAAGATGTATAAATTCATCAGTGTACTTTATTAGCATAAATGAGAAAGAAGACTTAGCTACAAAATAAAAAAAGTTTGTCACACCAGTTCTCAAATTTTCAAAAAGAATTTAGTTACAAATGTTAGTGACATAGAGAATATACTATAACTTTACATGTATATCTTATTTTCCCTAATATGTATTTTCAGTATAACTCTAATGAATGAAAAATGTACCTTAAGTTGACTTTTTTTTCATTTAAGTCTGTTTGATACGATTTCCTATCTGTTGACCAGTAGTAAAAAAGACAAAAGATGTTGGACATTCTGACATGGTTACATTGAAATATTGGAGATTTCTGTTGTTTATGGTTTTTTCTTTACAGTTTCCACTGATAGAAATCTTTTATTGCTGTTGCTTTATTTATTTAGACTATAACACTGATTATTTCCTTAGACTGTGAATCATCTTGTGTCTCTTTATATATTGTGAGGTTTCTGCAAGAATATATTTATGCTTATATCGACTTCTGAGTACAGTTATCCCATTATCTTACCAAATTTGAACTTCAGCGTTCATTTTCACAGTACTTTGTTTTGTTTTCCTTGTAGCATGGTGTGAGGGAAAGGAAAAGATTTTTGGAGTTATGTGAATGGGTTCAAATTTTATCCATTGTCTCAGAAAGCTTCTTATAATCTTTCTGGCCCTTTGTTTCCTCATCAGTAAAATTGAGGATGATGATAATACCTTGTAGGGTTTTGTAAACAGTAAATAGAATGAGTGTATTAGTTTATATTTCTTACTTAATAAAAAGCTTTTATGATCTTAGTTTAATAGATGCAGCATATTACTATTATATTTGTATTTTTCCTTAGTGAAGTAAGACTTTTTCATATCAAGTGGTTTATAGTTTCTTTTTATTTATTTTTTTTTTTTTTTGGTTTTTTTTCCGGTACCAGGAATTGAACTCATGACCTTGTGCTTGCTAGGCAGGCGCTGTGCCACTGAGCTAAATCCCCAGCCCCTATAGTTTCTTTTTAATATGTATTATTTTTCAAGTAGAATCTCTGACTTTCTTAGATTATTTATCAAGTAGAATTTGAGTGTAACAGTATTTTTTTTCATTTATATGACAGCTTATTTTTGTGTTCACAATTACCTATTTTTCTGCTTGTTTTATTTTGGTGTTTTATGTTTTTAAAAAGCTATTTTCACTTGGATTTCCAGGTTATTACTATGTGGTTATGAAAATATCCTCTAACATTATTTTTTAAATTTAGTCCTCATATTTAAGCAAATCTAATTAGTATAAGTAATAGTGCCAAGCTAATTATTAGATATATAATTAATATAAAAATTACTTGACTTTGGTACCTCTCTCATTGAGTTTGTATCCAAGATAAGTAATTTTTAAACATTTTATCTTTTTAATTATTTTTGTGGTGCTGGGCATCAAACCGAACGCCTTACTCTTGGTACCACTAAGCTATATTCCCAGGCTCTAAGACAACTGTTCTTGAAAATACAACTTTTCTTGCCTTTTTTGTCTTATGGTTAAATGATCAGAGATTATTCCATGTGTTTCTGCAGTTTCTGAGCAATCTGAGAAATAAAATGAAAAAATACGTGCTTTATATGCCAAGGCTTTCCTTAGCAAATAACTATCTGGCTTGATTTCTTATCTAAGACCAAGTAATTAAGTTAAATCACTGAATCAGCAAATTGGGAAGCAAATTTATGGGAGAGAGCTAACTAGTACCCTCAGAAATAAAATTTCCTAGCCAACTTCTTTATTTTCCTAAAGTATTCTAATCCATTTCTAAAAAAGATTATTCATTCATTGGTCTACCTTCTGCAGGCAGCGTGTGCGTGGGGGGGCACTTATTTTCTGGAAATTTGAGTGGAACTTTCATTGCAAATCCCATAGATAATTTGAAGTTATTTTCTTTGTTCTGATATTAGGTATGAAGAATCTGACCTAGTATGGTCATGGTGACATCAACAGTACAAGTTTTTCTGTACTGCACCTCATAATCTTGATTGCGAAACTAATTCTTAACATGGAATAGAATTCATTCCTTCGTATGTGGGTAATCTGGTATCCCTTTTCAGGGTATGATACCATAAACTTGTACCTGTCTGCCAGCTTCAGAATTTGCTACTAATCTTAGTTACCAAAATCTAATTTTAGGGTTTAGACTAATCCACTAAAAACCAGTGGAATTGCCAAATAACCACCCAAAACTTTACTAGGCAATGAAGTACTTTTTTTTGTTTTTCCATTGCTAGGGATGAAACCCACATCTTATGCAGGCTAAGAAAGAGCTCTACTACTGTGGACACCACCAGCTCCCAAGTACTGTTTTAGGATGTGTATAGTTAACAGTCATGTTTTTGCTCCTAATGCATATAAAGATTAGTAATTCCTTAGTTTTTAGATGCTTATGTAGAAAATTTTCTTTGGTAGTCGTGGTACCACAGAGCTTTTGGTGGTTAGACACAAGGCCTTTGCCTCAAGCTACATCTTCAGCCCTTCTTAAAATTTTGAGACAGGGTGTTGATAAGTTGACCAGGCTAGGTTCAAATCTGTGATCCCTTCTGCCTCGCCTTCCCAGAGTACTGAGGTTACAGGCTTGCGCCACCACACTGGACTAAAAATATTTGCTTATAAATATTATAATTGGTAATGTATTTCACTAGTTCAAACTTTAGGGTAGAACTTGCACAAAATACTAGGCTTTTACTAGTAGCTTTTATTTTGAAGCAAAAATTAATCTGACTTTTAATTTGGACCCTCATTTGTTTGTGTAACTAGATATGGGTCTTTCTTTTTGGATTCTTTTCTTTTTTCCTTCTTTACTAAGCTCCAAGAATGATACAAAAATTAAATAGTCCATTAATATACTCTAGGAGTTGATAGCATAGCGAGGAGGCAGAAATGCAAGCAGATCAACAGCGTCGCTGACAAGATGTCGTTTGGAATAGATTTGGATTAGTAAGAGTCTGCAGAGTGAAAAAGGAGAGAATGGTGTAAAGCTAGGAGTCCATCTAGAGGGTGGTGAGAAGTTAGTTCACAAAGTAAAAATAAAGGATGGGATGGGCATAGGTAGATGTATCTGGAAAGGAATAAAAGGTTAGCTTTAGAGTTCTTGCCAAGTACTAAACTAGTGTTTTTGAGTTTCATAGGTAACAGAGGTATTTAAGTAGGAGATGAGCTTTGTTTTTCAGGAAAATGATTTTGTTAACATGGATGAAGGAGTAGTGTTGGAGAAAGCAAATTAAATTTTGCAGAAGTTTAAGTGAGAGATGATAAAAGTCTAAATCAAAGCAGAAATGGTAGAGACTCAAAAGATCTTTTTGAGATAGGTTGACAGAATTTGAGAACACAGAAAGCAAAATAATCCATGATAATATAAAGGCTTATAGATTAGGAAAATGGTGACATCTTTATGTTTGAGAAGAAGTTCAAAGGGAAAGGCAGTGAATGTGAGTTTAGAAATTTCTGTGTCCTCCCTGTTTCAGTCTCTGAACTTGATGTGCATTCATGTGGTTTAATTCTTTGAATAAAATCAATGTCAGTCTCATTTTAAAAGTAGCAAAATAGAGTCTCAGAGTCTCAGTCACTTCCCAAGCTACACAGATCCTAGGTCTCTCTGACTAAATCTCCAGCATTTTGTGATCTCCTCTTGACATGTTTGAGAGGTTTTCAGGAACCTAGGAATGTCTGTCCAATAGGCATTGATGAGTAAAGGCACAGGAATTCAGTAGCAGAAGTTGGTACCCATATGAAGACGCACATTGGGGAGTTACAGCACAAGGACAGTGAAGTCCCAGGAGTAGGTGAGATCCCTTAGGCTGGGGCTGTACTGTGAGGATAGTGAGCATGTCAAGTGTCCTGGCCTTGGCACATCTGCTGAGAAGAATCTGTCGGTAGAGCTACTAAGTCTTTTTAATTATAGACCTAGAATTTTCCCATTGTGGTGGCAAGTTTAATATTCTTACTTTTATGGAGAGCTACACTCACACCTCATTTATTTTGTATAGTAACTTCGCTGAAATATAATTAGCATACCATAATTTACCTGCTTAAAATATACAGTTGTTTTGCCATATACATAAAGTTAGCCTTTTAAGTGTGCAGTTCAGTGGCATCTACACTGCTATGCAATCATCACCATCAACCGTCTTCAGACTGGTTCATCTTCTCAAGCTGAAACTGTATCTGCTAATAATTCCCATTCTTTCCTCTCTCTAGGCCCTGGTAACTACCATTCTATTCTCTGTCTCCATGAATTTCTAGGAATTTCCACCTCATATAAGCGGAGTCATGTATCTGTTTTTAATAAGTTGTTTTAATGTATTCATAGTAATGTAACCACAATTTTAAAACTTTTTTTTGAGATAGACTATGTAGCCCAGGCTGGTCTTGAACTCAAGGTGATCCTCCTGCCACAGCCTTCTGAGTGTTAGGATTAGAGGCATGCACTATGCATCCAGCACTTGGGGCATTCTTATCACATGATAAACCTATTAGCTTCCTCCTCCACTACCAAAGACACAGGTGATAACCACTAATGTACTGTATCTAAATTTGATATAAATGGAGTTATCTAATATGTAGCCTTCCACTTAGCAGAATATTTTCATGGTTCACCTGTGTTGTAGCATCTATCCGTACTTTATTTTTTCTTAAATGACCAAATATTCTATTGTATGGATATATTTATTATTTATTTATGTATTCAGAATTTGCCTAATTTTTTGAGTTTTCACTTTTTGACTGTCAATAATGCTGTGATCTTTGAACAAGTTTTAATGTCAGCATATGCTTTTATTTCCCTTGAGTATTTACTCTTATATTTTAGAAAGTGCAGCCTGTTTCCCAAATGATGATTTGGTGTTTAAGTCACTTTTAATTTTCCATGTGTTATCTAAACATGTATAGTCTTGCTATTTTATTCTTTTCTATTCATGTAGTTATTTATTCAGTAAATATTTGTGTGTGCATATTTGTGTGTGCATAATCACTTTCAGTAATTAGCAGTTTCCCACACCTGTGCTGAAATATAAATATAGATATATTATTAGTTCAGTGTGAGTTAGAGTTTCCCACTGGTAGCTTGATTACAATGAACAAAGTGATTTGTCTACATATCCAAGATGATTGTTATATTTTTCTTTGCCTGAGGCAGTTTTTAGTAAATTTCTCACACTCAAGCCAGTCTGTCTTTGTGAAGAAGCAGAGGAGTAAGATGAGTAATAACCCTGAATGTGTGATTATGAAACCTTATCCATATGAGTACACAGGTTCTGAGCTTTAGTCAGTAAACCACAACATTTTTTCTGTCATTCCCATCTTGAATTTTCATTGAGATACCCCTAAAGTTTCTTTTTCTCCTAATTTCTAGATTTGATGATTATTTATTTGACTTTACAAACTAGAAATTCTGTGTTCTACTCATTTTTAAAATATTATCACCAAAATATCAAAATAATTTAGTTTAAGGGCCACCAATTCAGTTATAACTTAGCACTGGAACTAACCATAACTTTGGTCAAAATAAAGGATATTTTGAATGCCATGTGTGTGGTTTGTTGTTCTGGAGAAAAATGGTATCCAGTGGTTAGAACATATGAGTTGCTGTCAGCATTTGTGGGTTTTATTCCCAGATCCAAGCTTTAAAAAAAAGAAAAAAAGAGGCGGAGTTCATGCCTGGTACATGTTCAGTGCAATGTTTTATGTACTAGAGATGCACCTTAAATATTAGTGAATGTTTTATACTACTGACAATATGCAACAAGTCTCTCACAATATATGTAAAATATTGATAAAAAGCACAGGTAATTACTGATTCCATTCTTTAAAGTTTTTCTGGAAAAGGCATGAATAATGTTTCGAATAGTAGGGGTGGTATTTTAAGTCACTTATAGTGACCATTTTTTGTTCATCATATTTAGACATGATTCTGTCAAAGGGACTGTTGAAAACTGTCTAGCAGAATTTGTCCATGCCACAATCTGAAGAATATGGAATGTGCTCTAAGATTGTTATAATGTCAGTATAAGTATTTAAGTTTTATTTACTTTCAATCCATCTTAATCCAGAGTTCTTGCTGATCATTGAGGTGGATGAAGATATTCTGCCATAAAATAAGATAATAAAGGTATTTTCCTGGATATGTTTTACCATTTAAAATTTTTCTTTTATAAATTGTTTCTTAACAATTGGTGCCTTCCTATTCCTTAGTCTATAACAATAAAACAAACCATTTGACTTAACCCAAATGTTTGTATTTGATAATTTTATATTTACTGTCAATTATGTAGTTGCTTTTTGTCCTGTGATTTAACTTTAGGGCATTACTTTTCAAACAGTATTTCATGAACAACTGTTGCTCACTGTGAGCAGGGATTGGTTGGTAGTGGAATTACATTAGATTAGGGTGGTTTATTAGTCCTTCCTAGCCTATTCTAATTTATTGAATTGATACTTATTCCTCAGATGTTCCTAAGTAGTCCCTAAATTGAGTCGATATCCCTTTGAATATTTTCCTGTTCTCTTCATAGAATTCATAGAGGAATAGACAGATAAGTTCATAGAGGTATCATTTTGTTTAATCCAAGGAAAAAATATTTTGGTAAATTCTTTGTCTTCTGAAGTTAGTTTTCATTGTGTTTATCAGTAATGTTCATTTAAACACTACTAATATGTACATTTTATTTTTAGCCAGTTTTCTTTTTACCATTAAATTTTATTTCAAATATTAAAAGAAATGTTTTATATAAGAATAAATGGTATTAGAAAAAGGCTGCTTAATCATTTAAAGCTAGTGTCAGAAGTAAATAGTTCAGAATAAATAGTAAAGAACTTTAAGTAGCAAATGGTTTATACATATGTGTTGCTGGAGAAGATATTGAAAATTTATATTAAAAAAATAGAAATTATGAAAATAAACTTTAAACATAAATAGAGAAATGCAAGTCAAATTTTGTTAGATTGCAAATTCATATTTACTTTGTCTGAAGAATTATATTATTACAGAGTCTTTTGGACAAAATAATTAGATTTTCTACTTTTTAAAGGTTTCTTTTTATTTTTAATCATATCTATTTATATTTATTTATACCTACTTATTTTTTAATTGAAAATAATCTTTTCTAGTATATCCTATTGCCACCATTACCCCTTCCTTATCAGTGGTGCTAGACTTGCTTACTGTTTATCGTCAAAGGGAATTTGGCTACATCACCTACTTTCTGTTGCTAGGTTTGAAGGCAGGCCTGAATTGTCTTCTTCTGAACTGAGGGGAGTATCAGATATCCTACCACTGTTATTCCTGTAGTCCTAAGGCCTCCAGCAAATGAAAATCTCTTTCCATTTACAATGTTCTGTGATTACCTTTCATATTATTTCAAAACTGTGTAGTTATATTTACTGTGGAGCAATGGAAAGAAAGGAGTTTATGCCACCTTCTCTGGCCAACACTCTTTCTTAATCCTTTATTATTCATATCATTTTCATTTAGAGTGTCTAGTTTGTCACCGCCCATGTCAGTTTTCTCAGTTGTTAAATAGTATAACCCTTTTGTGTCCTTACTCCATGATTTTACATGGGATCTGTGCTGTGTACTTCAGGACGATCTTGAATTCAATGTGTATTCCAGGCTGGCCCCAAACTCGACATCCTTCATCCTCAGCCTTCTGAGTGCTTGAATTATAGGTGTATGCCACCACACTTGGCCCTGGTTTTTGTCTAAAGAAAAGAAAATGAATGAAAATGAGGACAAGGAATGATTGATTAATTGTAAAGATAATAAAACATGGACTTGAAAGATCATTTAGCCTCTCCTGTCACAGTAGAATTAAATTCAGTATGCTTAAGTCAAGTGGCTCATGTCTGCATGGTACATAAAAAAGTAAAGTAGTTCTTTTCATCACATGGCTACAGGCTAGTGGGGAAAATAAATATGTAACTATGTACTTTATTCTTTCATAATCTTAAATGATATAGTTAACCTTTTCAAAGTTGGTTACAAGAGAGCCAGGGCATAAAATAAAATATGCAAGATCTTGATTGTGTTAAATTAGGGTTTTTAGGGGTGTGGATAAGTACTTTTATACAAGATCTGAAGAGTCAGATAGTCAAATCAGAAAAGACATAAAAATTTCAGATTTGCCAAACTCATTGTTTACAAGTAAAAATATGTTACTCAAAAGAATAATGTGGCTGAAAAATTGTATAAACTGAAAATTATTGGAGGAAGGGAGTTCTCTTTTCCTATAATTCACTTTGTGATTATGATTTAGACTAAATAATGTCATTTATTCTGAGTAACTGAAAAATACAAGATCTTAAAGTTAGTTGGAAAATATATTTTAAATATGAATTATTATACACCAGATGTAAAATTGAAGTAATAAAAATACAATAATAGATTATGAATATTCAAGTAGTATACTCTTGCTTATTACTTACATTGAAAGGAAATGTTTGGAGAGGAAGAAGTCATAATCTAATTCCAGCAATATGATAATATGACTCTAATTATTATTTATTGTTGTTGTTGTTGATGGGGTCTTGCTTTTTTTGCCCAGCCTGGCTTTGAACTTGTGGTTTGCGTGCCTCAGCTTCCTAAGTAGCTGAGTTAAGAGGCTTGCACCATCATGCCTGGCTGAACCTTATTATTTAAATAAAGTGTAAACAACCTCTCTGTTAATGTTTATAGTTCAGTGGACATTATGAAATAAAAAATGTTTTATTTGCTTTTAAGAGAATGTATTTAGCCTGATGATATGGTGTTTGGAACTGACAGTCTTCCTCTGACTTTTTGCTTCAGTTGCAGATCTCTGAAATGCTATTTTACAAAGAGGGGTGTAATAGTCTTTTTAATCAGAAGATCAGAACACATTCTTTGGTCCAGAAAGCTCAAGAAGGGATCTTTAGATACAAATTAAAGACAAAAGCATCTATTAGTCTATTTTCTATTGTCATAACAAAATAGCTGAGGCTGAGTATTCTATGAAGTAAAGAGGTTTATTTAGCTTGTGGTTTTGGAGACTGGAAGTCTAAGATTGGGTACCTTTATTTGTTTGGCTTCTGAGGAAAGCCCCTGTGGCCATGCCACAACAGGCAGATAACATAATAGTGGAAGAACCTATGAGTGGAAGAGAGCAGTCATATGGTGAGAGGACACCAAAGTGATTGAGGGGCCAGGCTTGTTTTAGTTTTGTAACAACTCACTTTCACAAGGGATATCTCACCTCATAAAACCAGTATTAATCCCTTCTAAATACAGAGCTCCTAATGACCAAATTATCTTGTACAAGGCTTCGCCCCATAAAGTTTCTACCACTTCAGTGCCACACCAGATATCAAGCTTTTAACATACACACCTTTGGGAGACACACTTAAATCATATCTAAACCATACCAGGATGCCGTTTTAAGACATTCTGAAATTGTACTATCCAGTTGGATAATCCACAGAAATCAAGGGGCTGTCTTTACCGCACTGTTTGTCTGTCTCCAGAGTAGTTCATTATCAGTTTTGATCCTTTTCACCACTCAAGTATTTCTCTAATAAACATTTATTTCTACTTCCACTATATGAGTTCCAGTCTACCATCCCTCTTGCTGGGATTACCTAGTAGCCTTTGTTTCTAGAGATGCTTTTGCAATGACTTATGCGGCTTTAAACAACAGAAATTTGTTCTCTCGTAGTTTATGAAAACAGAAGTCTAAACTTTGGGTGTCAGCATAGTTGGTTCCTCTTGAACCTCTGAGGGAGAATTTGCTCCATACCACTCTCCTTGCTGCTAATGGTTGCTGGCACTTGCTTGTGTTTTTGTTTTAGCTTCATAATTCCAGTTTCTTTCTTCAGTGTCACATAGTCTCCTTCTTGGGTCTCTCTTCTGTGTTTTCATATTTCTCTGTCATTTTAATGATTTGAGCCATTTTAAATTTAGGGTCTTCTGTGTTCCAGATTAAGTTAATCACACTTGTAATGACTCAATTTCCAAGGGTGAGGGCTTTAACATAGTCTAAGCAGAATACAATTCCACCTATAATAGGCTCTCAACAAAATGCCCTTATACTTGATCTTTTTGTTGTTGTTCTAAACTGTTATGTGTAGGCAGAATGATCCTTCAAAAACACAAATCGGTCTCTATGTAACACTTCTGTTCAAAATGCTTCTGTTGGGGCTGGGGATTTAGCTCAGCGGCAAAAAGCGCCTGCCTGGCAAGCGCAAGGTCGTGAGTTCGGTTCCCGGTACCGGAGAAAAACCAAAAACCAAAAAAAAAAAATAAACAAAATGCTTCTGTTTATTGGTTGTCCTTTCTTCAGTTAAGTGTAAAATTTACAGCATACTCTGGTGCTGGCCTACCTCTCCACCTTCACATGGAACTTTTCTTCTACCTTCTATTTCTGCTCCAAGCACTACCTACTTTCCAATTCCCAGAATGTGGCATGCTCTTTTTCACCTCAAGGCATGTGCTATTGTCTCTGCATAGGATTTTTTGCTCCTTGTTTCTCCCTTTCATGTTATTATTCTAGGCAATGCCTAGTTAGCATTTGGAGCTCAATATAATTATCAGTTTCTTAGCAAGTGTCCTCTGATTACAAAACAATAAAGTACCTTCATATTATGTACTTATAGCATTCTGTGCACTTCACCTGTTATAATTGTAATTGTATGCATAGGATCTTTAAAAAGTTAATGGCTGTATTAAATTAATCTGGCATTTCAGCCTGAAGATTTCTGCAATCCATTTCTCAGTGTAAGTGATGAAAATTATGACCACTTTGACCACTTTGGTCATAAGGGCATATAGTAAATTTTTTAAAACCCACAAAGATTTCAGAAAACTTGCAAAAATTTGCTTAAAAAAGCAAGTCTGATATTTGAGCCAAGACTGCTCTTTCCTCCCAGCTCAGTGAGACTAGTGAAGCCAGGAATATAGGGCTCCTTTTTTTTCCCCAGCTCCTAATTGGAGTGCTTTCTTCCTGGAATAACAAAAGGACAGAAGATGGAGAAAGAGGCAGAAAAACATATTCGAAGAAATGTCTAAAGATTCCAAACAATAAACTATTCAGCCAGGAGGCTCCATGAATTTCAGGGTGTACATATAAACACAAAAAGATCCACAAATAAACATAGTAAAAAAATTCAAAAATCAAAGACAGAGATAATCTTGAAGGCAGTTAGAAAAATACTATTCATCATTTACAGGGAAACCTTCTTGTTAGGAAAAATAGGAGTCAGAAGGCAATGGGATAACATATTCATAGTGCTCTGGAAAGACTGTTAGCTGAGAATTCTATCTTCAACAGAACTATCTTTCAGACATGAAAGTGATATAAAGATATTTCCAGATTAAAAAAAATTATCAATATCAGACTTACCTTATAAGAACAACTAAAGGAACTTCTTTAAGCTACGTAACTCTAGACAGTAAGTCAAATCTTTTTCTTTCTTTTTTGCTTTAAAAAGCAGTTGTAGCGTCTACATTATGTATTCTTGGGCCCAAAATATATATAGAAACATAAAATATTTGTAATATATTTGCCAATTATCATATTCAAGAAGTAGGAATAAAGCTGTATTGGGCTAAAGAAATGACTGAAAGATATTGACTATATAGCAGTGTATTAAGAGGCTTGTAATGTTAATTCATGTAACATATGTGAATATAATACCACCAAACTGGGGACAGGTAATAGAGCTGTGTGGCATTTCTGTGTCTCACTGATAGTAAGCATAAATCTGAAGATGATTCTGATATCTATTATGAGATGATTCTCATATCTATGCTATATGTGGTAAGCCCAGCCTTAGAGTAGCCATTAAAACATAATTCTAAAAAATTACTGAAAAATAAATTTAAATGTTTTATTAAAAAATATTCACTTAGGAGCGACGATATAAATCAGTGGCAGAGTGCTTGCCTGGCAAGCACAAGGTCCTGAGTTTGATTCTCAGTACCAAAAAAAAGTTCATAAAAAATTTCTCTTAATGCTAAAGACAGGAGTAAAAGAATAAAGGAACAACAATATTAACAAAAATCAAGCAACAAATAGAAAACAAAAAGTAAAATGCCAGATGTAAATCCATTTATATCACTAATAGCATTAAGTGTGAATGAAATAAACCAAAAGAAAGAATTTGTTAGAATGGATTTAAAGTAGGAATCACCTGTATGTTTTCTGTAAGACATTAAAAGATAGAAATAAATTGAAAGTAAAGGTATTTTACACAAAGAACAGCCACAAGGAGGTTGGAGTGCAAACACCAGAGAAAATAAACAATAGCAACTCACTTCCAAAATAATTAATCCGTTTGTGAAGGCAGAGCTTTTATGACCTAATTATCTCTTGTTAAGCCCCTATTTTTCAGCATTGTTGAATTGAGGATTATGTTTCTAACACATGAATTTTGGGATACATACTCAAACTATAGGATGTCCGAATATATATTTTTCTAAGGAAGGTATACACACAATCTATTAGCACATGAAGAAATGGTCATTAGTTACCAGGGCAATACAAATAAAAACCACAAGTATCACTTGATGCCCATTAGTATGGCTTGAATAAAAAAAATGAACAATGTTGCCATGGATATGGAGAAATTTGAATCCTACATTGCTAACATGAAATGGGCTAACTGCTTTGATAAATTGCCTCAAATAATTACAGAGTTTCCATATGATATAGCAATTGCAGTCCAATATATAAAACCAAGACAGAGGAAAACATGTTCTCATAAAATCCTGTCATGAATATTTTATAGCAACATTATTTAAAAGCACCATAAATTGTGAACAACCCAAATGCTTATTAATGTATGAATGCATAAATAGAATTTGATATATCCATACAATGAAGTAATATTCAGCCCTAAAAAATGAATTGTGTTCTACAGCATGGAAGAATCTTGAATATATTCTTCTAAGTGAAAGGTCACATATTATATGATTTCATGTATATGAAATATCAGAATAAGAAAATACATAGGGACAGGAAGTATATTAGTTGTTTCTTAGAGCCGAGGATGATGAATATATAAGGGTGCTAGGTAAAGGATGAGAAAACCTTTTTAGATAATGAAAATGTCTTAAAATCAACTCAGGTGATTGATGGTTACATGTATCTTTGAATATAGTAAAAAATAAAACTGTGCTTGAATAGGTGAATTACATGCTATATGAGTTATACCTCTATAAAACTGTTAATGAAAGATACCTGTCTTCCTTGGTAAACTATACAACCCTCCTATCCACAGGAGATGCGTGAAACCATGGCTGTCTGAAACTATGAGAGTACTGAATGCTATATGTACTGCTTTTTCCTATACATAAAATATAAATGCATGAATTTCCTTTTCCTTAACAATTTCATGGATAGAAGATTTGTTCTTACTGTATACCTTAGCAACCTCAGCATATGATTTTTTTTCTTTCTGTATTAAGTGGGAATTTATGTCCAGCCTGTAATCCCAATACTTGTGGGGGTGAGACAGGGATGATGAGTTTGAGCCCAGCCTGAACTATATAATGAGACTCTGTCACAAGAAAAAAAATCTTTCACATTTTTATTTAAAAGAAGTACTTTATGTCTTCCCTTTGGCATATATGAATCGCCAGTGTCACTATTCCTGTGCTTTGGGGCCATTTCTAAGTAAAATAAATGCTCCTTTTAGACCTAGCCATTGTGATACTGTGACAGATGATAACCGAAACAGCTAGGTGAGTAACAACACATTGTAGATATGCTTTGCAGAAAAATGATTCACATCCCAGACAGAACTGCATGAGATTTCATTATGCTATTTGGAACAACATACAAAATCTGTGAATTTTTATTTCTGAAAAATTTTTTGAATGTTTTGGGATCACGATTGCCATCAAGTGAATGAAACTGAAATGTAAAACTGGAGATAAGGGTGCGGTGGATGCTCCCATACATGCTTTGATGTCACAGGTGATGTTTTATTAACTGTTACATTTAGACCTTAGCGTCTTCTTTAGACTTTATCTTACAAACTACCTGAAATGTGAGGTTTGCTTAGCCTTTATAATAGATGTAAATTTTGTTCTTTTTAAAATAAATAGGAAAATAGTTTTAGCAAACTGGGAGAACCAAGAATGCCTAGCATTTTCTATCTGTATATATTTCAAGTTTTATTAATTTTGACTTTTGTTAATAATTGTAGAGTTCCCATTAAGACTTCTAATCATTACAAATCAAATTATTAAACACATTATTCACTAAGTAGGAATTTAACCCTAAATGTGAAAGTATGATAATAAACCAAGAAAGATGTATATAGGATAATTCTTTAGAAAATGGGTTTATTAGGGACTTTTTCATTTTAGTATTAGAAAAGAGATAAGTATAATGTTAGCTTTTATGATTTAGCATCCTTTTCTTTTTTACTTTTATTTGTACATGTTTGCAATACATAGTAAACACACCCATCATAGGGAATTGATACATGTACATATCACATCTTAATCCTTTTTACTTCCTCTACCCTTCCTTTCCCATCCTGTCCCTTCATCCCTAGATCCCCTTCTCATCTGAAAAGGTCTGCCTCTTTTTCCCTGTGATGTATTTTCTATTTTGCTCTTTAAATTATTTATGCTTTGGGATTTTCATATAAGAGAAACTGAGCATCCTTTTGTTTAACGTACTCTTGATTAAAGTAATTAAAGTGATGCCTCAATATATTTATTTTAAATTTATGCTAGGCTAAAAATAGAATTTTTCTATGGCTTTTAAAATCAGTTAAATGAGTGACTTGTACTTTTTAAGAAATCTAAATACAGTAGAAAAATACTAGCTTATGAGTAAAATTGTCTTGCATATTATTTCCTTTAATCCCTCTCTGTCCATCCCTATCTATCTGTCTATCTATCTGTCTATGTATATTTCTCTATATAGTGCGCTCCAACTTAGCTATACTGTATTTGGAATGTGAAAGGATTCTTCAACAACTTTTGATGTATCTGTATATTATAATACTTCATTAAAATCATTGTTATAGCTTGATAAAGGAATTACACAAAGCAAGCAACTATTCATAATTCTGTGGTACTAAGTTTGACCCATTTTTTCAGTTGTTCACAATCATTTTGTATTCTGATTCTGTGACCATTATATGTACTGATTGAACTCAGTTCCATGTTATCTATACATTTAATATGTATTGTTTTGTTTTAACCATATTACTATAGGACTGAGGTATTCATAAACCCCTAGAAACTCTCTAGGTTCCTATGCTTCACTCTGTGGATCCAGATATTCCGATATTCCTCATGTAATTGTTTCTTGGCCTACTTATACAAACACTTTGGTCATAGATCTGAGCACTAGAGATGGATTCAATCTACTGAAACTCTAAAACTCATATCCTGCCATTTCTTGCTTTGCCTTGTGATTCAATGGACATTGTGTCTCCCATTTGCCCTGCCTCCTATATTAGGCTCCCAGCCATTTTTTCCCCATATCTTTCCTGTTTCCTCTTGTGGATAATGGGAACTGAAATCGTGAAGTTATTGAGTAGCATTTTGCTACTTTAAACCTATTTTTTCCCTTCATTCCCTCATACCTTGTCCTCTTGATTTGACACTTGGAAATCATTGTCATTAATAGTGAGACTGGTTTGTAATTTATGAAATTATGCACTTTTACAAACAGACCAGATACTTCATGTAAAGAATTATTTTCAGTAAATGCCTGATTTGACAAAATCATGATTATATATTAGCAAAATATATTTGTATCTATGCTTGTGGTCTGTTAATACAGAAATGTACATGCATATAAATATTGATTTGATAAAGATACACACTTTGGCAAAATTCAGTGTGACAGTGAGTTGGATGTCACAGAACTCATGATCTGGTCTTCGTTCTGATTTTGTCATTGAGAATTATATTTTAAGCTTTCTTTGGCTTGAAAATTGTCCTAGTGTCCCAGTAAATATAATTGTCATAAAGAATCTGATGAGATCGGGCATGTTCAGGGTGGTATGGCTGTAGACTATAGAATCTAGTTGTGAACAATACTTGTTAATTATGGAGACTGTAAGGGCCATATATAAAATCACATGACTTTCTAAAGTTAAAAGAACTCTTAAATTTTCTCCTACCTTTTGAAGGACTTATAATTGGGTCTTTACCTATAGAAGTCAGTTATTTTCTTTAATATTCATTAAAATGCTTTAAAGCTACTATGTACATGGAAACTCTTTCATTGTTGTATAATGTTGGCATTATGACAGTCTGAATGAGGGTTGTATTGGGAGAGAAGCCAGAAAGCACTGGAGGTTGTTCCATTCACATAGCTCAAAACTCCCCGCTGCTTCCATCACTATCAAACAGCTCTTTGGAACTCTCTAATTGCTGTGTCCATGGATTCTCTGTACCCAGTCTCTGTAAAGCCTCCACTTTCCTTGTCAATTTGAAATCTGCATTTTGAAAAATGCTTGCTTAAAATACTTTAATGGAAAAAATAAGAACTTATGGATGTTCAGAATTTAAACAGCATATGTCATTAATGGAAAACACATTCCAGAAATAAATTTGAGATAGATATACTGGGATTATATATACTTAGCCTAACTCTGAATAAAGAAGAGCTTCACTACAGTTTTCCCCTAGATAGCCACCTTTTAAAGAGACTTTGTAAAAAGCCTATAGGCTTGTTTGGCTTTTAGTAATAGTATAATTACCTCATGTGTTTCCATGTTGTGATACTCTAGCTAGAATAAATAAGTCTACATACTAAATTCATATGATTTCAAATCTTAACAATAAGGACAAATAACTTTTTTTGAAAAAGGCACAAGAGGAAGAAATTATTTCTTTGATAATGAAAGAATACTCTGTAACACAGAAGAGAATAACTGTAAGGATTAATTAAAATGTTTTAAGTGCATCACATTTAAAAATACATACATTAAAAAAGTATTATGAAGTTTCATTAAATAACTCCAGCCTGATCTTTTCAGAGTCTATTAATAGAGCATGTATATTCTTAATGTTCTCTTTTTTATTCTTTGTTATCATGTTGACAGTGTAAAAATGAACAATTAAATGGTGGAGGAATGTTCCTAAGTATGTTATGTGAAGGAATAATTGGTAGCAAAATCAGCGTCCTTTCTGAGCTGGAAACAGTGACTAAGAAGAGAGAAAGTGGGCAGGCTTCTGAGTACTGTTAGGAAGGTCAGCTCTTGGGCTTTGTGTAACTGCAGAGTATTTAAAGTTCCTGGTATCCCTGGAAACACAAACTGTTTGTGATACCAATTGGTGCTTGTATTTCAGTGACGTCACACAATTTACAGATTCACACAATGAGTCTCTTGTTTGTGGACCTACAGAGGAGTTCAGATACTTTTGGAAAATCACCTGACTACCCATAGGAATTAAGGCTAAACTGTCAGTATGGTAAGGTCAGTATGTCTCCCTGCCTTTAATTTTAAGGAGTGACAGACATTTCATTCCTTAATCTTTTGAGTTTACATTCAAGTTTTTTTAAGAAACAAAAATTCTCATTGTTTTATTCTTTGTGCTTGCAGTTGAGAAGTACATATACATTTTTGTACTAATTGATATTTGTAGAGGAATAGCTCAGGAGGATTAATTACTCTTTTTAAGCTTAGCCATCAGCTGTGTAATGGTAAGAGGCTTTTAGAACTTGGAGTATTTGAGCTAATTGGTTAGATTAAAACACTGCTATTAAAAAGATTACCCCCCCTTCTTTCTCAATCTGGGAAGGAATTGGTAGGCTGATCTAAATGTTATACATTAAACTGAACAAATTGACTTAAATAATATGTTTCTTCCCTTGTACTTTACTTCTGCTTATAATTATTTCTCTGGACAAAAGGCAGTGGACTTGTTGCTCTAATTTAAAGTCTGCAATCAAGAATGATTCGTAGAGTTTGGGTACAGCTTCCTTTTGTTTGACCAAACTTGTGTGTTTTTCTTTTTCAGAATATTTCCAAGGAAAATCTAATTATATTCCTAATGAGTCCTTAAAATCATTCATAGTTTAAAAGTTTTCTCTTAAATTTTATTTGCTTTTAGCATCTGATAGTTTTGAATAGGAACAACAAATGAATTCATTTGTTCAGATGTGGTAAGAGAAAAAAAGAGTTGCTTACATTTATTGAGCTCTTACAATATGTCAGGTGTTGTTCTTAATACTTATTATTTCCCATTAATTCTTAGCACGTCTCTATGAAGTAGAAAATATATTGTTTCCATTTTAAAGGTGAGGAAACTGGACATTCACAAAGTATCTTAACTAGGGTCTCACAGTTGGTAAATGACAGAACAGGGATTCCTTTTCAAACATTTGCTCTTCTGTGAAAATCTGTGTTCTTAATCGCTTGGCCTTGTCCCCGACTCCCAACAGCAGTGATAATGAGAGCTGACCTGTATGGAGCAACTTTTCTGTGTTCCAGAAATTGCCCTTACCTTTTTTTATTCGTCAGATAAATTGGGGACATGGATCCAGATGAGGTTCCAGTTTGACTCCGAGCCTTACTGTGCTGGATTTCTGTGGTAGTTCTTCTTGAAGATCTTTGAAAACAATTTATCATATGTGCTGAAAATCAGTACTGAGTTGTTTTAAGGAACAGTGTATAGGAATCTCAGCAGAGGTCACTATGTGCCAGGGCTCTTTGAGTTAGCTTCCCTGCCCTTACCCATTAACTCAGCCAGTTTCTGGTCCATAAAGCATCTACTTTCAACTCTTTGGAGGCTTTTCCCAGTACTTACCTTCATATTTTGACATAACTTATATATTTCACATGTACACTTATGCACACCTGAAGCTATTTATAGGCTCACATAGTTTCGAACATACTGTTACTGCTTTTAGTAATACACTCTTCTACTTTTAACTCTTTTTAAAATTCTAAACTCATATACATAATCCTGATATTATTTCCTTTTATCATCAAGAAAATAGAATCTCAAAAGGATTATATCACTTGCTAAAGAAAACACTTATTTCTCTGCTTACAACACTTCCGATACCAAATGTGTGGGTTTCTTCTGCACTGATAACCAGTTCTCCAATCTCTGGACCTCAAGTGGGTGTCCTCAAATTCCATTCAGTTCTGACATCATCTTTCTGGAGTTAGCACAGGCCACACAGCTAAGAGCTCGGCCCCATAGGCCTGCCTCCACTTTATATGCCAGTTGCAAGTCCTGGGCCTCTGCTACACATGACCAGCTTGGCTACAAATTGAAGGCTTCTGTAGCCCCCTTCTCAGATTTGATAATTTGCTATAAAGACTCAAAGCATTCAGGGAAACAGTAGTAATAGATTTTTATAAAGAAAAAAATATAAAGGATACAAATGAACAGTCAGGTAAGGAAGTACATAGGCCAAGGTCTCGAAGGTTCTCTAGTGCAAGAGCTTCTCTTCTTGAGGAGTTTTGGAGTACATGATCCTCCTGGCATGTGAACGTCCAATACAGTAGCTTTCTGAACCCCATTGTTTAAGAGCTTTTTAAAATTTTTAAATTTTTTTTATTTTAAAGAGTTAAAAAAAGTGATACAGAATTTCAAAACAAGATGATAGGAAATTAACGTTCATTATATTGCATGTTGTTATCTTTAAAGTAGTTGCTCAGATTACCAGATATAGGCATGTAAAATTGATCAAATAATAGAAGCATTATATTGTTTCTGTGGACTAATAGAAATTAGTAGCACAGTTATCCTAGCTATCCTATGTGTGTGTGTGTGTGTGTGTGTGTGTGTGTATATATATATATATATGTTTCCCCCTTCCTTCTTTTCTCCTTTCTCCTATCTCAGTTGTTCTTTCCTTTTGAAGAGTTTCTTTCCCTTCCACAATATCTGTTGTACCTTTTAGATCTTCTTTACTCTTTCAGTTTCTTACACGAGGGAGACAATACGATGTTTCCACATGTGAGTCTGATTTATTTCTCTTATGAGTAAGAGTTTTTAATGGGGCCTCATTACATAGGCATAATTAATTAAATCATTGGCTATTAGTGAGTAACTCAAAATCTCATTTGAACCTCACAAAAATGCCTGAAGGAGTAGATGTTTTTATCATCTGTACATTAGAGATGAGTAAATTGATGTTCAGTTAGATTAATTTGTGCAAGGTCACTAAATGTTACAGTTAGAATCTTTTTAAAGTACACTTTCTGTTGAAATAAAAAGAGAAGAGTATACCTCCTAAGCTAGATGTATATGACTTGCTGAATTTGCATAAAGGCGATTTTTAATGTGTAAATTACACCCTGCTGAAGAAACAGAACATCCCAGAAGGCCCATCTTATGCTTTATCCCAAACGCTAAGCACTATGCTGACCTTTAGTTAGTTTTAGTTTAGATTAGTTTTACCCAGTTTTGAACTTTATATAAGCAAAAACTTGCATTTTACATCTTCTTTTGTACAACATATTTCTAAGATTCTATATGTAGTTACTGTCTCGTCATTCTTATTGGTATATAATATTCCATTTTATGAATTATCAGAATTTATCTACTTACTATTTGTTTTCTCTTTGGATTGTTTCTAGTTTTTTTATGAATAATGTCATTATATCTGTCCTTGTATATCTTTGGATAAACATGTGTCCACATTCTTTTGAGTATGTATCTGTGAGTGGAATTGCTAGATATAGCTGTCTAGTTCCACATTTACCCCCACACTTAGTATCTTTTGTTAGGTATGTAGTGGTTTTAATGTTTTCCTGATGACCAGTGAAGTTAAACAACTTTTTTTTAACATGTGGATCTTCTGTTAATCTTTTTTTGAGATATGTGTTCAAGTCTTTTACCCATTTTTTGGTTGGATTGTCTGTCCTTTGTTTTCCTTTTTTTTTTTTACCCTCCAAATACTATTTATACATGGTTTTGTTAGACAAAAATTTCACCCTTTTCTTTACACATGAGAGTGGTTTTTCTTATTCCTGTTACCCTTTTGACTCTTCTTCCTTTTTATCCTAGGATTTACACATCTCCCTTAATTCTAAATAATATTCATATATTGCTGTTTTTTATTGATCTTCAACTTAGACCTTTTTACTGGTAACTTTTCTATTATGGTAGATAAGGATTTAGCTGTCATGTAAAACTGCCCCACTTTCCTTGCCATAGAGCTGTTTTTGTTGTGGTAGTTATTGTTGTTTGGGTTTGTTTGCTTCGCTTTGTTTTGTTTTTGTTTTAATCAGCATTGAGTGTTCATATTCTTATGCTTTCACTGAGTGTGATTGACTGCCATTACTTTTCCTTTCTCACTATTTTTTGTATTATTTTCTGAAGTCAGTAATTTCCTTGTTTTTTTCATGTTGAGTTTTCTTCATATCTATTATTCTTGTCATATCTTCCTGTAGTTTTACAATACACTTCCACTCAAGGTCAGCAGCATCGGGAAACCTATCAGATCCAAATTGTTTTGTTTTGTTTTATTTTTTCTTGGAGACATTCTTCATGGACACTTCCTATTCTGACAGGCCTATTTCCTGAGTAGTGATCCTCTTAGGAGTTTGTTCTGCGGTCATTCTTGGAATTCTTTTGCCTTTCTCGTGGGTCGGATTCCCTATTTCCCGATCTTCCCTTCATTTTAAAATACACTTCCTGTTTTGTTAAGGCACATCCTCCAGTAATGTCAGAAGGTGGCACAGAGGCAAACAGCATGCCATGACAGCCTTGACTGTGCCAGTCTCTTCAGTCACACGGCTCCAGTCTGGACTGCTTTTGTTTGGTGGATAGTTACCAAGCTCCATTTCTTTTTATCATCATTTTGAAATGTTCTTTGCTTCTCTCCTGTGTTGGAGCAGCTATTTAAAAATCAGATGTACTTTTTATTTTCTTGGTTCACTCCTTGTATGGACTGAATGCCTTTGTCTACTCAAGGTTATTTTATGTAGAAGCCAATCTCTAGTGACAGTATTTGAAGATAGATCCTGTAAGGAGGTGATAAAGATTAAATGAGGTCATAAAGGAAGAGCCTATTTTGGTTTGGGTCAAAAATGTTCTGTAAAGGTTCTTATGTTAAGAGGTGGGGCTTTTGGGGGGTGATTAGATCCTGGGGCACTAACCACGTCAATAGATGAGTGCATTGATGAGTTCATAGGGGACCATGCTATTGAGAGATGGGGGCTAGTTGGGGGAGTAGGTCACTAGAGCATAACCTGGAAGGCCGTATGCTGGACTCCTGCCCTTTCCCTTCTTCTCTGGCTCTTTCCTAGTCTCAGGGCTTCCAGGCTGCCATGTAGTGAGCAGCTTTCCTGTACCAGGATGTTTCTGTCTTGAACCTAGTCAACCAGGGACTGAAGCCTCTAAAACCATGAGCAAAAATAAATCTTTTCTCCTTGAAGTTGAGTTCTCAGGTATTTTGGTCACATGATAACAAGCTAATAGAGAAAATTGGTACCGGAGGTAGGGTTTTTGGTATGACTGTACAAGAGGCTATGACTCAGAAGCCTTTGGAAATTGTTTGTGGGAGAAATTTGGAAAGACTTGGAGATATGAACCTGAAGCTTTAGAATGTTGTAAGTGGAAGTTAGTGGACAATTCTGGAGGGAGCTCTGAAGACCAGAACATTGACAGGTATGTGGTCAGTGAAGACCGCTTGTGAGGTTTCAGATGATAAGTAATACTCTACTGGGAATTGGGCCAAAAGCTATTCATGTTATGTTGACTTTCTCAGATATTTTGGTCACAGTGACAAAAAGCTAATACAAGCCCTAATTCCACAGGATGCCCTTAATTAAGAGGCAAGAAATACCAGAGTTCTATCTCTTTCTCATGTGGGTACAAAGTGAAAGGCAGTTATCTGCAGGGCACTAAGAACCATCATTAGGAACCAGATTGATCGCACCTTGATTTTGTACTTCCCAGCCTCTAAAACCATGTGTGAAAATAAATGTCTGTTGTTTAAGCCACCCCATCTATGGTATTTTATTGAAGCAGCCTGAGCAGACTAAACCACTCACTCATTTTAAAGGAGGATGTACTATGGTAGCTTCTTGAGAAATAGTGCAGGGTAGGTAGATTATCTTAGGCCTTAAATATCTAAAATACCTTTATCCTCATACTTGATTATTAGTTTGGATGAGTGAATAATCAAAGTCAGTAGTGGCAAACCTACAGCATGGGTGTTGTTTTTCTGTTAAGACAAGATGTTAATGTATGAGTTTTTTTCTAAACTAAAACTTCAATATTAAGGTTTAATTGCAGTGTTGGTACTTTGTGATAAATAAGTGGATATTGGATTGCAGTTTGGGCACAAGTCTCTGAAAGGTTTGCCATCCTTGATCTTGGTTGATTGTTAGTTTGGCTAATTGAATAATCTGTTCACCCAGAATTTTGAACTCTTTCCAAATTCTTTTGAATTCCTCTGTTGCTTTTCAGAAGTTTAGGTCCATTCTTATTTCTGATGTTTTCTTCAGGGACAGGTTTTGATAGATACTAGTTTCGCTGGCACTCAGTGAGTTTCACTTTGGAAATTCACATCCAATTAGTACTGAGAAATTTCACTGATAATTTTCTCATTCTATTATTATTTCTATTATTTCTTTTCTGTTATTTTTATCTTGACTCAATTTTCTTTTTTATTCTGTTTTTGTTTTATTTTAATTGTATTGAATTTTATTTTGTTTTTCATTTTTGCTGTCTTGTATTTAATATACAAAAGTTCATTTTAGTTCTGTGAATATTGCTTTTCATGAAAACAAGTGTCTTATTTTCGTTAGATAGATGCCAATTCTTCTCCTATCTCTTTTTGGATAATAATAGTTGTTTGTTTTCTTTCTGTATTGTGTGTGTCTCCTTTAGGCTGCCTTTTTCTTTGTTGGTCTCCTTGTTTATTTTAAATCGATATATTCTCATGGTAGAAGCTTTCTTCTTATCTCTTAATCTTCGTTTATGTGCTGTTGACTAAATGGAAGACTAGAAAGCTGACTCAGATCTAAGTGTGAAACAGGCTTGTCCACTGAGGGTTATACTGTAAGATTATCCTGATGGAGATCCTTTTTGTTAGTAACTTTCTTTCAGAATGCTCTCAGACATTCTTTATAATGTTTATCAGAATTGTTCTATTTTAATTGTATGCCATTTGTACACTATTTGATACTATTAAATTTAAGTTCCTGGAGTTCAGTGACTAGGTCTGTCTTGTTTATTGTTACAGCTCCAGGTTTGAGTTCAGTACTTTATACACAGTAAATAAATACAGTACTTGCTGAATTGCAAATGAACAAATGAACAACAACAAAAAGAAACCAAGGAGAAGCTGTTTTGGTATGCTAGAAGAAAATCTTAGACTGTGAATAACTGCATTGTAGGGTAACTGTGCTAGCTATATCACTTTGAACAAGTCATTTTATGAAGAGGCATCTCATTTTATTAATCTGGTTTGAAGAAATGTGGTTTACTAACCTCTGAGATAACTCTACATTGTTTCCAGAAAAATTCTCCCTTTCCACCATCTTTGCCTTTCTATTTCTGTTGTTTTCTCCAACCTGATCCTCATTTACCATTTCTTCCTTACATTCACTCTTTTCTCATTCTCTGTAATGTGACTATATCCCAGGATATTTGAACAGTATTCACTATCCAAATATTTACTGTAATGACCTGGAAATTTGTAACCAAAAATTGACTATCCACAGTAAAATATTACTAAAAGAACCCCACATTGTGTATTCTGGCCAAAAATGTGAGTTGCTCAGGAATTTGGAGAAGAAAAGATGTAGTAAGTGTATTGTCTTGTATCAGTTGTTTCCCCAACCAGACTGTATTTTGTGATGTCATTATTGAAGGTTTTGTGCAATTTTAATATTTTCTAAGATAATGGAAGAATCCTAGGAAGGTTAGGAAGGTTTGTACTTAGACGAAAAGATAGAAATGGGAAAAGCTAATGAGAGACAAAAGACATAAAGTTGTCCATGTTTGTATCTGTATATTGTATGACTATAAATTGTATGTATTTGTGAGAAAATAAATACAACTATGATAATGCTGCTAGTTTTAAGGAGTCTTTAATTTTCTTTTTAGTGTTCTTTGCATTCATTTTATAGCATTAAAATTATCATTATAGCTTACTTACCTTGCCATATATGTTTATAGTATAAAAGGAATCTAACTTGTAACTGATACTATATACTGTGTATAAATGTGCTAACAGTTTATTACATATTAACTGATTTTGTATTGGCATTTTTAATATAGAACTTTTCGTTAGATCATTTAGGTATTTAAAAATATTTAATAATATTTAGGAAAAATTGAAAATTTTAGGTGGACTTGAACTAAATTTTTTTTCTATTTAAAAGCAAAGAATTGGGCTTATGAGTACAGCTTAGTTCATGTAACACATGCAAGGCCCTGAGTTCCATTCCAAGCACTGCCCCAAAGAGAAAAAATTAAAATACATGAATAAATAAAATCATAGAATAGCGTCCCCTGTTATGTGAGAATTTGCTAACACCTTTGTATGAATGGATTAAGAGGTATATTGTTTTTATTTGTATTGGTTATATTGCAGAGAAAAAGCATATAGATTTTTCCTCTTCTACTCACTTCAGGTTAATGGTTTTTTGTTTTTTGATATAAGAAAAGTTTCTCATTTCTGTCGTAGACCAGCTGGCTTGTGTCAGGATATAGCTCATTGAATTGGATTGTCCACTTACCAGGGAACCTGATAGGATTCTTTAGAGACACATATATTACCTCTGTGATAGTTTTCACTGTATACTTAGTGATTTGTGATTCAGACATCACAGTTCAAAAAAAAAAAGATGCATATTTACCTGTGGTTTATTTCAGTGGACCCTGTGGAGAGAGAGAGAGCTATTAATGACTTTTGATACTGCCAGATGCTTGACATTTTTTGTTTTAATGCAGTCTGCCTTCTACTCTTTTAAATAGATTATGTCACTGACTTAGCCAGTTTTTAAAAGCACAGAAACTGATCTCTCAGTACTAGTGAACTACTTACTCTTTTTCACCTCTCAAGAATCACATTCCTTTAAAAGCTCTGATTCTTTCTGCACAGCAGCTGCCCTTAAAGGAAAGTGATGAGAGTCAATTTAAAAAGAGGCAAGCGTGGGGGTATATTAATATAGGAAGAACTACTAAATATAACAGAAGGAATGTGCACTAAATGGTATTTGAGATTCTTAGTGCAGTTCATTTTTTTCTACCAGTAGCAGAAACATGAGACATAAAAAGGATCTTAAGTTTTGATTATTTAATAATAGAAAACCATGGTCATGTTTCGAAGGCCAGACTAGTATTTTCTTATACTTTTCTTGAATTAGCATAATATCTTAGTTTGATTAAAACTTCCATATGGACTTTTTTTTTCTTCTAAAGATTAGTATATAAATGCATTATTTTATCTTAAGTATTTTATATTTTTCTGTTTAAGGGTTCTAGTATGGACTATACAGATGTATCACACCTATTAGGATTGAAGGGAAATCTATGATAGACTACCATCTGTCATCTTGACATCATTCATAACACTTCATTCAGTTATGCAAGCAGTGTAGTTACTTATGCAGTACTTGCCGCAGGGTGGGAATTATGGGACTTAGTTTTTCTAATACTTGCTTAAGAAGTGGAAGAAAACCATGTGTTCTGTTTTGCCTGCTGTTTCATGGCACATATTTTTGTGGCAGTGTAAACTGAAACAGTGATGTGGAAAGGAGAAGCAAGGGAGAACCATGATAGGATTCGTTTCCCATCCAGCCATCTTCTTAAAATAACTAGGTAAGCAGGAAACTGAAATGAACTCTTTTAAAAAGAGAAATGTCACCTTTATCAAACACGTGTCTAAATAAGTCATGTTTTTAAGGCATGTACTGCTTTATTATCAGATAACTTATTATGCCCTGTGATTGAGCAGAATTAGAACTTCGATGCTGAGTTACAGGGCTGTAGAGACTGAGAGGGAAGCTGCAGAGGGACTCCTCAAATGTTAGAAGAAGAAATTACTCACTAGGAAGAGAGAAGTGTACTGTCTCCTCTCTCTCCTGTCGTTCTCTTAGAAGGTGACGGTGAGCGTAGGAATTTACTGATGGACACCAGTGATCAGGTAGTGTGAACAGTTATGCCTCTATAGTTGAGAAGGAACATGAAGTGGTTCATTCAGGTTAATACTCAATGTAAATTCAGTTTCACAAACAATTGTGATCTCAGTGAATGTGTAATATTGTAAGGACTGAGACTTGTATTTCCGTAAGTCAGACATGTTGGACTAATTTTATGTTTTAAACATACTGAATCATTGACTAATATCCTTACTTATCAATGTTCATGTGGCCACATTTAGATCTACTGAGACTATTACTCTGCATGAATCATAATATACTTTGGGTTTTTTGTTGTTCTTGTTGTTGTTGTTGTTTTTCTTCCGGTACCAGGAATTGAACTCACGATCTTGCGCTTCCCAGGCAGGTGCTGAGCCGCTGAGCTAAATCCCCAGCCCCAGAATCGTAATATACTTTGCCGTCCCAAAGTTTCATTGTATGCCAGGACAGCAAAGTTTATACCCTTATGTTAGGTAGTTATAAGTTTAAGAAAATTTTTGTTTGTCATTCTGTTAATGGGGTATTTTCTAACATTTTGACACAATATAGAGAGTAGGAAGGTATTGGTAAGATAAAAATAAAATTAAACTGTTAATGATCCAAATGGTTTTGCCTTTCCTTTCAGTGCCTTAAGATGAAAGAGAGTAAATTGATTGCAGGTATGTTAGGTCTTAAGCAGAGAGCATTAATACATTCATTAAATAATTTGGTCACGTATCTGTAGTATATAATAGGCTGCTTTTCAGCAGCATGTTAGTTACTGGCCATTGTTAAGAATCATCTCTACCTGGCAATTCTAACATTATTTCTTCTGCCTTCAGCTTCTACAAGTTGCTTACCTTCTAATTGTATATATATACACACCTAATGAAATTTCCAGCTTTATACTGTGATTTTGTTTGATCTTCATCCTGTGATAGGCCATGGTGCACCTTTCTTTCATTACAGCTTAACGGGAGAGAGATCTCCTGCTGTTGTTTCCCTGGCAAGTAGTTACTCAGTTTGTACTGGCATTTGAAGGGTCCCAGAATCTGATTTTTTAGACTTACTGGTAGCCTAAATGGCCTAGTATTTTGAATGCTGTTCTGAAATTACTTGGAAAAAATGGGATTGCATTGAATTCTTTAAATGAGCTTCCCTTTTAGGATTTCTTCCTTTTTTGAAAAACATCTGTGTTGGACTTCCTTGCTAAAACTAAATTATAGTTACATAACCTACTTTATGACTATTTATCAACTTCTATTTGTATTAATTTGTTTTATTATCTCATCTCTTTTATACTGTTTTTCCTTCACAAACAACTAGAGACTTACCAGTCCTATTGGTTGCTATTTCAAAATCTGACTCATAGTGCTTTTCTTACTATTTCAGTTTAGTGCAGATTCTAATCATCCTTCGCCAGACCATTACATTAGTCTTTCATTTGTTAAGATTTCTGTTCTTTTTCCCCATTTAATTCATCTTATAAAATATGGCCAGATTTTCTGAATCTTCCATTGGCATTGTACTCTGTAAGCAATGGTTTTTAATGTTTAATCTGTAGACCTGTAGAGTCATAAGCCTCCAAGATCTGCTAGATTAAAGGTCACTGTATAATAAAATTGAACGATTACAATTATTCCATGTTTACTATATGGCAGACATTTTCTGGAAAAAGAAAGATGTAAACCTGTCACTTCAGGGGAAACAGCCAGCACTAAAGTATTTATTGCAAATGATAAAATTCATGACTAAAATGGAAATTAGAATTTTGGAAAACTCAGACTACTATCTTGAACTTGTCAGCTTCCCATTATTTAAAGACCTTTCTAATGAAATAAAAATTGTTGTGATTATTCATGAATGTGATTGTTTGATAGCATATAATGGGAAATCCCAACATTTAAAAGATCTGCAAATTGGAGTTAGCCAGTACTTTCTAAATGATGAGTTTGGAAACTTTCTAAATGATGTTTGAAAACTGAGGCAGATCGCTTAAAAGAGTAATTCAAAGGACAAGGGGGACCAGTGATTTTTTTAATTTATTGATGAGGTTTAAGTTCATTGATGAGGTTTCAGAGTCCACCTTGTACTAACTTTTAAAAAGTAACTGCTTGTTAGGTTTTGGTACTGTATGAAAGAAGACTATCAGAAAGTAAGAAAGAAGACAAAGTAAAAAGAATTAGAATATATTATGTACATGTACCAACTCCCCATAAACAATGTAATCATTATGTAATGTAAACATGTATTGATAAAAAAATTGAAAAAAATTTAAAAGTGAGAACTGTTAGTTTGCACACTAATACCTAATTTTAAAGAAGTGGTTTCCAAAGGAATCTATTAAATCACTTCAGTTTCTTTTAATATTTCTAAAATTATTTAATTTTTGGTAATGAGGCCAGCATGTAATGTCCTCAGTATCGTCATAGGAATAAGAGAGATCAAATCTAAAATTGTTTCTAATTTTGCTATTAAGATTCATCTTTGTGATTCTGTTAGTTATTCTTTTCTCTAGCGAATTTTAGATACTAAAAATAATTGAAAGTTAGAAACTACAAGTAAGTCACTAGAGCGAAAAATAAAGATTGGTAGAATTGATAGGATGAAATAGGACAAAAATCTGAGCTCGTCCTGTTCATGTAGGCTCAGTATATAGGCCTTGTTCATGTACTATTAAATCTTTCTAGCCAAGAAAACAGGACATAATACAATGAATGAGGTCATGATAGAATGAATAAATTAAATCTTAGGTTATTTAAAATTTTTACTTTATCTTGTTACTCAAAGAGCTTCTTAAACCTTAATCCAGAAGTACTAAAAAGAATAAAAGTGATCACTTACTTCTTCTGTCTTGTTTTCTTCCATGCATCTTTGTTTATTGTCATTGTGGGGATTGAACCCAGGGGCCTTGCACATGCTAGGTAAGAGCTATACTACTGAGCTGCATCCCCAGCCCTCTTCTGTGCAGTCTTATAAAATAATTTTAAAAGTGGGAATTGCCTATACATAGAAAAAAATAGATGAAACTATGACATATGTAAGATGTCTAATCCAACTCATTAAGACAGAAATCTTTTAAACACAGAGGTATTGATCTCTATTTTGTTGTTCCCTATTTGATCCTACCTTTAGCACTGCAGACAAATGGTTCAGGGTCCCAAAATGCTTTGAGACAATGTCTTCTTTCACAGTAATATGAAGTAATGAAAACAAAGTTCAGATAGGACAAAAAAACAACAGAAGATACTGAGGTTTTAAGAGAACTACTCAGGATTATACCAAAAAGAGAAACTAGGTTTCCTGAAATTCAGTGTTTATACAGATTTCTATTTTATAAGGAAACCTGGGTTATGCTCTAAACACAATATCTTGTATTCTAATTTTTACAGACATAATATGCTTATTTATGATTTACAGCTTGTCTCTTGACTTCATGGATGTTTGTTTTCTTACCTCTTCAATTTGACTTGCTCATCTAGTATAATAACTAAATAGATACATTACATATATTAAATAATATATATTTAATAATACATATTCAATAATCATTGCATTATATTCCTGAGAGGAGTGAGTCCACTGTGGCTAAAGAACTTTTAATATATATTAAACTGTCATAAAATCTTCGTTTAATGAATCTAATGTATATTTATGATTAAGATATTGTACAAGTTTTACAATTGCCCAAATGAGGGAATAGTTCATATAAATTTTTTTTAAGTAACTAAGGTGGTGATTACTGGGTATTTAAGAGGAAATGAGGCATCTGAGAATTGTTGAATTATTTTGCTTTAATGTTAAGTACCTCTACCTTTAAAAAAATATGGTGGTAATACATTTAGCTTTTTCCTTAAAGAAATTATTTTCTGTTTTTAAGATCTTACTGGCCTCTGGTGGTAATATGATGCTATCATTTAAGCATTTCTAATTCTAATGAAGCTGTTTTTGTATGTATTCTGCCAATAACCTTACTCTCTCAGTTCTTAGTCAACAGTATTCTCAAAGTATACATAAAACATCATTCTCCTGAAGCCTAGAACTGTATCTTTTGTTCTTGTATCTCAGTCATCCTTGCATTTATTTTGAATGACCTATTTTAGTTCTAAAGCATTCTCCCATTATTTTAGTGTTTATGTACAGAGGTAATTACTATTTTGAGTTTGCGCTAACTGTTCACTTGCAGTATTTCAGCCTTCTTCTCTAAATATTTCAGGGATAATTTTTTTCCGTATTTTGTATATAGCAGTTTTTATTTTCTGAAAATAAAGTTTCAGTGTACCGTTGAAATTCATGTTTAGACTCATGGTTATACTTCGACTTTGAAGACTCCTGTTTGAAATACTGATTTAATAATCATGATAATGATTTGTCACTTTTGTTTTTCTTTTGTAATGCAGATGTGAAAGGACCACCCACCCATCGTCTGTCTTGTGGTCAGTCACCCTACACTGAGACAACAACATGGGAACGGAAATACTGCATCCTAACAGACAGCCAGTTGGTGTTGCTCAACAAGGAGAAGGAGGTACAATGGAAAACTACTTCTCTTTTTGTGAAAATTCTGAAATTTTACAGATTTTATTTTCATGTTGATAATTAGCATTATGCAAATACAGGTGTTAAGCTGGGCGTGGTGACGCATACCTGTAATCCCATCACTCAGGAGAGCAAGGCAGGAGGATCACTGCAAGTTCAAGACCAGTCCGAAATACATAACAAGATCCTGTCTCAAAACAAACAAGACACAACAAAAAATACAGACTTAAACAACATACATTTAAAGGGCTGCTAATGCAGAAGAGATGTTGTTCCAAAGAAGGATGAGTTCCACAAGATCAGACCTGCAGTCTCACTAAGGAAGAGAAGAAATACTGAGTTAGGTTGAGAAATTTGGAATGAGAAAGAATTGGAGTGGGTAGACCTGACCCTGTAAAGGACCTAAAAGAGCTACTAGAAGTTTTATATCACTCTAGCTCCTAAGAACAACATGTTCAGTGAATTAATTGAAAGAGATTTAACAAGTTACAAATAAGTGAGCAGCATAGAGTAATGAAGCCACCCTGAGCTAACAATGTCCAAAAGCAGTTGTACCTTAAATCTTCAGGGTAACTGAAGGAAGCCAGGTTTCTGGAATTCAGTAGTAATTCAGTTGTGTGAGAACCTACATGACATTGCTATGGTTGTAAACAAAAAAGCACAACCTCTACCAAAAAACACAGATGGCCAAAAAGAAAGAGAGTAAGTATCCCAACTCTCTTCTACTTGCTGATTTCTTGCCATTCTCCCTGCTGGTCAGGTCTGTACTGAAGGCAGGAAAAAATTGTTTTGATGTGTTCTGTAGAGATCATCTTCCTGAAACACACAGAAAGAGAAATAAAGGGCAGAGAATAGTGTACATCTGCAGAGGCAGAGAGAATGTAATCCACACCAGACATCGCTTTCTGTTCTGACAAATTAGAAACTGAAACTTATCACGTACATTACTACTTTACTCTACCAACTGTTTACACACACAAATTCTTCCACATCCAGATCATTCATTTGCTTGTGGGTAATTAATATCATTCTAGTAATTATGTAATCTGCCACATAAAAAATAGTGGCTATGATCTTGACGTGGAACAGGCGTAATGGGAGGGAAGAAGAAATTACCTGATTCAATGAAGGAGGAAGATTAATTGTGAAACATACATAAATAACAGTAGAGGTAAAATACCCATTCAGTAAGTCTTCCTTTCTACAAGTCTGCTCAGAAAAGCAATGATCGGGAAATGTATTCCTTAGTTCTCATTTGTAGATTCCTACCTCCCTTTTCTCTTGCTGCTTCCTCCCTCTTCCTTTTCTTCTGTGTCCCTTCTCTTTTTTAGCATTTTGAAATTTGGTAAAGACAATGTAATAACAAAAAAGCTATTTCAGTTTCTTCTTACATTTCAATAGGCAGTGCTTACTTGAAAAGGCCCAGCTAGTGTTTCTCCAAGAAGAACTTGCTTATTTTTTTCTCCAATCATTGAAAAATATACCTTATTGTTGTTATTGTCTCCCCACCTATGACTCTTCTCTAGTAATTTAATACTATTAAATTTAATTTTATACAAATAATTTAATAAGTGCCAGCCTATTTCAGAACATTCTTGTGTTACTGTGTTAAGTAACTACATAATAAAAATTGGTAGAGTGAATGAATGTTAGTGTAGAAGATTTCTGATTATCCAGTTTCAATAAATGCATAATTTATAATGCTAATTGTAACTCACCTATCATCTTTTATCAGAGCTCTTAACAAGGAATGATATAAAGAGATCATTTGCCATTCTTTTGCCCTTGCCTACTACTGTAGTTGGAGAATAGATAGCAGAATGTCAAGAAGCATCCCTTATACAGAACCAAGATAAAATTGATTTGATGAAGTCATTGATTAAATATTTCTAGTCAGCTGTGACCCAGTCCTCGGCCAGCTTTTATCTCATAAAAAATTGTTCAGGATAAATAATTTTCTAGAACAGTGTCTTATGTACTTTATCCTTCTGTAAGCCAGTCATTACAAGTAGCCTTAGACTACTTAGAAAACCTTTTCCCCTACACTTTACTGTCTTTATGGTTTTATGTGTCTCCTTTTCTGACCCTGTTTTCTTTTCATCCTTCCTTACCTCTTTAAATCCTTGACTGTGCCTGCTGCAACTTTATCATTTGCAAAATTAACTGTTTCTTCCACCTGTTCTTTGGAAGGGAACCTTAATTTCTTGGCCTCTGATAACCTGTATCTTTCCTGACGTCACTGTCTTCCATTAAGTCTTGTTAAGGGGTGGTTGCTTTTCTCCCATAGCCGTTATATCATGCTGCTTGGAGTGGGTGTCTTCTCCTTTCACAGCTGCTTCCTCTCTGTTCTCCCTCATTTTCTTTAAAATATTCAAACTCTGAATTGCATGTTGTAGGCATCTTTCAACTTGTCACTCCTGCTTATTTTTTGTTGATTTTCTTCTGAGTCATTATCTTTATGCCTACTTCAGTCTTAATTTTTTATTACTCCAGTGTCTGTAGAGGTGATTCTTTCATCACATTGGCTCTCAGTTCCTTGAACTCCTCCTCCAAGGATCTTCTTCTCATTTCACCTTATTGCTACAAGTCCTTCATATTCTTGATTGCATGCGTCTCACTCTCTGATCTTTACCTCTTTGCAGCTCATTCGTCTTTTCACAATCCTTCAAGACTTCTAGGACTTGTAGTCTCTTGATCTTTATGGGGTACAGTGTAACATTTCAAGACATGTATACAATGTCTAATGATCAGATAAGGGCAAATGGCATATCACCTCAAACATTTATTATTTCTTTATTGGGAGCATTCAGATCCTTTCTAGTAACTATTTTAAAATACATAATTGTTAACCATAGTTATTCTGTACTATAGAACTTAGAAGTTACTCCTCCTATCCCACTGTACTTTATACCCATTAACTATCCTCTTTCAGTCTTCCTTCCCCAGCTCTCATAATCAGTATTTTCCTCTCTACTTTTATGAGATCAACTTTTAGTTTCTGCATATAAATGAAAATAGTGTTTGTCATTCTGTGCCTAATTTCCCTTAACATAATGTCCTCAAATTCCCTCCATATTGCTGTAAATGATGGAATTTAACACATTTATGGCTGAACAAATTCCACTGTGTGTGTGGGTGTATAGTGTCACAATGAGTATACAACTGCAGATTTCTCTTTGACATACTAATGTAATTTCCTTTAGCTATGCACTTCATGGTTCTATATAGAACTTGCAATCTAAGTAACTGGCTCTAATTTTTTTTTTTTTGTAGCAGTTTTCACCTTTTAAAATGTTATAAAATTTCTTCTGTTTATCATCTCTCTTCCCCATAGTGCAATGTAAGCTTTGGAGCATGGATTCCTTCTATTTGTTCAGTAATGTAACCAACAGTGCTGACACGTAGCAAACTCACAGGAAAATTTGTTGATGAATGCTACAAAATCTAAATTGTAAACTGGTTCCAGAATGCTCATTTCCTTAATCTTGAGAGTGGATCTCTTCTATCTTTTGTATGTTGATCAACTTTCCCTTATTATAACAAATACCTGGCATTCTCTGGTAATTCTCTGGCATTCTCCTGGTAATCAACTTATAAAGAGGAAAAGTTTGTTATGACTCACAGTTTTAGTGGTTCTGGTCCATGATCAGAACCTCATAGCTTTTGGACCTGTGGGGAGGCAGAATATCAGAGTCAGAGTGTACGACAGAGCAAAGGCACTCACATACGTTCAGGAGGCCAATGAGAGGGGAAAATGAAACAAGGGTCTGGGGTCCCACTGTCTCCTTCCAGAGGATGTCCCTAGTGACCTAAACACCTCCCATCAGCCCCACCTCCTATAATTTTCACCTCCGAACAGTACCAAGGGACCAAGCCTTTAGACACGGATATGTAGGGGAAGCTTAGTATCAAAACTATAGCATGAACCCACCCAGAACTTGAGGTTTAATTCCCAATTTTTTTGTTTTTAGTTTGGTGAAACAGGATAATAAAAAGATAAAATAATCTCTAAGGTTATTTTCTATAGTCAAAGGTGTGATTCCATCTTTATTGAATACCTATTACATGTGCAGTGTTATGGTCACAAAGATGTGGTTTTATTAGAGTACTTGAGGTAAATTAAATTACAACCATTTGTAACTAGTTAAAGGTAGTAGTCTCACAACACTGTTAATATATAAATGCCAAGGAACTAGTGACCTATATGTTACAGGAATTTTACCTCAAACTACAAAGGAAAGGTAAGTGAATTATTGCCTGAGGTAGGTGATAGTGTGGAATGGAGAATGCCAAAAACCATTTTTACAGAGGAAATTAATGCTTACAAATAAGAACTCACCAGGAAAAAATGAGTAGGGGAACATTCCATGTATGTATAAGGAGACAAAGTGAAGAAACGTAGCTCTTTGGCAAAATGTTCAGTTTTTGGCATATAGCTCACAAGAGGAAAAGAAATAGCTGGCAAGAACTAGGTAATAGAACCTTGAAGATCATGATGAGGAATTTCAACTTTATTCTGGAAATGGTCCAGACAATGGAAAGTATTTATAAAGATAATGATATAATTAGATTTACTTCTTAATAAAGTAACTGTTGATAATATGGAAAAATGAGTGGAAAAGAGTGGAAGTCAGTAGGTAAGTTACTGAAGTAAACCATGTTAGGAATAATGACTTTATAAACAGTTTAAAAACACAGTTTAATGTTCTCAGACAGGTAGTTACATTTTGCCATTATTAAATTGCAAAAGCTGAATGAAATCTTTAGGCAAAGAAAATGTGAAGCCATTTCTGTACTTGCTACTTGAACAGTAAGTTTAGTGCCCTGTTAATTTTATTATAGGGAAATAAGAAATTCATTTTTTAATGGAAGGACTAGAATATTCTATTGCTCTTTGCCTTTTACCCACACTAATGAATTATAAGGACTCTACCATAATTCTTATCCTTGGAATTTTATATTGAATATTTTAGAATTTCTTGAAATGAGTTTAAGGTATGTCCTACTAAAACGATCTGAAAGAATTGCTGCATCCTGCATGGCTCTTGAAGTTTGGGGGCAGGGAGGGGACCGGGCGAGAATGGGAGAAGTAAAGATAAGAAACAAAAGCTGAGGTCAGGTGGAGCCCTCTCTGTCCGGATGGGAGGAAAGAAAACTTGTTCAACTACTGTAGGGTGTTTATTTATATATTTGACAAAGTTAGTGTCATGTGGCACAGCTTTGCCTAGCAACCGATTGCTTGGATTGTCTTGGGGCTTGGTGTTCTGTGGACTGAAGGAGCTTGTCATGTGGATTTGCCTCAGGTGTTTTTTGTTCTCAGACCTGTTTTGCCTCATTTTTCCCTCCCCCTCAATGTGTGACCAATTTCCAGCTTCAGCCAGCTCCCTACAAAGAGCTGTTTAAAATCCTAATTCACCTAATCACAGGGGTATTTATTGCTGTGCTAAAAGATCAGTTAAGAGGATTCTGTATGGATCTTAGCTATGCACTATTTGGAAAAGCAGAAGATTATATTAGTGTAGTACTATTCATATATTTAGTCAGTGTGTGGAATCTCTTAATGCTGTCTCTTAACTCTTCCTGTTTCTTGTCAGAGTGAGAAAATGTTTGAGGGATATGCATGGAAAGAGTGTTAAATACACCAATTACCAATTTGAGCACATAGCAGAATGGTATAGATCTGAGCAGAGTGCTAAAAATGAAGTTTTCCAAGAATGTCACTTGGAGAAATGTCTCAGTGGTTCAATAAATTGTTTTATGTAGATTTTGTGAAATAGACATTGCTTGTGTCTTATGAAGTATACTTCCTTGCTTGGGTGTCAACCCTTTTAAAAATATGTGGCCATTGAGTTCCATTTTGCCTTCAAGAAATAAGATCAAGTAAACTACAGATTTAAGGAGTTGACGGGAGTGATGGAGAAGACAAACATGAATCTCTCTCAGGTACAGACAACGTAACAACATAGAAGAAACAAGCATTTGTGACTTTCTTGTGGCATTAACAAGCCATCAAGATGGTAAATTTGCCTCAGTTTTTCTTAATGCAAACTCTTATTTCTGTATTATGAACTTTAAAGCCTGGATACTGGTAGTACAGGCAGCAAGAAATCATAATGCAATTTTAAAATATTTTACCACATTTTTCTTGCTTTACAAAGGTAGTGTTTATACTCAGATATATTGATGAAAATAACAGACACTGTATACACAGCTGAAAGTCAACATTTTTTATCCTACAGTTAACTACCCGTGGCCTATTTCATTTAGAATCAGTTTTAAGTTACTTAGCAGATGTATAATGTGTCCCTGTACATGCATTTACCATGTTAGAAGTAGGAAAGAATATAACAGTTTCTCTTTCTTTTCTCTCTCCCATAACAAATTTAGTGATGGAAATATGACAAATAATTTAAAACTGACAATTAATAAAACAGTAAACTGGAGAGTATGAGAAAATTCATTTATTCTAAAGTACTGTAAATCTGTTGTTAAGATGCTACTGGCAATAGGAAATTACCAAAGGAAGCTTAAAAGAGATCTGGTCAAAATTATGTTTCGTGACTATTAATTTATAGAACATACTAGGAGAAGGAGAGATGGGAAGAGATAAGCCAATTAGGAGACTACCATTTCTCATATTTAAAACCATGGGTGGCTTCCTAGTACTCCCTGGATTATGCATGTCCTGTTGTACAAGCATGGTCATAATATATTTTGGTGTGTTATATTCTACTTCTCTCCTTCAGCTAAATTGGCTTTCTCCCTGTTCTAAAACAAAACAAATAAGTTGTGTGCTTATTAACTTCGTGGCTGATTTTATGCTTTTTTTTCTTGGTCTAAGATGCTCCCCTGCTCTACCTATCAAATGTTCATTCATTTGAAGGTTGGAGATATTTTAAGGTTTATGGGTTGGCTGGTAAAGTACAGACTGTTAATTTATATCTAATTCATTATATAAGTGAATCATAATTCAATACAATACGTAGAGTGACAGGGAAAAATATATTGGAGGAAACTAAGGGAGGTGTACCTTAAGTTCTTTTATGAGACTGGTAGAGGGAGAAGATTCCCTGAAGAGGCAATGCCTGTCATAAATGTTAGGAAGAACAGGAATTTGCCTGCCAGATGTAGAATAGAAAGAAAGTGAGAGGCAGCATTCAGACTGAGAGAATAAACTTAGTGATTATACTGAACTACAAAATTGGAGATATATTGAGGAAATCCAAGTAGTTTGGTGCTCAGAGACCATGAAGTCTAAAGCAGAACCCAAAGACATGGGCCAGATTATAGAAAACTTAATATATTATGTTAGGGAGTATAATTGTTCTCTTTACAGCTCATATCGAGTTGACAGTCAAGATTAACTGCTACAGGGAATTTATACTATATAGGATAATAATTTTTAAACCTCTTTATGAAAATAACCCTTTCATTTAAAAAAGAATCTTGTACAGAAGCCCTATAACAATACATAAACTCAAAATTATGTTTGATTTGAAACAGAAAGGTGTCTTCCTCCACTCTCATAAAAATACCACTACTCCTTTGAAAACCACTGCTGGAGCAAAGAAGAAATACTGAAGGGTTTTAAACCCCAGAATGATATGATCATATTTACATTTTAGAACTGCTCTGGTAAGTGTGTACAGGGTAGGTTTAAAGGGCAGAACATCAGTGGCATATGTCCGTAAAGAAACTGTTGTAGGCATGTGGATAACAATAAGGTGCTGTTGGCACCAGCTATCATAGAGTAAGTGGTACAAGATTAGCCTTCCATCTGTAAAAAACAAAAAACAGGACACATGCACTCTCAATGTATGTATTCTTTCAGCCATTGGACGATAGGCTGCCTAACACTGTGATGGTCACATTCTCAGCTCTCTGCTGCATACCATTTCCTGTCATGGGCACAGTAATCTGGAGTCTAGGCAGACTGGTCCTACAGAGCTGAGGACGTGCAGAACAAAATGCTGCATCTGAAGAGGCTGGAATCTGCTGGGCAGTTTACCACAGTCTTTGGCCACCGACTTTATTACACATCTGCAGGAAAAGACTGCATACACTTTCAGAGTACAAATAGAAGACTGAGAACATAATAAAGAATGGTCAAGCAGAGCAGTGATAGAAGCATGACCCCACAACAGACTTCTTTAAAACCCTACCACCACAGCAATCCAAGTGACATATCATTGATACCTCAAAAGTGCAGAAATTAAAGTTTGCATGATTTATGACTACACACTTAGTACTAATAAGTGAATAGTTTTTTGTAAGTGAATAGTTAGAGCCGGAGATACCGAGAATAGATCAGTGACCCTCAACTTTGCCTGCCTGGGAGTGGTCCTGTCATTGGAATTTTCTAACGTTCTCCTAGATGATTATAATTTGCAGTGAAGATGTAGAACCTTTTATACAGATGACACTTTGAGATGCCTAGCCATGATGGAAGGAGTGATAGAAGGAGTGAAAACAACACCTTAAGGCAGTGGCTGTCAACCTTAGTGAGCTTTAGAACTCAGCCGAAAGCTTATTAAGTCACATTGCTGAAATCCACCCCTAGAGTTTCTGATTCAGCAGATTCTGAATCAGAACTGGGGTGAATGGAGCCTGAGAATGTGGGGTCTGCGAGGATGGATTTCTAATAGGTTTTCAGGTCATCCTGACACTATTGGAGTGGGCCACATTTATTTAGAAAACCCCTGCCTTAAGATTTTTAAAAGTTGAAGCATTTTTCTTTTTTTAAAGGGACTTGAGTCCTCTTAAAGATATATAGCAGACCCAAGCATCTTTTTTAGCATTGTTTAGGAAAGGATATAACTGAGAAGAGTTTTCAGATGCTAGTTAGTATAATACTGATTTCCTGTACTTAACTCTTTAACCTGTATGAGTTCAGATTGAATTGAAATTAATTTTGTGTAATTGTAAACAAAATGAAAAACTTCTATAGAAAGTATTCAAATATGTATGTGTATGCATATCATGTGCCAGTTTGATCTGCTGTTGTCATGGATGCTTTAGAATTAACAAAAGGAACTTAACAAGAGTGAGATTCAGTTTGATTTTGTTAACTCATCCTAGATAGCTGAGAGGATAGCTTTTTCCTCAGATACCTGAGAAGATTCACTGTTTTGTTCTAAAACAGTGAAATTAAGATTCATGACTCTCTCTCTTTCTCCTTCCCTTCTTCCCTCTCTCTCTTTCATTCTCCTTCTTCTTTTTCTACTGCAGCAAAAGAAGCCCCAGGAAGTATTAAAACACATTCTCATGACATAAAGCCTAGAAGATAGACAAATGATTATGAGCAACTTAGTGTAAACAAGTAAATATGAACTAAATTAGAATACTCAGAACAGAAAAATTTGCTCTTATAAAACGGTCTTCAGCTGACTATTAAGATTTTTGTCAACTCCAACTTGGTTCATTTGAAGGGACTTGATTTGTGATCTACCCACTTTTATAGGAGTAAAAGATAAATATCTTTTGAAAGTTGTATTTAGCAATCTATTGTGTTATAAAAGTAAATATTCTTTAAAAATTCAAGTTTAAAATAAAAATCACTCTTTTCTTATAAATAGAATGCCCTAACCTTTGAGTGATACTTTAATAGATCCCTTGATCATAATTTTAAGCTGTAACAGAAATGAAAAAAAGTCTATATTAAAACTTTTAAGAAAATATTTCTGAGCAAATTTTACATTCAAATAAGAAGTTTGGTATGTTTTCTTTATCATCTCCTTATATATGGCAGAGAAAAGGTATATGATAAAGAAACTATTTTTCTTTTTCACAGATAGGTCCTTTATAAATTCCCACAGAGAAAAATTATCCTCTCCTAAAACACTGTGAACAGTTAACGTTTTTCTGTAGAGCTTAAACCTTTATTATTTCAGATAATAGGCACTTTAAAAATTATATTAAAATAGTTATTTTTAAAAATTCAAATATTTGCTGAAAATCCAAACTATTTTTCTTTTCCAAATTTACTGCCTTTTCTTCTACTTTTAAAGCAAGTAGAGGGGGATTCATTTTTTGCCTTTCTTAATAGAAAGGAGTCACTCAGCCTTTTAGTACTACTCACTTAATTATTTAAATAATTTCCATCCTGAAAGGGATGGTTGACTTAGATTACTGTTCATGAAGTTTTACATTACAGAGTACATTTTCAAAGAGTTTGTGTCTTTCTTGATGGTATTACATGGCTTCAGTTTATTTTGAAAAAATTTTCTTAATTCTGCCCTTCAGTTTCTCAGCAAAGAGTAATGAGGCAGTGGGGGCTGTCTCATCCTATAAAGATATGAAAATTTTCAGTGCTCTGGAGACCTTGGGGAATTTGCTTTTCAGATTCTCAGTAACACAGAGAGCTTCCTTTTCTCTCATTTCCTTGGCCCTAGTCGTAGGAATTGGATTACTGAGGCAGAGCAAAGGCATGTGCACTTAACCTTGTATCTGTCCCGGTTTGGCTGGGTCAGGTGATACAGTGTATGCCCTTTGTAATCATTTGTAAGATAAACCATCCCTTCCCTAAGAAAAGGGTGTAGTTATAATGCTGCTTTCATAATGTCACACACATTTTTAGACTTGTGCACAGTGAGAATTAAATGTTAGGCACTGTTATTAAAATTTGCTGAAAATTCAGAAGCCATAAGAAATTAGGAACAATTACCAGTTATTGATACAATTTACCGAGGTACTTAGGATATTATCAGTGTAATTCTTCTGATACAAGTTACTAATAAAATAATTATTTATGAAGTGTCTTTGCCCATTATCCACATACCTGGCATTGTAGTGTTCCCCCTTTATCCATTGTTTTACCTTCCACAGTTTGAGTTATCCATAGGAAACTGCAGTTTGAAAATATTAAATGGTAATTTGCAAAATAAACATTTCATAAGTCTTAAATTCTGCAGTTTTCTGGGATCCTGCCTGGGATATGAACCATCCCTTTCTCCATCATATGCATACTGTGCATGCTACGAACCTATTAGTTATTTAGCAAATGTCTTGGTGATCTGATAGGCTGTCATGGTATCACAGTACCTCTGTTCATGTAACCCTAATTTTTCTTAAAAATAACCCCAAAGCACAAGAGTAGTCATGCTGTCAATTTGAATATGTCAAAGAGAAGCTACAAAATGCTTTAAGTGAAAAAGTGAAATTACACTATTTTGGAGCACCTTGGGGTGGGCAGGGGAAGATAGTTATGTAACTTTTATTATAATATAATGTTAAAATAGTTCTATTACTGTCGCTACTCTCTTAGTGTGCCTAATTTGTGACTTTGTGTAGGAAAAAAAGCACAGTATGTTTAGGGTTCAGTACTCTTCTATCTGTATGTGGTTTTAAGCATCCACTGGAGGTCCTTGGAACCTATTCCCATGGGTATGAAGAGACTGCTCTGGGCCCCCAAACAAACAGAAAAAAAGAACTTAGAGCCACCCATTACTTTACAATGACAGTCTCCTGAAAAAGTTTTAAAATAGTTACTAGCATGACAGATCTCTTTTATATTCATAGTTCTTACTCCGCTTATCCAATCACTTCCCTAAAACTGTGCGAGAAAAACTGTTTCTTAGGATTGTAAAAACAGCCTCTCCTTTGGAAGAAAGCATACCACTTTATATACGTACCTGTATAAGTATCTCTATAAGCTTCCATTAGAAATATGTTTTATTATCTATGTCTAAGTACTTGATGATAAAATTAAAGAAAATTTAGATAATTTTTTTGCCTTTATCTGACAACAAAAAAACCCATCTTCTTTAAGGAGAATTTTGAAGCTGAAACGTCCTTGTCAACTTCGATTTCCGTTTACCTTTTTGAACACTGGATAAAATTAGAGCTTGTGAACTGATTTCTAATATAGAAGAACCTTTTATTTGTGTGGGTGTTTTGTTTTCTGAGCTCCCAGAGCAGCTCCACACCTGGACATGATTTGTATATACTTCATGTAAGCTAATTTACATACTCACCTTTCCTGATTATTCAGTTTCTTTTGAAAGAAAAGCTTCCTGAAAAGGGGTTAGTAATACCATTTTATGTGCTGTATTTCTACATTTCTCTTACTTTATTCTGCTCACTTCACATTTCCATCTTCATTAACTAAAAACATTATTCAATCCCGAAGGTAATAATGGAGAGTTCACTGTTAAGTTTTAATCTCTTTTTTGTTTTGCTTAACTAGATACCTGTAGAAGGAGGACAGGAGCAACAGACAGATTCCACCAAAGGGCGATGCCTAAGGAGAACTGTCAGTGTCCCTTCCGAGGGTCAGTTTCCTGAATACCCACCAGAGGGCACCACGAAACTGGGTAAGCTAGTACTAAAAGGAAGAAATTCCTAGATTGTATTGAATAATTGTGGACTTGTTACTGGTACAGTAAGACAGAACATGTGTTTCCTGTGAATACCTTGAAATTAACATATTAACACCCCAGAGTTAGGAGTCATTAGAGAGTTCTATTGTGTGTAACCAGGTGACAAGAAAGTTATTTTACAGAGCTAGAATTTATCTGAGTGCTAGCTAGTAAGGTTACTCGTTAGTCCTCTGCAAGATGGATGGCATGTTGTTTCTGTGTGTTTATTGCTCAGCCCTAGATTTTGAAAGAGCAACAGTAATTTTGTTGAAGCACTAATTCTCATAGGGAAGTCAGTGAGAACTATTGTGGAGTGGTTTAGACGTAGCCTAGGCTGTTGGCAAAGGTAGTTTTGCATATTTCATTCAATTCAGAACCGTGGTTGGAGTGGATGACAGAAGGGAGTGTTTTTGAAAATCCATGTCAGAAGCTGGGCATGGTGGTACATACCTGTAATAATCCCAGCACATGGGAGGCTGAGACAGGAGGATCACTGTGAGTTGAGAGTAGCCTGGCTACATAGTTTAAGGGTAGCCTAGACTATATAGCAAGACCCTGTCTGAAAAAAAAAAGAGGTCTCAAAAGAACAACAACAAAAAACCAGATTGGGCTGAAGATGTAACTCAGTGGGAGAGTACTTGCCTAATATATATGAGGGTTTGATGTCCAGCCCCACTAAAAGCAAAACAAACAAAAACCCCCACAAAGAATACTTCATTTCAGTTGTTACATATACTAAAGGAATTAATGTCAACATCAGAGCAACTACCCATAGCTCTTCTCACCCCAATTTCATACCAAATGTATTGTTTGGTAATTCTAAATTTTTAACAGAGGATGTGTAAATGTTTAAACTAGCCAGGTAATTTTAAGGATTATATCATTTAAAACAATGAAAGAATTTGAAAAGTAGGAAGTGCTTTGGTGCTGGATGCTATTGGCTATTATGTGGCTACTGAAACATTTACTTTTAGTCATAGACTCTTGGCGGGTAGAAAAGCTAGAACCATGTTTCCTGTTTCTGGGATGGTCAGTATTTATAATTCTGTGATATGGCTATGTTTTCTAAAATCAAGTTTTGGCTTGGTTTTGCCTTTTTCTTTGTTTTCTAAATGTTAGTCAGAATTTGAATCCTTTATTTCCCTTTTTACCTGTAGCTATAATTGCTTTCTTCCAGACATTTTTTTATTTTAAAAAAAACAATAGAAATTATACAGAATATCAAACTAAGATGATAGGAAATTAACAGTGGTTGTCATATTGCATATTGTTATCTTCAGAGTAGTTGCTCAGATTACCAGATATAGGCATGTAAGATTGATTAAACAATATAACTACTAACTGTTCCTTTCAATAAACTAATAGAAATTAGTAGTACAATTATCTTAACTGTTTGTGTATATATATTTTTTTCCCTTCCTTTTCTCTTTTCCTCTATCCCAGTTATCCTTTCCTTTTAAGCAGTTTCTTTCCTTTTCACAATATCTATTGTACCTTTTGGATCTTATTTACTCTTTCACGTTCTTACACTAGGGAGATAATACAATGTTTACACATGCACGTCTGATATATTTCACTTAATGAGTATGGTCTCTAGTTGCATCCATTTACCTATAAAAGCCTCCAATTTATCTTTCTTTATAGCTGAGTAATACTATTGTATAAAAAGACCACATCTTTTTTATCCATTCCTTGGTTGATGGGCATTTGGGTGCTTTCTAAGATTTAGCTATGACAAATTGTGCTGCTATAAACATGGGTGCACATATATTGCTGTGGTATGATACATTCAGTTTTTCTGGGAAAATACCCAGAAAGGAAATAGCTGGGTCAAATGGGACCTCTAATCCTAGTTTTCTGAGGACTCCCCACACTGATTTACACAGTGGTTTCACCAGTCTACACTCCCAACAGTGGGGAAGGGTTCCTTTTTCCCCACAGCCCCACCAGCGTTTGTTATTGGTTGGTTTTTTGATGATAGCCATTCTTTCTTGAGTGAGAAGAAATCTGTGTTGTTTTAATTTGCATTTCTTGAGTGACCAATGGTGTTGAATATTTTTTCATATATTTACTTGTTATTTGTATTTCTTCATCTGAGAAGTGTGTATTCATCTCAGATGCCCATTTTTTAATTGGGTCTTTGAATTTGAGAGGGGTCTGATTTTTAAAAAAATTCTTTATATGTTCTAGATAAAAGTCCTTTATCTGAGAGATAGTTGGCTAAAAATTTTTCCCAATTCGTGGGGTTTCTTTTCACTCTGTTGGTGATTTCTTTTGATGTGCAAAAACTTTTTAATAAGAGAAGATCCCAGTTGTTGATTCTTTGAAGTATTTCTCATGCAGTTTGGTTTTTGTTCATGAACTCTCTGCCTACCCCTATATCTTTAAGATTTCTACCTACTTTTTCTTCCAGTAGATTTAGTGCTTCTATTTTAATATGTAGATCTTTGATCTATTTTGACTTTAGTTTAGTGCATGGTAATAGACATGGGTCTAGTTTTAGTCTTCAGAATGTGGAAAGCCAGTTTTTCCAGCACCATTTATTAAAGAGGCTGTCTTTCTTCTAGTGAATCTGTTTATAATTGCTTTTACAGAAATAAGTTAGTAAATATCTCTAACTGTTCATATTTGGAGAAGGTTATATTTTCTGCTGATCTTATTGTCCCTCTTCAGCAGGTATCAAAACCAGTTTAGGTACGAACCTAACATATCACAAACTTGTCTGGGTGTTACCATTTTATAATTTGTTTATATTTTACATACGTTGGTATTTCATGTGCGTTGAACTGGCTTACAGTCACTTTCCTTTAATTCCTTTGTTTTCATTATTTTTAATGTTATGTTGACAACTATCTTTACCACTTTAAGAAACATTGACTACAGTGTTCAAAATTTTGACACACAAAAGTCAGTGGATTTTGAGGGTATATAACCACAGTCCAGAGAATTATGACACTGTTAGAGAAGAGAACTATATGTTCCGGTACTGGTGCCAGTGGTGAGCTGCGACATGGGGCAGATGTGTCTGGCCAGAGCTGGTGCTCTGCATTTCTCCCTTACAAGTCTAGCAACAGCCCTGACTTGTGGCACTACACAGTCATTTTCAGAGCAAGTGCCCTAAGTTAGCACTGGAAAAGAGAAGAAAAAGACAGTTTCAAGAGCTATTCTTCCTTACATGCTCATCTAATCTTTTCTTCTTCCTTTTTTAAAATTTTATCTGTACATTTTAGATATACACAATGATGACAGTCATCATAAGGAATTTGTACCTCTACATGGTGCATCTTGCTTCTTTTTTCCCCATTGTCTTTCCCTCCCTTCAACCCCTCTTACCCTCAATTACAAAAACATTGTTTCCATTTTTTCCTTCTATTTTTTTTCTTGTCCCCCTCCTTCCCCTTCCCATTTGAACATTTTCTTCCCATTTCCTAATATGTATTATGTATTTTGGTCCTTATTTACCCTTTTGGTTTCTCACAGTAGAGAAACAGTGTGGTATTTAAACATATGTGTCCGATTTATTTCGTTTGAGAATATAGTCTCCAGGTGCCTCCATTTAGTTAAAAATGCCTCAAGTTTATCATTCTTTTTTGCAGAGTAATACTCTATTGTATAAAAAACCCACATCCTTATCCATTCATTGGTTGATAGTACATGCCCATCTAATCTTCACTGGTAATTATTCTGTTGTTCTATTTTTATTTTGTGATGTTTTATCATTAGGTAAAATTTCCTGTTTCAAATATTTCAGAGTAATTTCTGTATATATAATATTCCATGCCAGTCCCTAAGAATGAAAAAAGCATCAGATGTTTGCTCTTGGAAGAATTTTATATAGTTAATAAGAAAGAATGAATATATGTAGAAACAAAAAATGTTAGTACACAAAAATCGATTGTATTTTTGCAGATACTTGTATACCAGCAAATTGGAAATGAAAAATTTGAATATATTATTTATCTTAGTATCTCAAGATAGTAAGTGGGGAAATAAAAGAGCAATATGCCAAGACTCGCATACAGAGAACTATAAGACGTAATTGAAGGAAATAAAGAATTTAAATAAATGGAGGACTATCCCATGATCATACATTAGAGCACAGTGTTGACTTTCAGTTCTCAAGATTAAAATTACAATATAGCATCCCCTGTCACTACCCCCGCCACACGCACATGCACTCAAAAAATGAAAAAAGAACGAGCGATGTTCAGTGTGAAGGCCCTGGGTTCATTTCCCAGCATGAGGTGGGGGATAATGGTGTGAATTGGGATGCTGAGCCTTGGAGACCTACAGATTGAAGTCCAGCCTGAGCAATTTAGTAGAAACTTAGGGAGACCCTCTCTCAAAAAAAAAAAAAAAAAGGTTGGAAGGTTGTGTGAACAACATAAATGCCAGTAAGCCTGGAGTGCAGTGAACAAGAGGGAGAGTAGTAGGCAATTATACTAGTAAGTTCAGCCAGATCATGAAGCTTTACCAATTACTGAAGACCTAAAATTGACACGACTTTTGGTTCATGAAATTCTTTACCACTGAAAATGTGATGTGATATTTTCTTGGGCATATAAATATCATTTTTAAAGCACCTACTTCCAGATTTTTAGTATCTAGACTATTTATTTTGTTCATCAAACAATAACTTAAATTCAAACCATAGAAAGCAGGATTAGCTAAGTTCTCCAAAGGAAGTTACTTCTTGAGATGATAGAATTCTTTGTATATAAGCAGTAGTGGGGGCATACTAATTATGAATACATGAACTAGAATTAGTAAATATTTATTTGCAGTGTGACTATAACCTGTGAAGTCAGCTTCATTTTTGGAACACAGCTATTAAATATCTTGGGAGAACTGTGACAAAGGGGGAAAGTAAAAGCTGAACAGTGCACATTTTTGTGAACTGTACATTTATGAAAGAAACTTCCTTGCTTTTAACTCATATTGCTTAATGTTTGCTGGCATATGTACTCAGTAAACTGAGGCAGCTAGTAGTTGTTTAAGCTGTATATGGGTATGAGTGTTTTGTGTATTCAACATGGCTTTGTTCAGCCGGATGTACTTTTCTTTGTTTATTTGATGTTTATCATCCACTGTGCATAGCAAAATGCATGCAATGTGCAAATTGTTCCCTAAAATACATAAATTGTGTTTGAACGCTAATGTTTTCGAAGCAAGTATTGTAACAGAACCAGCCTTATTACCAACTTGTCCTTAACCAGCTTGTCCATTAAAAAGATAAATGCTTTTATCTTCTTCAGCCTGCCACAGTAGAGATCCATTCGCTTATGTGAAGGTGATTTCCAGGGCACTTGTCACTGTCATTGATTTGTGATTATTTCATAAATTTTCCAGCAGATGGCAGTCAAGTCTCTTAAATAAAGGAGTCTCTTTCTAATTCACAAAAAACATCAGTATAGTCTGTTAGCACTGTCCCCAGTTTGTACCTTCAAACTCTTCAGGATTGGTGCCCAATAAGTCCAGAGTGGAGTCCTCTAAAATGTGAAACCCTGCTAGGGCTCCTCTTAATCAGTCCTAAGGCAATAATAATATATATTAATATTAGAATGTGAGTACTTATATACCAACATTATTAAACAACTATGGCATTTGGAGAATTAAGTAGGAAGGGAGAAGGATTGGCATAAATGAGAAAGCTTTTCAGATCCAGCCTGAGCTTCTGGAGAGAAATGATAAGTTGAGCCTATGTATCTGATTGTATTCCTTAGAGATGCCCCACAAAGATGTAGTAAAGAGATTTTTATTTTATAGACATGGTCTTTCAACGATATGAAGAATGAGCAGAAAACAGCCACACACACACTAAAAGCTGAAAGCAAATAGAAGGTGGTAAATGGGACAGCTCACTTGAGAAAATAATTTCTCAATGTGGCAAAGATTAAAGCTGCAAAACAATATTTTTATCACAGAATTGTCAAGTACCAGGAATTGATGGGACTTGGAACATGGAGTAGTTAATTCCTAGGACATGTTCTCTTCTCTGTTTCATTCCACAGCTACTCTTCACACATATACCTCCACTGTAGTATAAGACTGTGGGTCTTATCAAGGAGAAAAAAAATCTCAAGCTCTCTGGATTGGGGGTACCAGGAAAAAATTAAGAGCAGGTCACTTTATAAGGGAATTATGTGAACATCAGCAGTATCAGAAAGCAGCCAGGAATGACCACAAAATTCTGAAGAAATTTTCAGCCTAGAATTTTATACTTAAGTATATGCCGTTAGTCACTAGATAACATAAAGACATTTTCAGACTTGCAGGACTTAAAAAAGATTACCTCCTACACATCGTTTCTTGTGGAGCTAGTAGAAGATGCACTGCAGTGAGAATAAGGACAGGAAATCCAGCAGAGGGAACTCTCAGGAGAACCCTTACAGAGAGAACTGAGTTCAGCAGCTGTGTACCAAGTACAGAAGATGTATAACCAGTCAGATGGAGCAGCTTAGAAAGGTTGTGCACAAGATTTCTCCAAGAAGACAAAATTGATATAATAGCTGAGTGCATTTAAACAAGAAGTAAATGTGGGATTAAATTAGGAGCCAAGATAGAGAAATCAGTCAAGTGAATAATCAGATGACAACTATAAGAAAAACAAAAGATAGTTCAAAACATGAAGGGCCATGGATATAGCTCAGTGGCACAAGCACCTGCCTGACAAACACAAGATCCTGAGTTCTATTCTCAGTACCAATAAATAAATAAATAAATAAATAACATGGAGAATGTGCTTTTTTGCATGTTAGACTTTTTGCATACTATGAGTTTTTAAAGACCTGTAACCTATAAGATAGATAACTGTTATTGTGACTTTATAAACAAGTAAACCACGGTGCAGAGAGGTTAAATAATAACTTGGCTAAACTAAATAGCAAGTAAGTGATAAAAACAGAATTTATATCCAAGCAGTTTGCCTTAAGTATTCATACTCCTGTATGTAATTTGCTGTATTACACATAGAGTTTACTCTGTGGCTAAAGCCTAGATAGCATATATAGTTGTAAGTTTGTCCTTAACAAAATTACTGTGTAACTAACCAAATAAGGAGAAAAGACACTAGGACATGTGTGCACTGTCACGGGAACAGAGGAGAAAAAAGTCACATTCTCCTCTTCCACACCAAAAAGTCTATAATGTCTAAAATAGAAAAATTTTAAAATATTGGTACAGCCGTATTATTTAATATATGGTGGTAATTCCCCCGAAAATGACTGAGATAAAAGTATTTGCTTCAGGGAAAAAAAAATGGTTGAAGACGAAGGCTGGGGGTTGCTGTTTTTTAAAACAAGCCTTGTAAATGTCTTACATAATTTTGTTAATAAATACAAACTTAAATTTTAAAAATAATGAGACATACAGCATGAACAGGAAAGAAAAGTAAATGCCACTTAAACAGAAGAAAAGATGTTTTGCATAATTTATAATCAGATAAAAGCAAATCAAGACTGTAATGAGCTGTGAGATTACGAAAGGTGAAATTTTTATTTGGAAGAATAGAAGAAAATTTACATTGTAGTTCATTAGTGCCAAATTGTTTTTTTCAGAGGGCAGCTTTACAAGTATTTAGTTTATGAAAAATATGCATTTGCTTTCTCGAAGTTCATCTTTCAGATCTATTCACACAGTCACTACAATATTATTTGTAATAACAGACAAGTAGGCACAACCCAAATACCCATCCATAGAAGATTACTTAAAGTATGTTAAATCCATGTAGTGGGTTACTGTAAAATAAAAAAGTAGTTCCATGTGCACTAATATGAATGCACTGAATTTCCAAATACATTGTTTATTTGGAGGGGAGCAGGTGCAGAAATGCATATGTGTACTATACTGTGATTTGTATCACAAATGTTATATCCATATAAGCATGTGTGTGTGTGTGCACATGTATGCATGGTTAACTCCAGAACCATACAGTAGAATACGTTTAACAGTGACTGTTTCTTAGGGAAGAACTAGAGACCCAGTGGCTCACAGGGAGAGAAAGACTGACTTTTCATTATAAAACACTTTTTCAATTTTTATTAGGATATGTTTGCAGTACATAATGATTCATTCCTCTTGGGGAATTGATCCATGTACATAACACATCACAATTCTCTTTTGTTCTCTTTCCCTTCCTCTCCCAACCTCTTCCCTTTATCTCTTGGTCCCCTTCCCAGTCGAAAAAACTTTCCTTTTGCCATTAAAATGTTTCCTGTTAAATGTTTCCTTTTCCTATTAAAATGTTACTATTAAAAAATGTTTCCTTTTCCAGTTTTTTTTCTTCCACTTAAAGGCTTTTGGGTCATTTTCTTCCTTATTTTATTTATTTATTTATTTATTTAGCCAGTCAGTCAGTCAGTCTGTCTTTTTGAGACAGGGTCTCGCTGTGCAGTTCATGCTGGCCTTGAGCTCACTTTGTAGCCCAGGCTGGTCTCGAACTTGCAACGATCCTCCTGCCTCAGCCTGCAGAGTGCTGGGATTACAGGCATGTGCCACCACGCTGGGCTCTTTCTTCCTCATTTTAATCAGAGAAGTGCCATCTGAGTCAAAAACATTTTAGCCAATATTTTGCAATCAGTTTTTAAAACTTAAGAATTACAGAGAAATGTTCAGATGTATACATTAGGAGCCAAATCGACTAGGGATAGAATTAATGAAATAATACATTAGTGTGATTGAAAATGAGGTAGAGGAAAAATGCATTTAAAGCAGAATATTATTAGCAGTGTGTATAACACTTGGATTGAATTAGCCACTAAAAGCTAGAAAGTTCCACAGTGGTAGATATGGCTCCCAGGAAGGAAACTTCTTGCAGAATAGGAAAAAGAAAATATGGCCTCATCTAATAATGTTGGCTATCAGTGATATATCATAATCTGGGATATAAATTACTGTATTTTCTTAAGCTTTACAAAATCTTCCTGTGTAGTTCAAACTGGCCGTGAACTCACTGTGCAGCCCAGTCTGGCTTCAAACTCACAGCTATTCTTCTGCCTCTGTCTTCCAAGTGCTGGGATAATAGGCATGCACCACTGTGCCCAGTTCAATTTCTACTTTATTGATAATGCTATGCTATTTCAGAATTGGTAATTGCACTAAAAGTTTATGTCTCTGAAAATATTGTCTAATTAATTGTATTTTCTTCACTATAGTGCCCTTTTTCTCCCATTTCCTCTATTTTATCTTCTCTCCTACAGGCTGATTCCTCCTATCTAAAAATGATCAAAAACATTGCATTATCTTTGTGGTTTAAACTGAGATGGTAGTGTATCAGTATTCTAAGGCCTTTAATTAAAGCACACGTTTGATATAGTAATATTATTCAGGTAAATAGCACAACCTCATTCTAAATTCATCATTTCTTGTCTATATTAAATGAACTTTAAAAATTACCATTAAGGGCCTCGTAGCATCTTTTTTAAGTACATGCTTTCAGTACATAGTGTTCACATTCCTTGTGTGGAGTTGGTACATGTGCATAACACATCTTTAAGATCCTTTTTTTTTTTTTTTAACTAGGAATCAAACTCAGGACCTTGCACTTCCCAGGCAGGCACTGTGCCACTGAGCTATATATATCCCTGGCTCTCATAACACATCTTTATTTCAGTTAATACTGTGGTCTCAAGGTGCATGCATTTTCCTACAAATGACTCGTTTATCTTTATTGCAGAGTAGTACTTCACTGAATGTAAAAATACCACATTTTCTTTATCCATTTACTGATGGGCATGTAGGCCACTTCCAATATGTAACTATTGTAAATTGTAATGCTATAAACATAGGAATACATGTATCACTGTAATACAATGTCTTTAACTCTTTGGGGAAAATACATAGGAGAATAGCTGAGTTTTAGTTTTCTAGTTCTAGTTTTTGGAGGAAGCTTCACACCAATTTCCATAGTGGTTATATCAGCTTGTATTCCCACCAACAATGTAAAAAGGTTCTTTTTTGCCCCCACAGCCTCTCCAGTATTTGTTTCTATTTTATTTCTTGATGATGCCCATTCTTTCTGGGGTAAGACGGAATCTGAATGTTGTTTTAATTTGCATTTGTCTAATGATCAGTAGTGTTGAGCATTTCTTCATGAATTTATTGGCCATTTGTATTTCACTTGCCCATTTTTTGATTGGGTCTTTCGTTGGGGAGGGTCTAATTTTTTTGAGTTTTTTATATATTCTTCAAATTAGTCCTGTCTGAGGAACAGCTGGCAAAAAATTTTTCCTTTAGTAGCATCTTAAAAAACAGGGAAAGGAGAAAAAGAAAGAAAGATGCAAAGGAATATATATATATATATATATATATATATATACACACATATATACATATATATATACACACACACACACACACATACAGAAGGATGGCTGGGATAACTGCACTGCTGATGGCTAGTGGCTTATTGAACGGAACAGTTAATGCTTTAATTTTTTTGACCAGTTTTGCATGCTTATATCTGGTAATCTGAACAATGAATTTGAAGACAACAGTATGCAATATAACAACCATTGTTGAATTCCTACCATCTTGTTTGGTGAAACTTGGTATCGTTTATAATTTTTGTGTTTTTCTTTTTTATTTTCTTTAATGGTTTGATTAATCTTGCATTCTTACATCTGGTAATCTAACCAACTTCAATGAAGATAAAAATATGTAATATAAAAGCCACTGTTAATCCCTGTCATTTTGTTCTGAAACCCTGTATCATTCTTACTGTTTTTGCTTTGTTTTGTTTTTGTCTATGTTGTTGGCATTTTGCTACTGTTCTTTTTTTAAATTGTTTTTAAAATTTAAAAAAACAGTATTTCTTATTACCCTTCAATTTAGGAACATTCTTTTTTGTGGGGGATGGAGTCTTGCCATGTTCCCCAGGATGGTCTCAAACCGATGTACTGAAGTAATCTTCCTGCCTCCGCCTCTCAAGTAGCTGAGACGACTGTGCACACCGTAGCACTCTAGCTTAAAAGAAGCAGTCTTGAGACTAGAAAGTTTTTTTGTGTTAAAATCTTCGATATAAAAAAAATTAACATTCCAAGAAGATTGTAATTAAAAAGTTATTGTTGAATCTGAAAGCATAATTGGCAAGAAGACAAACTTCTTGATTCTTGTATCTAGAAAAAGAAGTATCTAAAAAATCAATTGGAATATATAATATAAAATCCCAACAGACGAACAAAATGTATACCAGGTATAATAGACTGGTGGTGGCTTCTGAAAAGATATGTTCTCATCCTAATCCTCAGAACTGAGACTGTGTCCTTATTTAAAAGCAGGAACTCTGCAGATGTGAGTCAGTTAAGGCTCCCAAGATGAAAGGATACTGAATGCCCAGGAGGACCCTAAATTCAATGGCATATGTCCTAAGACAGAAGAAAAGCGGATAGGAAAGGGAAAGGAAGGGAAACAAAAAGGGATTGAATTTCTGTGTTCAAGTACCAACTCCCTACAAGGGATACTGCAAATGTCCTAATAAAAAATAAAAACTGAAAAAAGAAATAAAAGCAAGAAATTTGGAAAAATAAATAAAAGTTATTGCCTTGTAATAAGTAACAGGAGGATCTGGACATGGTGGCACACACCTGTAATCCCAGCACTCGGAGGCTGAGGCAGGAGGATCACTCTGAATTAACGCCAGCCTGGGCAACATAAGGGAGTTTAAGACCAGTCTGCACTACATAGTAAGGCCCTGTCATCAAAAAAACAACAAAAAAAAATAAAAATAAAAATAAAAAATACCAATAGAAAAAACTGAAATTTAAAGGGGATTGCTATTTTTTTTTTTAGTCTATTTCAGATACTGTTGATTTTTTTCACAATGTATGTATGTCACTTGGGTAAAGTAATGTGTAATTTTTGTCTTCACCAATGTACAAAATCAGCGAAACAGTTATAACTTTGTAGAGTTACAAAAAATAATAGATGTAACTTCCCTAGCAGATTGCTGGCATGTAGTAAGCATTAAAATTAGTTGGTTGTTTTCTGGTAGTTTGCTATATTTTCAATAAGAAAAAAATATGCTGAATCTCAAACCAGTCAACGTGTATTTTTAAAATACGTTCAATTTTTAAGGATGATACTGCAATTTCAAACTTTTTTAACATACTACATTATTGGATAGTTTAATACATTAAGACAGATATTCAAGAGTCCATATCTTAGGTGAGAACACTTTCCTTTTTAAAAAATGCCACAAACAATAAAAATGTCATCAGAAATGAAGTACACTCCAAAAAATTAATTTGATGGATGAAATTTACCATTCTTTCCCCAAACCACTTTGGATATGCTTCTTACTATCAACAAAGCAGAAAATGTATACTCAGATTTGGCAGTATTTAAGTTAGCATTTACTATACAGTCAAAAAATTTTGGTTTCTGTATTAATGACTACATTACCTTATGTAATTAGTTGTTACAGAGAAGAAAGATAAATACTGTTGAACGCAAAAGTTAAGGCACTAGTTTATTACAGTTCCACATTATTACAATATTATTACCAGGTGACAAGTAAGTCCTGCACATATCTTTTCTCAAAATTGTATGATTGGATAAGTTTAGAAAATTTGGCTAGTAATTATTAATTAGACCATAATATAAGGAACACAAGTGATGTATTCTTTTCTCTTAATGATGCACTTGGACTGTATACCCAGGATTCTCCAAACTACTGTCCTAGTTGAAAATTATTTCACAAAAGGATTCCATTTGCACTTCTCAGATGATTTGTGATGTCAGCGTTTTCTTATCAAGGCATACATGATCATGCAGCAGTGTGTAGTGTCTTATTTCTAATATTCTCTCTGGATGGAATGAAAGATTGAAAAGTACTCTTGGTAAGAAGAAGTACTTGTGACAAGGTTATAGGCTTTTTCACATGATTATAGTTGCAGTGAGTGACCTGTACTCTGAAGCATGCAGGGAACACATTAAAAGCATTCTCTGATGAGAGGATTAAACACTTCTGTAAATTGGAGGAAAAGAAAAAGGAGGGAAAATCTAAGATAATACTAGCTTGTAGGTTCTGGGGAATGAAGGAATCTGTAAAGATATTTATAGCAGGTAATTAAGGTATTTGAAGGGCAGAATCGTCAGTTAGTGATGAATGTTAAATATTGTTCTCATTTTCCTTCTTCACCTTTTTAAGGCTCCTTTCTTCTTAGTAATATTTTCATTTTGTTCCACAAATGCTTATATAGTTATTTGAATCAAGTGCTCTTCTAAGTACTTTAAATATATTTACTCATGGAACTCTATGAAGTAGGTATTGCTATTATCTGTTAGTTTGTTAATACTTATTTAAACTGAAGCAATGTTTGTCCAAGGTCTGTAAATGGCATAGGTATTATTTGAACCTAGGAATTTAGCCCTGAAGTCTAGCCTCTTAAGCACTGCTCATTCAGCTGCTAATAATACCTTGTAATGATGCCAGAATTGCTTATTTCTATACTCCTAGGTCTTGTGACATTGTCTATGTCTACACTTCCTTACAAAAATAATTTCATTAACCAAGTTACTCAGTTTACAGTTATTTAGTGGAGAGGAATGGGTAGTCATTTATTTAAAAGTATAAAAAGAGCCTGCCTGACAAGCACAAGGTCCCGAGTTCATTTCCTGGTAAATAATAATAATAATAATAATAATAATAATAACAATAATAATAATGATAATAATAATATAAAAAGAGACTATTGGTATTGGTAGTCATAGGAAAAACTATTGTTGGTTTTTCTCTTGTGTCTTTCTTTATATTAAGGATATGGTCTTATTAAATTTTTTGGCTTATTTATTTCAAGTTTGTTTTTAAAAATGGAAAAGGAAAAAACTAATTATTTAACTGAGAAAAGTGTCCTCTCAGTCTTTCTTGAGTTGCTGTTCAACCCAGGCCACACAAGTTGTGGCCAAGCTTTTGTATTCCCTTCTGCTTTTAATAAAGAAAAGAAAGAAAAAAATTATCTCCTTCTCCCAGCCCCTCCCCTCCTCCAGGACACAGATGTTCAGAAACTACTCACACATAATCAATCAGGATGATCCATTTTCAAGTCAGTACCTGCCTCTCAGATTCTGGGTGATAGCTCTGTCTGTCTCCAGTTGCGGAAGTAAATCTAAAACCACCTAGGCAGAACATTCTTTTGAAAATTCTATATATACACTTTGTTACATCTGGATTAATGTAAGCTAAAGAGAAGAGGCAGCTGCTGATGAACCAGATCTAGAGCAATATGTAAGCTTCTTTATGAAGTTAATAATGTTTCAGAAAATTTGGAAAATACAAGAAGCTATTAAGAAGAAAAGAACACACCCCCCCTCCAAATACCACTTAAGTAGATAAATGTGAAGTAGTTTAGTGTACCATGGTGGAACCAACAGTGCTAGAATTCCTAGCACTACCACTTTGTGATCTTGGGCAAATTACTAACTCAGCTTGTCTTTGTCTCCCATTTCCTTATTTGTCAAATGGGAAAATACTAGCATTTATTTCTTAGGTTGTCTTATTTCAGAATTTGGTTCCACCGGAAATTACTGTTAGAATTTTCTTCTTTCCTTTTTACTTCTTTTTTTCAATGCTTTATAACTTATCTCTTGTTCTGCTGAATTTCAGTTTGCATGAGTTAGTTAGGATAATGGAAATGGACTGAAATGGACTGTGTGCAGTAGTATTTTGAACTATATATAGTACAGGTATATGTTTTGAACCCAGGGTCTTGGCACTGAACTACATCTTCAGCCCTTTTTATTTTTTGAGACAGGGTCTCACCTCAAACCTGTAATCTTTTTGCGTCAGTCTTCTGAATAGCTGATATTATAGAAGAGCTTTGCTGTGCCTAGCTGATATATATGTTTTTGTAGCAGTAATATGACAAGGACAACAGTCATTAAAACTTTTGTCTTTAAAACCAAGATAAAAACAAATACCTAGTGATTGTTATTTTTACTAAAATGACGTGTTATCTGTATTATACAAGAAAAGTAATCTAATGTTTCAGTTGTGACAGATTAGCCTAACAGAAAATCAACAAGGCCAACCTCCTTCTAAAAATAAAATATATTTATTTTTAAAGGTGCTGAAGAAAATGAGTTTTTTAATACCTTATGTAATTTTCCTTTTTTAAATGAAAGTCAATGTCACAAATAGGTCCTTGGATCTGTGAGCACATTCAGAAATAGTATATGTTATTATCCAGTAGTATCCCAAAATGTTTTTAGTTACTTTTTGTTGTTTATTAATGTTTTTCATAGAAATGTAAGTAATCCTTTTATCTCAGCAGTATATTCTTATGGGATGAAATAAAACTAGAAAAAGATTCCTTTGTGTTTTTCCTCATAGGCATTGCTTATTTTTCTTTCAAATATGATTTTGTTCACATGCCAGCCTGCATTGAGAAGAGGGACCTAACCACTTGCTGGTCCGGGTAGGGAAATGCAGCCTCTTAAATCTAGCTGGAAGAGTAATGTGAAGCCCAAATTTTTAACCAGAAATTTTTAAAAACAGAAGACCATGGCTGTCATAATTATCACTTATTTTGCATATGTCTTTTTACATACTTATAAGTACTATTCTAACTGTATGGCTTAAAATGTATTCTGGCCATTATAATGACTCTTTATCAGAATGGAAGTATGTGTATTATGTTGTAGTCCCATCATATACAAGTGAAATCAAATAAAAGTTAAAATTTCAGTCGCATTCCTGAGTAAGTGGGTGATCTTGGCATTTGTCATACCCATTATAAACAATGATTTCCTTTTCTAATATGAACTCCAAAAAGAATGAAGTAGGAAGACCACAGCATCAGAATCCTAATCTGGTTAATGGGGAGACATTAAATGAAACAGCTTATGGTTGAAAGATGCTGTGTTTGTCATCATCTGCTTTTCAAAAAAGGGAAACCCATAGTGCAAGAGCCAGTGCACTCACAATCTGGTGTATACTTCAGCTTGGCTGCTTTTGAGCTGTGTTTCTACTTAGACAGGAAGATAGACATTATAGGACTTGTTAATTTGTTTGATAAGTGATGTATCAATGTCGGTTTTAATTGTAGGCAGGCAACTTATTTTCTGTGCTTTTTGATTTTCAGAAAATTGTGCATTTGTGGTTCAAGATTTCTTAGTCGCTAGCACATTGAATTCTATACCGTACCCAAATCAGAATTCCATATTTCTTTTGTAAGGGATGGGGAAAATATGCTAACTACATTCTTCAAAATTCATAAAAATAAACTATTTTACTGATTCATAACAAGAAAAACTTTAGCCTTTTAACAACAAAACTAGTATTTACTCATCCTAATTTGGGAACTCATACATAGCCTGTCCGAGTTTACTTTTACCTTTTTTTCAAACTATCTGTTTATTCAAATATTCTTTAAGTACTTATTACCTAGGGTGTTTGATTACATACATTTGCTCATTGGTAACGTGACCTTTTGGAGCAGTGAGGCAGGGCTCAGAATTGAATCTAGGGCCTCCCATATGCAAAACTCATACTCAAGCATTGAGCTACATCCCAGCTCTGTTTTTGTTTTTTTACTTACATACATTTTCACACGGTTTAACCTAATGTAAACATTTATTAAATGCACTGCTGGGTCAGGTCTGTGTAAACTGGATTAGTCAAGACAACCCTGCCTAACTCCCTGTATGAAGAGAAGTGTAAAACCAGATAACATAGTGCTTATTTGTAGAAAAACACAATGACTTAAATGACCTCACCTATACAAATGAGAATGTTCTAAGTGCTGTAAATGTGTGATCAGAACTCCACCAACCTCTGTGAAGCTGTTTCCAACCATTGAGAGATCTTCCACATTGACATGGACTTCAGCTACTGTCTAACTTGCATTGGTGGCCAGATAGTGAGGTACACACTCACACACCTCCACTGTTTTGGAAAACTTCCTACTGCTGTATGAGATTAAAGTTTTACCATTCTCTTTTAATATCTACCTCAGAAGCTAATTCCCTATGGCAACACAGCACATGGCTTTGGGTTCGTAGACAATGAAAGGAAGGTAAAAATTACTTCAAGAATGAACTTCTACACATGGGGATTTCATCTCTTACAAGCAAATCCTACTTAGGTAAATGGTGGGATAACTGTATTTCTTTGGTACTTAATTCTTTCAAGTCCTTAAACCACATAAGCCAGAGGTGAATTCCTTAAATGTTTTTATTTCATCATACAGCATACCCAGTGCTAGTTTCTGACATCAGAAGATGGATATACCATGGCCAAGTTTTCAAGTTATTCTGAAGTACACTTTAGCCTAAATACTTCTTTAAATGCAAGAGCCAGTGCATTCACAATGTGGTGTATACTTCAGCTTGGCTGCTTTTGAGAGGTGTTTCTACTTAAACAAGAAGATAGACATTATAGGATTTGTTAAATTTGTTTAATAAGTGATTTATCAATGTAATTTTTGATTTTAGGCAGGCAACTTATTTTCTTTGCTTTTTGATTTTCAGAAAATTGTGCATTTGTGGTTCAGGATTTCTTAATGGCTAGCACATTGAATTCTGTACTGTACCCAAATCAGAATTAAATAAGTGAAATACACTCTCTTTCTTCCATTCATGTTGTTATCACTTAGTAAGCTCCTACTAATATCAGGCATTTTCCTAAAAACCATGAAGAAAAAAATAGAACAGAGTGAGAAAAATGGTACAGAAGAAAATGTGATTAACTCTGGGTAGGAAATGAGATAAGAAAATACTTTTATATCTAGATTATAAATGATAAAAAAGAGTATAATAGGCAGACCAGGCAGACCAGGCAGGGAAGAGACTTCCATGCAAAGAAGCAGCAACAACAGGGATGGAAGGCATAAAGTAGAGCATTAAAAATAGTAATCTATACCTGTAAAAAAGATTTAGCATAAAAATTAAATATGTCACTTCCTTTAAAAAGTACTGAATGGAAAAGCATCATATTTACATTTAAGAAAAATTATTTCCTTAACAGTTGTTGTCTGGTTTCTTTGGGTGATAAAGTGTGGTGCCTGAATTTGGTACCATTCTAGGCTTCTGTGATGTTAATTAACAGTAGTGGGTCTTAAGTTTTAAAAAATATGAAACCTTGCACTTGAGAAGATTACAGACATGAACTTTTTTGGCATTTGGGAAAAGATTGTTAATTCTGTTTATCAACAGAATACCATTATTGTTCAGTAATGTAGTTTGAATATATCCATCAAGTGAACAGCCAGCCTGTGTGGGAAGATTTAGGGCTCCCTGTCTTTCGTAACAGGCGTATCCTTTAGAACGCTACTTCCATATGTCAGCAACTCTGGCTTCCTTTAATTGAGCTGAAACCTCTCTCCCTGTAACTTAAACTCACTGCCTCCTGTTCTAACTCTTGAATACAGTCATGAAAATCATGACCTATTTCTTAGAATTTTCTGAGGAATAGTGCATAAAAATCATTTTGGTGTGCTTTGCATTATTTTAAGACCAGTTATAAACAGTAGTTAATGATGTATCTTTATATTACCTCTAGTAAGAAGATGATAGAGGGATTGTTGATGATTTGTTTCATATAGGACAGGGTAGGAATCTTGGACTGTGGGTCTCCATAGACAGACCCTCAGTTTGTTTATTTCTGCCTAACTGTATTTGCACTTTGCTTTCCCTATGTTTTGTATTTTAGTAACAATAGGGGTTAGAAGAGTAGTTCATTTTAAGTAGAAACAAGACCACAAGTAAAAGCAGAGGGAAATGCAGTAATACAGCAGTATGTTTCCTGAAGGAATATGAGACTAGATAACAAAAAAAATTATGATGAAATTAAAAGAGAAATTTTATTTTAGTCCTTGAGACTGAAGAGAAAAAGAGAAACATCAACTGTAGTGGTGCAGGCCTGTAATCTCCAATAGAAAATTAGTAGAATCATTTGGTCTATAAAATTGTTTTTTGATTATTTTTTAATTGAAGCTCTAGTTTAAGACCTGGACAAAGAGCTTTAGGGAAATAAAAACTTCATTTCTTTTCTGTGTCCTTTCTAACATAAAATATTTCCAGTGATAAAGTGATATGCTTGATATGGTAGTTTAAAAGAGAGTTGCTTGTGTGTGCGTGGTTGTGTGTGTGTGTTAGGAACACTTGGGAGGCTGAGGCAGGTGGACCACTATGAGTTGGAGGCAGCCTAGGCTACATAGTGAGTTCAAGGCCAACCTGCACCACATCGTGAGATCTTACCTCAAGGGAAAAAAAAAAAGAAAGAGGAGCAGAAAAGAGTACCAAAGGACACGTGCTCTTTCTTACATACTCTTAAATGTGTATACATATGTATGCTTGTGTATATATGTTTGTCTAATGTGTGAGCTATATATTTTATATAATACACTTGTACCTAAATATAGACAGGTAAAGTGCATGTGATTCTATCAGCTGTCCATTAAATGGTAGCTACTGATCGATACCATTTCCATGTCCCTTGTGTTCTGTTGCCTAAAGTGGCAGGTGGAGTCCACTGTGATTCAAACTGTGAATGTTTTTATCTGATTAAGCCTGACATGCTAACCTCAGCAACTAAGCAGCTATAAAATGTGTTAGATCATCATACCAAAAGTGAGGATTACATCGTTTACCTGCCTTCTATTTTGGGGATGTAGAGAAAAAAAAAATCTAGAAAAACATGATTTTAAAGCAAATTAACATGATGACCAAGAACAGTGATACTATCTATAATTTCATCATATCTAATAGAAAATTAGTAGAATCATTCAGTCAATAAAATTGTGTTTTGATTATTTTTTAAATGAAACTCTAGTTTAAGACCTGGACAAAGGGCTTTAGGGAAATAAAAACTTATTTCTTTTCCGTGCCCTTTTAAACATAAAATATTTCCAGTGATAAGTTAAAGTGATATGTTTGATATGGTAGTTTAAAAGAGGGTTATGTGTCTGTGCGTGTGTGTGTGAGACTTCTATGTCTGTACCTGCTGTAAGGCTTACCCAGTTTTTCTACTTTGAACAGTTTCCATTTTAATTCAGCACAATAACTTTCAAAATAAGAATATCTAAAATTTGCTTTTCTATCTGTAAAACGATAGATTGTAAAATAGATTGCTTTTTTTAAAAATCACTTCCTAAAACCCGCAGAAGTACATATCCACCCTCCCACTCCTTGGGGGACAGAAAAAAATGAATTACCTAGCTTGGTAGATCACATTGCTTCTCCCAACACGTAGATTGTCTTCACATAGTGCTATTGAGAGTGGGGAGTGAGTAGGAAGGGTGGCTGTTGTTTAATGCTCTCCAGCAAAAGAGCAGAGGGAGGAGTGGATTGAGTTTGACTGGCACTGGCTCTGGCTTTTCTGCATTCCAAACTGTCTGAGGCACAGAGTGAGAGCAAAAGGGAGAAGGGAGCATATGAGAGCAAGCACAGGGGAGTACAGAGTGAGTTTCTGACTGGCATGCCGGCAAGATCATGTTAGCAGTACCCAGAAATTTCACAGAATGCAGACTCCAGGTAAGAGTTACTACAATCTGAGACTGATATTACAAGTTTGTATATATTTAAAGGAATGTGTTATTGTGCAAATGCAGTAATTATTTAACTTTGTGGTTATCCATTTCTTAAAAAAATAGATGGGTTCTCATTACCGTGTGTTCACAGAAATAACTGGAAACTTCAAGCATTCTAGTACAAAATCCTGCACAAGAACAGCCATCTGAGATTAAAAGGATGATAAGCATAGTAAAATACTAACACTGTAACATTCACTTGTTCTTTTAATAATATGAAGTGGATTCCTTTTCTCAATTCCTTTTCTGAATCAAATTTCCATATGAAATATAAAGATACCTAGTAACTAATGGAGCTCATTTCTTTCTGAAGAAGACAGAGCGTCTTATCATCAATAAGGTTTTACCAGTGCTTCTCAATAGTTTCAATAGTAAGTAACAAATCGGTGTCATTCACAAGGTTCAACAGGTTGGATCCATAGACAACAGAAAGAGCATTCAAATAAGAACTTTGCTTTGTTCTATTTGCCGTTGGTAGACTTTAATATCATGTGCCAGTAGATAACAAACTAGAAACTTGAACTGATTGACTCATTGAAGATTAAATCTTAAATCGACTTCAGAGATTATCTACAGTTCATTCTTTCCATTTTCAACAAGAAACTTTAAGATCTGAGGGGTTTAGTACTTGCTCAAGATCAGAGTAAGGAACAAGATTGAAATAAAAACCCCAATTCCTTGTTTGTGTTTTTTTTTTCATGTTACAAATTATATTTATACTTTATATTTTATCTATACTGTGTTTGAATTAGACAATCTGCATTATAAACCTAGACTGAAACATTTTAGTAAAGAGATGGTGAGGAATAGCTGTGATCAAATCAGTATTGATACATGGTCCTGACCCAAACCAAAAATATATAAAACAGATTTATCCTGAGGGACAAATGGCTTTCAGTTAAGGAAAATCACTGAGTTTGTGTCATGCTTTTATATAAATTATTTGGCATAGCATATTCAGAATATCAGTATTTCTGAAGTTACAACTCAACTTTATTTTATTTTAAAGACTTTACAACTTAACAGTCTCTGTATTGTTAGTAAACAATTTCTTATATGTAAATACCCATTTTTGTACTTGTAACTTTTACTGAAATCCAAGTTTTCTATAGTCACTGCCCTCCATTACTTTAAAAAAGTATGAAGTAACATTTTAAAGCATTTAATTATTTAGATCAATTGCTTCCTTATCCAAGATCTAATTCTGTTTCTCCACATTTAGAAAAGTCCTCTGTTACTTCACCTCATGAATTAAGTGTTAGAGGATAACTTAAGTGGGGGATCTTGAGAGTCACAACAAACAGTGAACATCTGTCTTCATACATTTTCATTTAGTCTCTAAAAAAGGTTTCTGCCCTTTCCGTTTTTCTGGAGACCATTGTGGTGAGGAAAGAGGCCACGCTATTCTTATGAGCTAAGCAGTAAAGATAGCCACTGTCAAAAGGATCTGTCATGGCTCTTTACAACTCCTGGGAACAAGTCAGCCTGATTTGGCTATAAGCACAGTGAAGGGATGTTGTTCTTTTGTATTAAAACCTGACCTGCTCATTCCAGCTTTTTGCTGGGTCTGTGTTAAGTGTAGTACTGATTTACAAGTCTGTGTGAGATGGGCGGTAAATTGTAAGAAATAGTTTCAGTATTGCTCTGGGCTATCTCAGAAACCAAATTGCAAAGTGAATTCCCCCCAGTAGGAAACAAGAGACTGTTTGTCTTACTGGAGAATCATTATTTAAGCATACTGTTTATAAAGAGGACTGATGACTGTGAGAATGAGGACATAATGCCCTATCCAACTTGACAGTACTCATGTTGTGTTGCAGAGGACTTAGAGTTGTCTCTTAGTTTATATACTGCTTTAAATATGCAAAAGGACTGCCATGTTATATGTATGTCTAGTATATTACATTACATGATAGAGATAAAAATAAAGATGGGGCCTTTGGCCTGAGTGTATTTCCTGATGCTAGGAACAATCAATAGTCATTAATAAATAGGTGTTATTTTACTGACTTACATTGAAAGGAAATAATTAGCCAGCCTAATCATTATAAAACTCACTACCATGCATTAGAAAGAGAAAAATATTAGGAAACAAATATTTCCTTTCTCTGTTGAATATGATTCAGATTTTGTAGGTTTATGCTTCCTGGGGTAAAGAAAAGCAGTAACTGATGCCCACTTTGTGACTAAAGACAGTTTTTTTTCTTTTTTCTTTCTTTTTTTTTTTTTTTGGAGAGAGGGTCGTACTATTAGTTCAGACTGGCATTGAACTCACTATGTAGCCAGGCTGGCTTTGACCTGTGGCAATCCCTCTGCTTCAGCCTTCTGAGTACTGGGATTACAGGTGTGCTTCCCCACACCCACCTTATAGACAGTTTTTAAATGGGAGTGGAGTAAGCAAAGTAAAATGAGTATGATGAAAAAAGAAACTATGTACATAGAGTAATTTACTTGTAACAGTATTTCCTTGAGGGGAACCCATTTTTATTACTCATTAAGTGTTTTCTATGAAATACATACACCTCCACATAATTTATATATTAAATTTTGAAAGATAGTAACAAGCTCTGTGATACAGTATAACATTTTTCTGATAAATATTTGGATACAGTTGATCAAAAAGATTCAAAGGAGTTATTTCTCCTTTTCTTCTATAATTTCTTTCTACCTTTTGTGTATAATTATGTTTTATATTCTAGTGAAATCTCCTCAAGCAAAACATGAAGGCAAAAGGCCGGGGGCAATGACTTGACATGGGACATGTAAAACACTGAGTTGTCATAGTTTTTTATTCCTGAAACTTACCTGGTTATACACTCCAAACTGCAAGAGCTCCATTGTGTAGACAACATGGTTGTGTTTCCTCTTCTGCTCCCAGTTTTGACCTTGAGCCTTCTCTAAAAAAGGAAAAGTATGTGTTACAGACTCTTCGTTCTCTTCTTTTCATGCTCTCTAGTGCTATTATTATTTTCAATTGTCTCTGTATCAGTTCTAGTGAAAAAGCAGGTGACTGTGAAATAAGTTTCACCTCATTCTTACCTTTGAGTTGCATAAATTTTCCTAAATATGATTCTCAGCGTAGAATCACAGGAAAAAAATTGCATCCCATTGTCCTGTCATTCCTACTGAACAGTGATCTAAGAAAATGAATCGTGATTCAGCAGTATGAATTCTGTTATTGCTGGTGTTGTTCTAAGTGCTAATGATTTATCAGATTCCTCATTTAATTGTGAATATGGCCTTCGCTTGTGTGGATGGAATACTTAAGCATTGCCGTTGGGAATACCTCCTTTGTATGTACTTGACAAGAGAGACTTACTGCATCAGCAATTAAAATTCAAAATAAAGGTCTTTGTCTTCTCTAGTACCTTTCTTACCTCTATTCTGACCCTACTATTAAGCCAGAATTGGAAGTAGTACTATGAATTTACGTAAAGAGGGAACCAATGAGAAGATTGTGCCAGATATTTTACAGAATAGTTTGACTATGAAACTGTACATTTCTGTTCTCAGATTGGCAGTATTTTATGAGTAAATGAATTGCTGAAATAGCACCTTGAAAAATTAGTTTAGATTTGTACAGTCTTGTTCTTTCAGAATAAAAAATAACCATCTGGTTCTGGTTGCTCTTTCTTATGTTGCATCTTAGAAAGTAAGCAACTCGAAGAGCCATTGTGGAGTGGGTGTCATTCAGATCAGGTGTCACTGAGGAGAGCCAACCTGTTGAACAAGTTGCTCATTCCAGTATCTTAAAAAAACATAGCGAAATTGTTGTATAGTTAACTATTCATAGACTACCTTTGCTTATATGAAAACTAGAAAAACTATAACTTGTTTTGCTAAAATTCTTCTAATGAATTTTGTATGGTTGATTTGATTTGTAGTCTTTCGAATAAGATAGGAAATATAAGATATTTGGATTCCTGCTTTAGTAGTTCCCATTTTCAGAAACATCTAGAATAGTAAATAGTAAATTTCAGGTACATAAACAAAATGGAATAAGAAAGGAGAAGTGATGTGTTACAGTGAGTGCAAGAAAAGCCACAAGAAAATCTAGCCTATGTGAGAATATGGACTTAGATTTGTTCAAAGGACAGTAAAGGTAGGCTGAATCTACTAACAGGGAAGGGCAATCTTCTCTTGTGTACCAAGTGCTCATTTCTAAGAGTTTGCTCAGTGTGGTTATAGGATACTTCTTATCAGCATTGTTTTCAAAATATGAGAAACTAAATATGTGATAAGGGAATTGCATCACATAGTATTTGGTCTGCATTTTTGTTTGTCTCTGTTACATAACTGTAGTTTAAGGAAATTTTTAATGGATCAAATCTTTATCTTTCACATAATTTGCTAGATATATCCTGAAATTTCCCTTGAAGCCTTTTGCTTCCACTTGATGTTCACTGAATTGTCCGTGTTTTTTCCTGAAACAGTAAACATAATATTTTGAGTAGCGTCATTTTACTTGTAAATATTTGCACAGCTATAACTGATGAAATTTTGAAATGTTTTTATTATTTTTAGTTTTTCTCTTTCCATTTCTTCTTAGAACACTCAGTAAATACTTGATGATCAAATTTTACAGATTAAATTTTCCAAAAAGTAGCTTTCCCCCATATATTGTAGCCTATACCATGATCTTACGATTTCTAAGAAGTGATGTAGATTGTCTTTATTAATTTTTTAAAAATGCTATAAAGAAAAGATCCTAGGAGTTACTGCTATCATTACAAGAAATGAAAACTAGTCTTCTATGGAAATACTTAATAGCTTATACACTGCTAAAGTGTGCTATGAAGAAGAAATTTATTGGAATATAAAAGGCAGAATTTCTAGAGGAAGTATAGCTGTTTGTCTTCTGTGCCTCAGTAGAACTGCTTAGGTCAATCCTTGATGACACTGTTTTTGTTTTGTTTTAAATGAAAGACATTTAAAACCAGAAGCTATGCTTTTATTTGGCTTTAAGAAGAAAATCCAACCAATTATTTACTAGCTTTTCTCAGAAGCACATTTTCTTATGGATAAACTGCAAAAGTATGTTTGACAATGAAATTTTAATTAATGTGAAATAGTGAACTTGAAAGGTGGAACTGTTTCGTTGCTTCAGAGTGCTGTGATTTATGACAGTGCCCCTGTAGGTTTCTCCATACTTGGGAAAAATTATAAACCCTTTTCATTTTACTTCTTTAATAAATATTGAAAGGTAGACTTTGTCTTTCAAGGCTCTTTGGGTTTAGTTTATATGTTGCTTATATTATGTTTTCTGTGATAGCCTGAAAAAAACATTTTAAAATGCTAATGCCAATCATAAGGAACTCCCACACATCAGTGAAAATAAAACAAGACTAGGAAAGAGGCAATCCAAATGACTGTTTTGTATGTGAAAAGCCACTTAGTCATTGTTGGTCATTAGGGAAATGCAAATTTAAACCCAAATGAGGTCACGCCCCCCCATCAAAATGTCTAAAGTGAGAAAAACAGAAAGTATCAAATGATGCCCAGGATCTATAACAAAAATAATTTTCGTATCCTCCTACTAGGAGTGTATGTTTGTGCAGTTACTTTAGAGAACTATTTGACAGTTTCTGAACCATTCTCTATGACCAAGAAGTTCCACTCCTATTTGTGTACTCAACAGAAATGTGCACATAGGTTCACTGAAAGACCTGTAGAAGAAAAATGTTCATAACAGTACAATTTACAACAGCTAAAATTTGAAAACTACCCAAATGTTCATCAGTAGTGGAATGGTTACATAGTAGTTTGCTTAATATGTGGAATTGTGTATGGTAATGGAAAAAACCAACTGCTTTGTACAACAGAATGGATAAATGAAGGAAGTCCAGATAGTGATTAATGGGTTAATGACTGCAGATAATGTACAAGGGAGGCTTGTGGTTGTTGGTGATGATCTGTTCTGTTTGTTTTTTAAACCCAGATGCTAGTTACCTGGGTAATTTCCATTTGTGAAAATTTATTGACCTGTATGCTTTGTTTATGTGTACATTTTTCTGAATATATGTTACACTCTAGTAAAAAGTTGAAAAAAATTTCCATTTTTGCTGAAAGCACATAAATAATTAAAACACACACACACACACACACACACACACACACACACACACACACACACACACACACACACACACACACACACACACACACACACACACCCTCCCTCTTGACTAGCTTCCAGGACTCTCCACAGTTCCCAGGTGTGACATTGTTTGGAAGTCTTTTTTTTTTAAATGCAGAGGAGATGCATGACATTAGGTTTATTATCATATTAAAAGTTGTCCAATTTATATGTGTAGGCAAGGACTGTATACTTAGGGTCATATAACAAGTTAGATAGGGAAACCCTTTGAAAGGCCAGGCTTGTACATTTATCTTCAAAACAAAATTGCATTATGTGAATACAGAACTTTAGCACAGAGTTTTTTATAAGCTGTAGTTACTGTATGAAACTAATCCTCATATGCTGTGTACCTTAATTTTAAAAGTTTGTAGTAGAAATATATGATAAAGGTATTCATGTACATATACCAAATACATTAATTTTATGTATACTTACTAATGCATTAACGTTACAAATTTTGTTAGAGTTTTTATATTCTTAGCTTTGATATAATTTTGTTGTTAAAACATATTTCTAAACTTTTAAAGGACACATGATTCTTTGTCACATTGGAAGAAAAAGAAAACATTTGAAAACAGCATTTCATTTCTGTAAAATGTGAAAATATCCAACAATAAATGCAAGAGGTTTAAAGGAAAATTTCCTTCTTTTTTTCTTTGCAAAAATACAAATACGACGTACATTTGAGATCCTCCTACTCTTTGATAAATCTTGGTTATCCATGCAGTTTGTCCTATTTTAAATCACTAATACATGTGATTAATTGTTTTGAAATGGAAGAGTATAGGTTAGTTTTATTTCTGAATTAATCTGTGGCATTCTTCTCCACTGGTTCCTCTGTATCACACCCGTTTTATTAAAGATTATTTTTATTTTAGCATACTACATTAATTTTGTATTGCTATATAATCACAGCTTAGTAAGTTAAAACAATACCCATTTATTATTTCATAGATCATCAGTCCAGGCAGAATCTAGCTGATTCTTTGCTTGCGGGATTATAAAGCCAAAATCAAGCCAGGCTGCATCCTCATTGGGAGCTTAGGGTCCCCTTTCAAATTTGTGCAGGCTGTCAGCAGAATTCATTTCCTTGCAGTTGTAGGACTGAGATCCCTGGGGGGCGGGAGTTGGCTTTTGGCACGGGATTGTTTTTAGATAAAGGAAACCACCTTTAGAGCCCTCTCACAACATGGTGGTTTACTTCTTCAGAGCCAGCAAGAGAATGCTGGCTTGTCAGCTATAATAAAGTCCAGTAGAACCACCTGTTATCACGATTGTGGCTATACCATCATCCTCACTGCACAGTGTGCACTGATCAGTGGAGTAGCTACCCTATCTTAGTGGCAGTTCCCAGGCCATGCTGGCATTCAAGGGTGGAGAATTATACAAATGTCATTATACATATACACCAATCCTTTGTACACAATTCTTAATTGTGCTTCTTTTTCCTCCTGTTATGGTTTATCACTAAATGTCCCCCAGAGCAGGGCTTTTGGAAGGTGGTTGGATTATGGGGGCTTGTAGCTGTCTTGCTGTTAGGAGGTGGGATCTAGTCAGAGGAGGAAGGTCCATGGGGGCATGGCCTGAAAGGGTTTATCTCCCTCCCAGGCTCCACCCTTTGCTTTGCACTTCCTGGGTGCTATAAGATAAGCTACTTTCATCTGCCTAAACCCTTCCACCATGCCTTGGAGCTGGCTGGCGATGGACTGAAACCTCTACAAACTGTGAGCCAAAATAAATCTTTCCTCCTTTAAATTGTGGGTGTCTAGTATTGTGTCCCAGCAAGGAAAGTAACTAGTACAGATTTTGGTACCAGAGAAATGGTGGTGTTGCTGTGATGCAATCTGCCCATATCGTTCTGAAGCCTGTCACTGGTTCATGGATAGAGCTTGGAAAGGTTTGGAGATAGTAGCTGAAGAAATAACCCTAGAATAGTGTATCTTGATGAGAAATTCAGAGCTCAGAAGACCAGAATGCAGATTAAAAAGAAGAAGAAGCAGATTGAAAAGGTTAGACTCAAGAAATTTCAGTTGGGAACAAGGATTCCAGTAGCAGTTGGGTCTAGGCCATATGTGTTATGCTGTGGCAGGAAATTGGTCTGGATTTTGCTCATATCCTGAGACTTTGCAGAAGATTGAGCTTAAAGGTGTTGGACTAATTAATCTGGTAAAGGAAATTTCAAGGCAGCCCAGCATTCAGACTGTGGAATGGATGTTGTTGAGAGCTGTTAGCCAGCTTTATACTGAAAATGAAAAAGCCCCTTTTTAAAAAGTTTTCAGTTTCCCCAAAAAGAAAGAGCCTCCAAAGATGGATCACAGGAGAGCTTGGCTGCTGAAAAGGTTAGCATAAAAAAGAAACCAAGTATTTTAGATCAGGACAATAGTAAGAGTGGCTTAGGGGCATATCAGAAATCAGCAAGGCTCTACCCTTCCCAGGCTCAAAATTGCAAAAGTGAAAGACTGACAAACACTGCTTTGAGAAGAGAGCCCCAGGGCACTCTTCTTAGAAGCGCTGCCTAAGAAATTTGTTCCCTGGGACTCTGTTCCTGTGCTTGAGCATCCAAGTACTTGGAGACCTCTACCTACAACCGTGACACAGGAAAGCCTGACTACTGCTCATGCTGGCAGCAGACTTTATTGTTGTCCATGTGGTGCTGGTTTTACAGTCATGTAGAATGCAAGAATTGTAGAGTCAGAAGAATTTTCACCCAGATTTCAGAAGAAGACTGGGGGCTAGGCAGTGTGCTCCTGAGAGGGCAGTGCGTGAAATTATGAGACTGAAGGTGAAAGTGCAGTGGTGACCCAGTGAAGTCAGAGAAGCTAAGAACATAGAATGTATGAGGAAGCTGCAAGGAATGAGCAAAGCCAGCACAAGAGAGAAGCCGTGAGGGCTACAGCCACCAGCAATGCTACAGGGCTGGAGCTGCCCAAACCCTTTGGAGTTTACATCTCCTCACTACAATTTGCCTTGGGTCCTCGATGTGGAACTGCAGGGTTTAATGTTTGCCCCACTGGGTTTTGGTCTTGTTTTGGTCTGATTTCTTTCTACCCCCTATTTCTCTCTTTTGGAATAGAACTATGTATCCTGTGTCATTGTGTTTTGGAAGTGTTTAACTTTCTTACTAAGAGCTTGCCTTAATTCTCAGAGGAGACTTTGGACTTGGACTTGCTGTACTGAATCTGTTAATACATTGGCAACTCTTAAGAGATATACTGAATGAATTTTGCAAAAAGGATGCAAATGAGTCTTTGGGGGGTCAGAGGTGGAATATAAGATTTTTTATGTAGATGTCCCTCAAGCGCCTCATGCAGTCATAGGCAGGGCTTTGGAATGGTGGCTAGATTATGGGGGCTTATAGGTGACTTCTTGTTAGGAGGTGGAATCTGGTCAGAGGAGGAGGATTACTAGAGGGACGTCCTGGAAGGGTTTATTTCCCTCCCCAGCTCCTCCCTTCACTGTCCGCTATGATCTGAATCTCTTTTCCTCTACCACGCATTCTGTGGACTGAAACCCTCTACAAACTGTGGGCCAACGTAAACCTCTCCTCCTGGATGTTAGGTATTGTGTCTCAGCACTAAGATAATAACTAAGACATCCTCCTTTGCACTTAAACACAGACTTCACTGAAGCTAATGACAATCTTCCTTCCTTCCTTTTTTTACTTTTCCCACTCCTTCCTTCTTTCTTCCTTTCTGCCTCTCCCTCTCTACCCCTTCCTCTCCCTCTCGATCTCCTTGTCTTTTTGCAGTGCTTGGGATAGAAACCACAAGTGTTTGCTAGTCAAATGCTTTGCCTCTGAGCTATATAACCAGCCCACTAATGACAATCTAATTCTGGCATAACTGGCAATTCTGATACTTGCTTCAAGTAAACTAATATTAGTTTAACGGGGCCCATGCTTTTTTCCTGCAATATTACATTTTCATTTTTTAATATTCACCAATTTTTAGTAAAATATAGAAAACAGTAAAGTACTTAATTGTATAAAGGTTGCTGAATGGATTCTGATGCCAGATAAGTGTGAATCATATAGCTCCACCTCATACTTATCACCAGCTAATGAATGACATTCCTGAATTTAAAAAAATTCTAACTTGTTAAAGTTAGATATCATTTCTCAAATTATATTTCTGTCAAAAAATGATCTATGTTCTAAGTCTTCTAGGTGTGTAATAGTGTTGTATTTCTTCACCATCATGACAGTTTATTGCCCATTTTTAATACTGCCTTCCAATTATAGACCTTTCTACATGCCTGTCATTTAATGCCTCATAGTTCCTGACAGCTTATGCCACTCTTCTCCCTTAAACTTTTATTAGGTTGCATACTAATCATAAGCTACTCCTTAAATTCTAGTGTTGCGCCTGGTATGTTGCCATCAAATGCTTAACGGTAGAAATAGATACAGATTGAATATCCCTTGTCTAAAATACTTGAGATTGGAAGTGTTTCAGATGTGAGGTTTTTTTCAAAGTTTGTGATATTTGCATATACTTAATGAAGTATGTTGGATATAGGACCCAAACCTAAATATGAAATTCATTTATATTTCATATATACTTTAAACACATACCCTGAAGGTAATTTATGCATTATTTTTAATGCACCTGCATTTTGAATGGGACCTGTCAAATAAGGTTGGGTGTAGAATTTTCCTCTTGTGATAGTACTGCTGCTCAAAAAGGTTCATTTTGGGGTATTTCCATTTTGAATTTTATAATTAGGGATGTTCCACCTGTCTTAGCAGAATCATGTACAACTTGAAGTCCTAGGAAATATTTTTCACAAACATTGGGAAAAACAAAACTGCAGAGGATTCCTAGTGAAAAATTCTGCATAAAAGTAGAAAGACTAAGCCAAATGCAGATATTTATAAGTTTTGCTTTAAGGGACAAAGTAAATAGGAAGTCACTAGGTAATGTGGTATTGTTATTAATTTATATGTGTAGTTTAGCCTTAAACATTTAAGAAATGTTAAGTAATTTTTTATTTTAGTTTGCAGTTGTTATTATGATGCTGTGTTTCATATGTGTGCCATATGAAGCTTTTGAAGCTTTTTGGTGAAGTAAAATCTTGAAAAAAGGTAAAAGACATTGAGACTGTATGTATGAAAAATATGTATGAAAATAGTCACCAACTACTTTTGCATATCCATTAAATGAAGTGAAAATGTGGTAGTATATAGAATCTCACTTAAATACAAAGAAGAAATTCATCTGTTGAGGCTATAAAATGAGAGTCTTAAGATCTTTATGAAACACCGTTAATAAAATACATTCTTATTTTTCCTGAACTGAAATAAACCCAATTTCAAGGCCAAAGAAATTAACTGAATATTTTTTCAAGTTCTTGCCACCCAAAGTATATGTGGGCTTATAGTCTATTATAATAATAGAAATTTTTATGTGGGTCTATTTTTAGTAAAATCTTAATTTAAAAAATAATATTAATAATAGCGTTTTTTTCTAACAGATTCAAGTCAAGCCCAAATATAAAACCTTTCCTTTCTCTCTGCACTCAAGAATTCCATTTTCTGCATATGTATCACAATAAACAATTACAGTAGTTTTCCTTCCAGACTTAGTGTATATGTGATTCTGAATGCAAATAACATATGAACATAGAAGTTTTTCTGCATTTGTGTTCAACAGGATTAAATAATACATATTGCAATTCAACCTGCGTTTTTCACATAATACACTGTATGCTGTCTTGTTTCTACTGGTCATGGGCTATATTTTGTGAATAATCTTTTCACTGAGAAACAACTTTAAAAGTAGATCAGACTTTTTCAAAACTATCTTCTTATAAACATCAAAGAGATTCTTCTAAACCCAGAAATCCACAGAGAAACCATACTTGAAATCAGAAAGAATTTTTAACTGAATGATAATGAAAGCATTACATATCAAAATTTTTATGATTTAACTAGAATAGAACTTAAAATGAACTTTTTAGCCTGGAGTGGGTATATTAAAAAGACAAAACGTTGAAAATGAATAATATAGAATCCTTGTCAAAGAAGTTTTAAAAACAGTACCATAACAAACTAAAAGGAAAGATGTAAGAATAAGAATAGAAATTAATGAAATAAATAAAAAATACAGTGGAAAAAATCAACAAAACTATAGAGTCAATTCTTTAAAAATATATAAAATTTAATAAGCATACTTAATAGTGAAAAGCTTTCCCTCTTAGAAAAGGATCAAGGCCAGAATGTTTGTATATGTTCTTACACCTGCTAGTTCGCACTGTACTTGAGGTCCCAGTCAAGAATAAGACAAGAAACTATAAGAATTAGAAAGAAAGTTTTGATAACTTATAGAAAATCTTTACAGACACTGAATTTAGCAAAGTTATTAGATAAAAGCCCATAAATAAAAACCAGTTGTATTTCTTTATCAATAATAAAGTGAAAGTGAAATTTTTTAAAGATTTACCTTACATGCCAGATTTGGTGGTCCATGCCTGTAATATCAGCATTCTGGGAGGATGAGGCAGAAGGATTGCAAGTTTGCACCCAGCCTGGGTAACACATGGCAGTGAATTAGTGAGACTTTGTGTCAAAATGAAAAAATAAAAAGGCCTGATAACATAGTTCAGTTCAAGGCCCTGAATTAATCCCGTACGGAAAAAACAAAACTGATGAACAAAAAACTCTGTTTACAGTACCAAAATGTCAATAACCTAGGAATAAATCTAAAGATAAAAGATAGGAAAAACATCCAAAACATCAACAGTAAGACTTTATTGTAAGAAATTAAGGAATAATTGAAAGTAGAGCTATAACATGATCCTAGAATCAGAAAATCGGCTTCCAAGGTGTTAGTTTTCTTCCACCCTCCTCTATAAAGCCAGTAAAACCCCAATACAAAAATCTTACTGCATTTTATCTGTCTCTGCAAACACCAGATGATGGCCAGAAACTCTTAAAGGAACATAAATCAGGTGGGCTTGCTCTATCAGCTCATAGGACTTCTTATAAAACTATAGTACTTGAGAGAAAGTTGTATCGGTATTAGAAACAGACCAGTGGAATAAAAATCCAAATATAGGCCTGTGCATATATGTACATTTCATTTTATACTAATGTTGACACTGCAGGGTGATGGGGGAAATTATGATCTTTTCAGTAAACGGTACTGGCTCAACTAGATATACATGCGGAAAAGTAACATATCTTAAGTAAAAATCAATTCTGTGTAGTAGATTGTCAACCTAAAAGACAAAGTGGTGACACTTTAAAATTATATCATAATTTCCTATTGTTGCTGTAGTTCATCCACTTGACTACTGCATTATTTTTACATTTTTAAAATATCCCCAATTTAGTTATTACCATAATCAAGTGATGATATCTTTAGGTGAACTATGCCTGATTTTGTTATAAATGTCTATAGATCTTTGATACACTTTGAACATTACTAAATTATTATTGAATTAAGTCCTCCTGTCCAGCATCAGCATCTTCTACCCCCAGACCTTAAGATCATTTCGGCATGAGACATTGATAAAAGATACAAGGGGGGATAGAGTTTTCCTTTTAATTTTGTGTTTTTGTTTTTAACAGAATTTTGTGTTGTTTTAAGATGGGCTTATAAACACTTCAGGCCCCACAACACCTGAGTCAGTCTCTCGGTGTAAGGGGTGTGTTTGGGACGGTAGTGAGTGAAATGTTTACTTTTTGACTGGAGTTCTTACCCTCAGTTGTGCAGCTACCTGCTAGGAAACTGATCTCTAAAGACATAATGGGGAGCTGGTCATTTTTTTACTTTACTTTCAATAATTAAATTCAACTTCAATTTAGTCAACTTCAGTCTCAACTCAGAATGGGAGATGCCCGGCCAATTCTTTCACTTCTTCCACGTCTGCTCTTCTCTTTTCTGCTTTTAAGTTCTCTGGTGTTGGAGCATTGAGATTGAATTGGAGAAAAGTTACAGTAGTCATTACTTAGCCACACACTGTATAATATAAGAACCTCCTGGCAAAATAGCAAGACCAGCAAGATGTCAAGTATATCTGACATAAAGGCCAGGAAAGCGGAACACATGTGTGGTCAGTGTAAGTTACACATGTGTATGGAAGGTACTGTTGTCCCACATGAAGACTGCCTTAGGTATGATAATTGAGGTAAAAAAATTTTTGTGGAGCTCTCTTGGTATTTTCATTGTAGTTCACACGAGAATTTATTTCTGTTGCTATTTTTTAGACTTTGTACACCCAAAACAGTCAACGTTGAAAATCATGCTTTTTCTAAATAATAAATATTAAAAATTCAATGCTTTATTTTTTCCTGTTAAGTACTCGTTTAATACAATAAATTTCATAATATTAAAATTAATAATTTGTGGATAGAAATATTCTAAACAATAAATGTGGGTGTTATGCCCCATGGGTATGGAGTGACAAACTGCTTCTGGGTATTGCTGTTTCTCTCACATGCCTTGGGTGTGTGTTCATGTGTTGCTTCTCTCAGAGGTTGAGGGATATGAACAGAACTCTGCAAAGAGGCGCTTAGGGACTGTTGCCACTAAATGGTTTTTTGGCTTTTGAGACCAGAACTCATTATATTTTTTAGTGTCTATTTAACAAATAAGAGCCTACTACATCTTTTCTTTCCATCCTTGCTGTCCCAAACAGCAATGCTGCAAGCTGCTCCACTGCTGTACCTTTGTCAGTATATTATTTTGCTAGGGCTGCTATAGCATAGAATCACAAATTGTGTAGCTTGAACAAAAGAAATGTATTACCACACAGTTCTAGAGGCCATAGGCTCAAGATCAAGATATTTGCAGGGTTGCTTCCTTCTGAGGAGTGAGAGAACAAATTTGTTGTATGTTTCTCATCTTGCTGCTAGGAGTTTGCTGGTGATCTTTAATGTCCCTTGTCTTAAGGAAACATCACTCAAATCTCTGCCTCCATCTTCACATGGATTTCTTCCTGTACAGGCATCTGTGACCGAGTTTCCTAAATTCTTTGCTGTTGCATTTTTTTGTTTTTGTACTAATGAGTAAACCCAGGACCTTTGAACTGAGCTATCTCCCCAGCCCCTTTTTTATTTTTTATTTTGAAACAAATTTTCATTAAGCCACTACATTGCCTCCCAGGTTGAGCTCGAATCTTGGATCCTCTGCGTAACCCTCCCAGCAAGCTGGGCTTATTATAGGTGTTCACCACCATACTGGGCTAATGTTCTGTTTTTAAAAGGATTATGGGTAGTCATACTGAATTTGATCCACTGTAATGACCTTAGCTAATTATATCTAAAGTAGCCCTCATTCTGATAAAGACACATCCTGAAGTAGTGGAGAATAACACTTCCAAAAGTGAATATTTAGGAGACACAATTCAGCTCATAAGAGTCAGATTGCCTCTCCCTTTTCCCTGCCTTTCTCTAGCAGGTCTAGTCCTCCGCTGTCTAACCTGGAATGAAATACTAGTCAGATAAAATCAGTCTTTATAAGTGAGTCTTCTGGTACCTCTTTATTTGTTTGAAGGAGAGTTGGGGGGAAGCGCTCCTTTCTACATCAACTGAGAATTTGAGGTAAAAGGAAGAGGCCACCTCTTAACCCCTGAATAGGTATCTGGCTCCAATTATTTTATACTTTCTGCAAAATAACGGAGGTATTAAATCTACTTTGGGTTTACTTAAAACTTGGGGGTAGCGGAAAACATCCTCCTGAGTATTTTTTTGAAAGGAGAGAAGAGGAAGTATAGTGCCAGTCTTTGTACAAACTGAATGGGAAGTAGATTATCCACACCATCATGAGCCACAATTCCTTCCAATTATAGAATATCCTCGTATCCTTCTTTTATCCTGCCCATGTAGTCAGTCAGTGTAGAGAGAAGAGTATGAGCTCAGGATATATTAAGGAAGTAGTAACTCTTGAACAATGATAATCTGTCACTGAAGCCAGATGACTTGTATAAAAGGAAAGACTAGATTATTGGGGAACGCTAATATTTTGCAAATGCAGGAGGCAAAAAGAATAGTGTTTTCTTATAGCCGCAAGCCATATCCATCTTGAGAGAACAGGAATATTAGTGATTTATATGTCTCTGAACATACCTGTCTGTGTGATTTTTCTCTGCCTATTAATAACATGTAAATCTGGGAAATGATCCTAAATCAAACCATGTAAATAGGTAATGTAAATCATGTAAGGCGTTTATCTGAGTCTGACTCCTGTTCAAGGACAGTGTAAGTGACAGGAGTTAAAGAACGGTCATTTGCTGTCCTGGCAGATTCCGAGCCTTCAGCCCAGCCGGCTTACTTCCCTACTTTCAGATTTCAGCCTTCTTCTCTTTGCACACAAAAGCACACACGAACACACAGACACATGCTTCCCCTTCTCCCCCAACTCCGCCCCTGCAAAGAAAAGACAGAGCTATTGACTAGAAGCCCAGAATTGCCCCCAAGTTCCGACCACCAGCTCGAATTCTTATGAACTTGTAATATCCTTAATGTTGCTGTTGGCAGTCTGTTACAGATTCCATTATTGTAGATCAATGCCGTCGCCATGCGAGGTGGGGGGAGGACTGGAGGAGGAGGAGAAGGAGGAGAAAGGAGGGATGAGAGCTTCCTATTCACAGATTTATCAACCTGCCTTTGCTCACAGGAAATCTTCATAAAGGGGGCTGGAATGCTGTTGAAATAGCTAAAGCAGGACAGGCTGCGAGGCCACAGTTGTTGGCGGATGACTGAAAGGAAATTTGAAAACCTTTTTCCTCAGAACAAAACAAAATGCTGAATTTGTTCTTTTGTCTTTGTTTTTGTTTGATGATATGCTTTACTTAACTGATTAGCTATTGTGCTGCTTATCTAAGCTTCTTCCAGTGTAGGAACCTGTTTCTTTTTCTTTGGGCATCTTTCTTCTTTATTTTCCTGTGTTTTCTCCTGTCATTAAACACAAATCATTATTCAATTTTATCCTGGCTTTCTCTTTCAGGCTAAAGCTAACACCAAGAGACAGAGGACAGATCTCTCTTCCCTTCTCTACCACTCTCTTTTAACCCTCTATTTCCTTCCTCCCCAGCCCCCACCGTTGTATTAGATTGATGTCACAGAGACAGAATTCAGAGTAGCGGGAGGATCACATTTTCTCTTTCATCATTACAGCCTAGCCAGCAATTTAAGAGTTGGACCCCCAAGAATTAGTCTCTATCCTTCCTCCACCCCTTCATCATTCAGTAATTGTGCTCTGTATGGAAAAGTTTTCTGGCTGGAGAATGAGTCTCCTTTCCCCCGGTGATGTGGCGGAGTGGTTGGATAGTAGCACCGAAGAGGAGAAGAGCCTTCTGTCATTTCTGGGTACGGTAGGGCTTGCTTGTTCTTTTAACCCTTTGTTGTCCAAACTTTCCTTACTTTGGGAAATAATACCCCCAATTTTTTAAATATACCTTTGTATTTTTAAAAGGGGGAAAATGAAGAAAATACGATTAAGATGTTTGTTTTTCAAGTTTTGTTAGTATCTGTAGAAATAGTGCCATCAACACTGGCTGTGAGAAATAAGAGTCAATTTGCTTTGCTTTAACAAAGAGTGCTAGCTCCATACAAGGCTTACCCTGTCATCTGGCCAGCTGTTTGTGGCATTTAGATAACTTCTAGCCAAAATGTGTTATTGTTTCACTATACTTTCCAAATACCGTGATTGTGAGGCTTACTGTGTGAGAGTGGGAGTAGGCTTTGTGTGCGTGAGAAGCCAACACACATTGAGAAGTAGCTTTTATGCACAGTGTAAAATATTTGTAAGGATTTCTACTGAGCATATAAAATAGAATATATGGACCAGCCATTACTTTTAACTTTGCATTTACAGATGCTTTTTAATAAATTTCCAAGTGTCAGTTGCCAATCATGAAGTTATTAGCATAACAAATAACTAAGAAAGTTATATTGTAAATCCAATCTTATATGATAGGAAAGCTTGATACTTAACAAAAATCCTTTTGTGCATACTTCTATTTGTTAATGATAGCCTTCAAATTTGTCAGTCTTACAAATTTTATCTCATAATGTGTTTGCCTAAGTATACCTTTATTATGAATGGACAAATTCAGTTGGTTTTTTAATTAATTCCTCATGAATATTCTCTAAAACTTATAAAGGTCTTTTGCCAGGTCAAAAGATATCTCTACTATTATTTCAACATCTTTCTTAAATTTAGCCTAAGTTTCTATTCGTTTTAATTCAATGTTGTTGTCTGTCTCATTCTATAAATAATTTTTTGTGCAGTTTAAATGTAAAAGGTCATCTTAATCAGGTTTTTTCTAATACTGTATCCAGGTAGATATATTTAGGTATTAATCCTTGTCTTCATTTGTTTATGATAACCACATTAACTTGAGCATTTGGATGACTTTAGGAAATATGTGTACATTGTAAGTCTTAATTTCTCTGAAAACTATCTGTTCATCTTGCTTCCTTCCCATGCCACAACACATGCACACATACATACTGTATAGAGAAACATAAATTAGACAAACATTAGTGGAAAAAAAAAACACTAATACCCCTAAGTGAAACCAACTACTTTGACCCTACTGTATCATAGAAAAGGAAGGCAGAGTCATCATTACACATCTTTTCCTTTGCTCTTGAACACCTTTATGAGTTGTAATTATCTGGCTTTAAGTTTTTTTTGTGGCCATCATCTCACTATACCTAAAAAGAAGTTTATCAGATAAATAAGATATGAACAAATAAAAAAGCACATAGCAGTGCCCATGCTGACCCCTATTTCTGTCCTCTGATAGGAAAGTTAGTAAATTCCTGAAAGTCGTGTTTATCCACAGGTAGAAAATAAAAGACAAAGGATGTTAGAACTTGCTTAGAAGAGAAATGCAAAGTCTATCACTTACTGCATTGATTTCTAAGTAGTCAATTCTCAGATATCTGTGTGTAATAGATTAAACACAGGTAAAGGAAAGCCATGATTCTATTTCAGGACTATAAAAAGTTTAGGTGCTGAGTGAATAGACATCTCTGCTGTGGCAGGACTAGTTCTTGGATGTTAGCATTTACCAAGTTCATCCAGAGGAACTAAAATCAAAACTCTCAAATGCAGCTTGTGATAGTTTGAGCATTAAGTTAACTCCTTTTGACAAATAAATTGCTAACATGTAGTTATCATTAATGAAAGTATGCTTTTCTGAATGAAGATGCCAAAGAAAAAATAGAAAATTGAATCTGCTTTATGGTGAATATAGTATAAAAGAAATCAAGGGAATTGTATCAAAAAACCTATCAAACTGTACTCTCTTTGTTGAAGTAATTTTTAGGCAAATTTCCCTCTAAAAGGAGAGATACAAAAAAAAGTTCACTTCTAGACAATAAACACATAACTTACGTTTAGGTCCTCTTGTTCCTTTAGCACAATGATGGTTTGATGAAACTTAAGAAAACTATGGCTTGTCCATTATTATGCTGAAAACCTTCCATGATTTTGAACTTGGAAGAAGAGTGGTGCCATTAATAGAAATAGAGAAGTTGAGAAAGGGAAAGTTTTTGAGGGAAAATGATGAGTTCTATTTAGATATACTGAATTTGAAATATTACTACACATCCAGAAGGAAAGACAGATCTGGTGACTGGAAATGAATTAGCAGGTAGAGAGCAAGATATGGGAGCCATGTATCTAGAGAAGAAAGATAAGTGACATTCACACCATCTAAGGGCTCTTTACTATTGAAAGACTGTCAAGAAGGAACAGAGGGCAGGGATGGACTTTGAAGAACACCAACACTTTGGAGTTTGTAGAGAGGAAGAAGAGATGTAAAGTAAATGACCATAAAGGAAAGAAGGAAGCCAGGATGGGGTGATGGCACAGTGCTTATGTAGAAAAGGTCAACAGTGTGGTTAATAATGTGATCACAAAAGTCAAAGAGAATTCAGAAAAGATCACTGGAGATGAGAGTCTGTTTCCCCCCGAAGAGTGGAAGGTGGGAAAAATGGAGAGGTAGCAGCTATAGATCTTAGGGCATTTGTCACACCCTATCTTGCATTGTAGTTAGTTATTTGTGTGCCCTTTTATGTTGTTATCAGTGTAACTGTCTAATACTCCACTGCTGGTGGTAGGTGGAGATCTTTAGTATTATGGCATTGTCCAAAATAGCACTGACTAGATGATTAATGAAAAAGATTCCTTGAATGAATGAGTGCTTCCAGATGCCCAAAAGTTTGAAAGTCAACCCTTTTCAAAAATTTTGAAAGTAATCTTGTCAGATCTACCTTCCCCTTGTTCTACTACTATTCTCTTGTCCCATATCTACAAATTTCATTTCAATTTACAATTATTATTCAGTAATAAGTTTTTAAAATTCTGTATAGGGAAGAAAAATATTCAGTGTACTACTTTACCTTTTCTAAACTAAATTTAAATGATTTCATTTCTCTTCATTGAGTGAAGTAATTCAGTAAGAATTAAATTGATAGGATAATTATGTTTAAAAAGTGCAACTTTGACAACTCCTAAACATTTTTAAGTTTCTATAAGATTCATGCCTGTAGTTAACTACATGGTACTGGCAATTCTTATCTAGTTCCTGAAATTAAACCTGACATCAGGAGAGAAACATATTCAAACTCTCATTTTTGATAATATGTCAAATTAGTTATCCTTAGAAACAGATAGACATGTCATACTAATGTAAGAAACACTTCTAGCTGTGTCTGAACTCTATGCAAGGAAAGGAAAACTCCAGGAAAAGAAAAAAGGAAATAAAATTTAAAATTCAGATAGTAAACTCTCCTGGGAACATTTGCAAATCTTAGACTGCTAGAGGGTTAAATTTTAGTGCTAGAAAGAAAGGAAATGGGCTCAGACAATCCAAACAAAATGAAGAATTAGAACTGAGAATTCCACTCCATTCTTCCCCATAGGTCTCAGTCTCTCAATAAGTTGTTATACCTTCAGTGAAAGTGGAAGTAAGGGGAAAACATTCTCACTGACAAAAATAGACAAATTTATTTATCTCAGCCTGGAGTAGTAGAGGAGGTAGAAGGGAAAATCCCCTGGGAATTTGCAACCATACTTATAAGATACAGCTAAAATAGTGGCTAACCATAAGATTTTAGAGATAGGGAGAGAATAATTTGAAGTATTTTAAGATTGTTAAATTATTTGAGAGAAGGATAGAAATCATGATTAACTTTAGACTTTAGGAGCACATGTTAAAATATGAAGGACAACTACTGAAAGAATAGAAATAGAATGCATAATTTCAAAAGCAGAGGATAAAATGAAATTTCAGAAACTTGATAAATCGGAAAAAATAATCTGAAGAAACATTTGAAAAGATAAAAAGAAAACACAAAAAGATGGTATAAATGGAACCTATGTTAGAAAATACAATATATGAAAGTGTCACACTGCATTTCTTTTCTTTTTTAATGCCATTAATGAGAGACACCTTAAACACAAGGCCCAGAGAAGATGAAAGTAAGGGTTTGAGGAAAGATATATCAGGCAAATACTAATTAAAAGAAAGCTGGCATAGCCATGAAAATGAAATAAAATGGGACTACCAAAAGGCATTACTAGGATTATAGGTCCCTAAAATAATGACAAAATATGAAAGCCACAGGGAAGATATAATAATCTTACATATACCCAATAACAAGCGTCAAATTTGATATGGCAAGAATTGAAAAAATAGAGAGAAATTGATAATTCTATAATCTTATCTATGAAAATTAGTGAAGATATTTTTTAAAACACAGCCAGCTTGAATTAATAGACATAGACACCTGACTCCAACAATTGGATGGTCTTCTGAGACATGTATGGGAGTGACAATAGAGTGGGCCCAAAAGGAATTTCAACAAACTTCTGTCATGTAGGTTGCATTCTCTGATAACAGTTGAACCAATTTAGGAATTAGTAACAAAAAAAAAATAACTTTAAAGCCAGACATGGTGGATCTTACCTCTAATCCCAGCACTCTGAGAGGCTAAGGTAGGATGGTGGCAAGTTTGACCCCAGCTTTGACAATTTAATGACCTAGTGAGATGAGAGCCTGTCTCAAAATGAAAAATAGAAAAGGTCTGGGGATGCAAGTTAATGCAAAGGCTCTGGATTCAATTCTCAACACTGGAAAGAATATAATGATGATAATAACACTAACTTTAAATTTGTTAATTACTTTAAAAACCTTTATTTTGGGGCCTTTTAAAGTTACTCATAATGAGGTCATTTATGAGTGGGGCATAATGGCACATACCTATAAATCCCGGCACTTTGGGAGGCTGAGACCAGGGGGATCACAAGTTCAAGCCTAGTCTGAGCAAGTAGTAATTTAGTGAGACCTTGTTTCAAAATAAAAAAATAAAAAGGGATAGAGATGCTGCCCAGCGCAAAGGCCCTGGATTCAATCCCTACTACCGCAAAGGCCCTGGATTCAATCCCTACTACCGCAGAGAAGAGGAGAGGAGAAGAGAGGAGAAGAGAGGAGGGGAAGGGAGGGGAGGGGAGGGGAGGGAGGGAGAAAGGGTAAGAAGAAGGGAAAAGGAAAGAAAATGAAAGGGTTTAATTCAAAATGTTAGGAATAGAAAGAATAAGCCCAAAGAAAGTTTTAAGGAAAGGTAGAATAAAGATAAAAGCAGATAGTAATGACAAAGAAGATAAAAATAAACATAAGAGAATCAATAAACTGAAGAATTATTTCTTTTAGGGGCTGGGGATTTAGCTCAGTGGCACAGCACCTGCCTGGCAAGCACAAGGTCATGGTTAAATTCCCAGTACCGGAAAAAAAAACCAAAAAACCAAAAAACCAAAAAAAGAAAAAAAAAAAAAAGAAAAAGAATCATTTCTTTTAAACATCTAATAAAAACAGATAAAATTGTCAGGATTTGATCAAGAGAGAAAGTACAATTAAACGGTCTTAGAGGAGTAGCTTGGTGCTAAACTGCTTGCCTAGCACGTGCAGGACCCTGGCTTGTGATTTCCAGCACCACTCAAAGGAAAAAAGGAAACAGTGACAGAGTTAGAGACTTGAAAATTGCTGACTCTTATGACAACTTTATGACACTACATTTGAAAGACAAAATGAGCACTTCAAAGAAAAATATAATTTATTAAAATTGAGTAAAGCAGTAATAAAAGAGGCTGGAGATATAGCTCAGTGGCACAGCGCCTGCCTGGCAAGCACAAGATCCTGAGTTCGATTCCCAGTACTGCCCCCTCCCCAAAAAGAAGAAGTAATAAAAATGTAATTAGACTTGCTACCTATAACCATGTGAAAAAGTGAATCTGTAGTTTAAAGTCTACCACTGATTACTGATTTGTCTTGTAGCTTGACTTTAGAAAGAGAATGGATGTTAGATCACACTTGGATTAATCTTTCAAATCAATGATAATTGTTTCTCATATCAAATAAATAAATTGGTATTCTAAGTACCTAAATTTTAGAACAAAGGAATACCTAATAACTATACTGAAATGTGAACATAGCAATTGAACCTCATAGTTGGTCACAGGTACCTTAAACTTTTTGTCTTACATCTTTTGTTTAGGGGATTTCCTCAGTGTAGAAAAAAAAGAATAGTTGTTCTTTCAAAAATTTTCCTTATGAGAGTGTACAATTAAAAAGCTAAAAGAAATTAAGCTGAAGGTGCCAAATTTAAACATGATTTATATTTCAATGTACTGCTTAGTAAAATGTGGAAATTTGTGAATTTTTAAAAAGAATGATGCACGGAAGGAAAAAACTTCAAACTTGTTAAACCTAACTTCCCATAAAGCTTATTTGTCAAAATTTTTAAATCTGAAGGTTCAATTTAATATACATAAAGGAGAATGGTTCTCAAACTCAGTTGACCACATAGTATTTAATTCCATCCATTAATTAGAAATAGCTAGAAAGTTTAAAAAACTAAAAGTTTTATTTATTATGTATTAAGTTGAAACATGGAATGATGGAAATTTCACCATTGTAGCCTATAAAAATGGTGATTCTTCATGGTTCAGCCTAATGGAATCATAATTATGAGCGCATGTGTCTATGAATAGAGAAGAAAACGTGTCCAGACTAAGTATTTTTAACTACTTTTTAGTTGCTTAGTTAAAATTTATTTACTATTGCTTATTATCTTTTATCCTATTTTCATACTCCACACAACAAAGCAACATTGGGTGCCAATGATTTAAGAAAACATTGTAGGGAGAAATATTTACAACTGAGTTAATTCTGTTAAAGTTAATTTAGTATGAAAATTTAGATGAGATCACCATTATTCAAATCTTAGACTCAACTGCAGAATACTAGTATTAGGAGTACAGTTTAGTTTGGTATGAAAAAGAGAGAGAACATATTATCAAGTAATATAAATTTATATAAACCTATTAATTAGAACCAAAGAAATGTGAGTAATTAGGTCTAGTTTTTTGCAGGTAAATGAATTGAAGGTCACCTAAGATTTGGCAGGTAGGTGTAAAACAACTAGCAAAGACAGGTACTGGGGAATGAATATGATCATTTGGAGAACAGAGATTATCATCAGACTCAGGCAAATCATTGGAAATTGTCATAAAACAGTGAACATGTTAGGTAGGGACAGGTGATTTTTTTAAATGCCTGTCTGTCTAAAGATCTCTCTTGTAAGGTAATTCCATCAAGCAAGTAATGTTTTAGAGAGTTTAATCTGGTAATGGTGAGCATGATAGCATTAAGCAGAGACAAGTCAGTAAGATAAATTAGAAGGTCCCTGCCATAATCTGCATGAGAAGATAAAAAGCTCTACATTAATATGATAAATGGTAGTAGAAATAGAGGACAAAGTGAAACTGACAGACATTTCAAAGACAGACTTGCCATAATGTATGGTGGTTAAAGGACAAACCAATATCAGGTTGCTCTCTTTTCTGTTACCTTCATTAACTGATATTGACTGTAAACAATTTTTACACAGTGCCATGTGTATATTTACTTCTTAGTAAATGATATTTTCATCTTTATATTAAAGGTCTACATATTTGTATGTTTTAGCTCTTTATTTCTTTGATACAGGGTCTTGCTATGTTGCCCAGTCTGGCCTCTGTCCTGGGCTTAAAAGAGCCTACTGCTTCAACCTCCCAAGTAGCCTATCTTGTATGTTTTCTCTTTTCAATATGTCTGTTACTGTTTGCCTGGGAAAAATGCAAAAACTATTCATTGACATAATCAAGAACTAAATCTTTCTTTTTTTGTAATGGTCAGCAAATACTGAAATCGTGGTGTTGATAAATCTAAGATTATACCCCCAATTATATTATTAAGTCAATTATAGAAAAAGTTTAAAGGTCTGTATGTACGCATTAGATTTTACTCCTAATGATTATGAACTATATTATGGTATTGGTTCTAGAAAAAGTTAAGGTGAAAGTCTTAGCGTCTATCTGTAGGCGTCTGAAAAGATGCAATTCTAGAACTGACATGTATATATGTATATAGCTCATCAAAATGAAGTTGTGAGATTTAAAAAATCTTATAAATAACTAGATTGAAATACTCAGGACAGTCATTTTTAAGCTGAACAGTGCTTTGTTATTTAGAAGCTGTTATTTGCAAAACCTAAGATCTTCATGCTTTTGATCTTTTTGTCTTCTACAGTTTGTCTAAGTAGTTATCTCCCCATTCAAATATGCAATAAAAGATTATTTTAGGAGTATTGAAGTCCATGCTATGTTTTGGAGAGTTTTTGTCACACTTTTATTCAAGGAATCAGGAGTAGATATTCTTTGGAGCTTCCTTTCTGCATCATTAAACTTTTTTCACTCTTCCAGTTTTGTTATTTAAGTAGGTAACCTTTCTCCCTCTTTGCTGCATAGCCTCACCTCTGTGTGTTTCTCAGTGAGGATTTTTTAGTCAGCATCAGTTTTCCGGGCTTGAGTTTTCCTTGATGGGCAGTTTGCAGTAAACCCCTCAAAAGAATATAACTTAATTCTCTTCAAAGTATGAAAGATTATGTGCATATCTTTGAGTTATTTATAGCAAGAAATAAGAAAACTAGAATCTATATGATTGTGTATCTTGTTTTCTTCCGTAATGACACATTATGCAAAACAGAGGAAAAACAGAATAGTATGCATGATTCTAATCCTGATTCTGCCTTTTACCTGCTGAGCAAACATGGACAGAGTTCTAGAATATTTCCTTATTTCGATATCTGTAAAGTGTGCACAGTAATTCCAATTCCAAATGATTGTTGGGGATTAAAGAAAATATGGTAACTCATATAAAATATTTAGCATGTCATAAGGCATAACAAATGAAGGTTTGGTTTTACAGTTATTATTGTGAAGTTTTTATCATCATTAAGATGCCTAGGTGTTATCAGTAAGAACCAGAGATATGTTTTATATCTGAAATGTAAATATGTTACATAAATATGTAAGCTATTTTCTTAGCCTTCTCAACTAAGACTGTTATTTGCACTGAAATTATTCTTAACTGTTTAAAACATTATAGATGTAAAGCCCTAAGCTGAAGAAGTAGAATACTATGGGTGGTGTTCAAATTCTTTGACCAGGGTATACTTTGTTTTCCTATTATGTTAACAAGAGCAAATATTTTTAAAATAATAATAATGAATACGTTATTGAAGCAAGGAAAAGAAAGGGAGACTGGATAGCTTTACTCTTTGAGAATCCACCACATTTCTGCACTTAGCACCAATTTGTATGTATTGGAGTGTCTAAGGCATGCAGACTTGAAAGGACTGCTTGTTTGAGTGAAGTACTGCATTCTAAGTGATACAAATTGGATGAATTAAAGTGGCTCTGGAGATTTGTATTTCAGAGCAGCTGAATGCTGGTGACGGTTGGTACATAGGCTTTACCACCATAAAAGTGGGATGCATCAGAAAATGTCCTACTAAGTATAGTGATTAAAGTCTGCATAACACCCACTTGCTATAATGTTAGCAACTATGTAAGTGCAGTAGGTGATTTTTCTTCTCTGCTCTTGTTTTTTTTTTTTTTTTTTTTTTGTTTTCTCCGGTACCAGGAACTGAACTCACGACCTTGCGCTTGCCAGGCCAGCGCTTTGCCACTGAGCTAAATCCCCAGCCCCTCTGCTCTTGTTACTTTTCCTTTAAATACTGTTTTTTTTTTTTAACTCCATCCTTATGGTCCCATTGAGTCCTTCAGCAAAAAGTATGAAATTTCATTTTTGAAAGGCTTTTTTCTTTCATGTTTTGCCATTTACTTGTATTAGTTACCCTTTAACTGAAGAAGTACACATCTATTTCCTCCAACTATTCTATCCTCCTATTCTGTTCCTTAAATGTCTTCAGTGCATCCAGTGGGAGAAAAATTCTCCTTATTCAGAATTCAGAATCCTCCTAATTCAGAATTGCTTATCTCATTCATTAATAACTAGAGCCACTGACATGTCTCCTCCTTTTCAATGCCATTATCATTTCTACAGTGTGAAGGAAAATAGATTATAGTGAAATGGAATCATTCATGGCAACACTGTACATGCTTGAATAGAATTTACAGAGTTTTGGTATTTAGTTTTTTGTCATGTTTGGTTGAAATGTTATTGATTTTTAAAAAGACTTTTGAAATGAACTGAAGAATTCCTTTGAAAATAACACTAGGAGTGTGTTATCTAAATACAATATCAAAATGTTACAGGAGCTTTTGAATAACTATCATTGACAAAACATTTACATTTATTCACATTTTATAATTTTATCTATAAAATTACCAAGAATTGGGTTGGGTTGGTATTAACATGAAGTGTTTAGACATACTGTATATGCCAGATCAGCTAGATCTGTGAACACACAGTGTTTTTCTCTTACCTTGAGAATGTTGCTGTGATATTTTCCCTCTTTGTATCTATCATTCACCAAATTAAAACTTTTTATTTACCTTTCTTGGTGAATTTCCTAAACTTTAGTATTGCTAAAGTTATTCCTTTTAACTGTGGTTTTCACCTTCATCAAAAGGAGTATTAATTGTTACTACTTCAATAACTGTTCCAAGGACTATGTAAAACAGACTACACTGAGTGCTTAGCCCATAACAAACATTCAGTATTAGCTAAAATTGTCATAAAATATTTCTAGGCAAATTATTCACATAACTGGTAGAATTGATTTTGTAGTACATCTTTTTTCTTTTAAAAAGTTTTTAAAATCATTTTCTGTGTTTTTAAACTGATAACTAATTCTAAAAACTAGACATTATCAGACTATCTCTCTGTTATATTAATTATGCATATGATCTGGTATAAACTTTGATTAAATTAAACTGAACAGAATAGTGAAATTAATGGATACTCAGTGTCATTATATAACATACACTTTTTTTTTTAAGGTATTTTTCAGAAGCTTTGGGAACCTGTCAGTAAATATGATAAATACTTCCCTTTACTCTTTTTTCCAAACATAATAATTTTCCATATTTATTCTGAATAATAGTCATTATTCAAAATCCTGAAAAGAAAATAATAAAAGAATACTAGTTTTTTTGGAGTTTTTACTTTTAGTAGAATATATTTGACCAGGTAGTTTTTCATTTCAGAGTGAAAAGCTGAAGTCCATGTAGGGCTATGCAGCTCACTGGATTTGAGCGCTCTTCCCATTTCCTCTCACACCTTAGCTCGTATTACTTGCCTCCACCTACTGGCCCAGAGTCCCACCCTGTGGGTCCCACGTGCTAGGATTACAGGCATGAACCACCATGCCCAGCTCACATTCTTATACTTAATCATATAGCAAATAATTTTAGCACCTATCATATACTACATAGACAGAGGGTATATTGGGCAATTTTAATCTGTGATTTAAAAAAATACTCTATTTTTAAACAAAAATAAATTATAACAATATATTTTATTGTAAAATGTTAACAAATGCAGAAATAAGAAAATAATAACATCTTAAAATTTCCTGTCTTCCAGAAAACTACTACTCAGGGTTCTCCCAAATACACAGTTATTTTCTTTCCTTACAAGAGATCAAGGAATTTTTTAGCATTTGTTCCCCAAGTGAACTAAAGATCATGAATACACTACGGTATTAGGGTGTAAAGGCTAAGGTTAACTTGTGTTTGTTGGACAGACGCATGCACCACCAAAAGTATCTTTGCTGCTATAAATATTGAGGTGTCAATTTCTTTGCCATGCTTTTCAAAGAAAGCACGTTGACATAGAGGAAAACATATCTGTTGAGGAAGTGGCATTCATTATAATACTATTACACTTTGGAATAAGGGAGGTCCTTTCTTCCAGTAATCTAATTTTGCACCTGTAAACTCATTAATCTTTTTGTTTCTCTGATTGATCTTAATAAACCAGTTCAATAAATTCTGAAGATCAGGACAAGAATGGTAATATGGCTTTACCAGAATCACAGAGATGGTTGGTAGAGGTGCCAAGAAAAGTACCAAGATATTCAATACATCATCCAATGTGGAGCTATGTTGAGGTTATCTCTCATCATTATAAGTTGTCACCTCATCTTAGTTCTTACCCAATGAGATAAATTTAAAACTTAACCAGGCCTTTTACCTTTCAATCCAAAGATGAAAATATATATATTTTAAAGGATGAGAAAGTGAATGAAGCAGTTTCAGACCTGTACCTATTGAAATAATTTTATGCATCTGTAACAGTTATTGGTGAGTCTTAGAGAGACTTACAGTTATTGATGAGCATATTTAGAAATGATTATGCCAGGGGCAGTGGAGCACCACTGTAATCCCAGCTACTCAGGAGGATTGCAAGATAGAGGCCAGCCTGGCCAATTTAGTGAGACCTTGTCTCAAAATTTTATAAAGGACTGGGGATGTAGCTCACTGATGCAACACTTAATGTAACATCCCTGGGTTCAAACCCCTAGCACTGTGTAATTAGTCACTTGATCAATCTTCATGTACTCTGACTGTGAAAAGAACACTAATTTTACAGCAGATAAAAATAAAAAGAAATAAAGGAACACTGGACTGGAAGGAAAAAAGCAACATGATGGTATGTAGCATGAGTGGGAGAAGGAGAGAGAAAGCTATTTAATTTTGGCCCGCTGGAACTAGCAGAGATTGTTCTACCAACTTAGCAGAAATGTACTTTTAAGGGGGAATTGCAACTCTCGTTTCTGCATGTAGATTGAAAGTTAAAGGTAGCAAGAGCAGTTTAATATGTTGAGCTGCCTGTGACTAATCCAGCAGGTTGTCCATTTTGTTCTCACTAAGGCTGCTACCTTGTTTCTAAGAATACACTGGGTGTTAGGGGATGAATCTTCTGAGAACTAAAGAATCTGGGTATTTCAAAGATCTTGTCTATGTTAAAAGATAAGTAGTATTGTTGTGCAGGGTTGAGAAATCAACATAGTGTAAAGCAGTCCTCTTCACTCCTTGACTTAGCTTCATTTCCTTCTCCTTGGTGGCAGTTCAGTCTTAAAGAATAGTTTCATTTCTTCTTTCTGGACATAATAACATCCCAAAAGCTACAACAGAGTTGTGATTTTTTTTTTCCCATGATACAGAAAGAAAATAGAGAAAGTATAGTATCCTGTTTATTAGAAATGTGATTGAAATGTGATTGCTCACTTTAGCTAGTATAATTTTCAGATGAAGCATTGAGTTCATCTGCCTGAAAACTACCATTAGATGATTGGGGGAAAAAAGTGAAGCAATGAGTTTTAATTTTTCTCCTTAGCCAGAACATTGCATATTAAGGAACCTGTTCACTAGATTGTTTTAGCCTACATAATGAAACATGTTTCTCTCAGTTTGGGCTCACTGTCAATTACTGAGAGACTAAAATATCTATATTGTAATATGCAGTATCTTTTTTTTAATTTGATATCACAGTACCTTTATAGATAATTATCAGAAAAAAGATGAGGTTTCTTCTACCTTCAGCAGCTCCTCTCCCCGTGTGCCCTATCTCCCATCATAGAATCACCTCACTTGAACAGTCTGATTATTCTTGAAGTCTGAAGGTCTGGCTGTTGTGTGCTCCTACAAACTGATTTGCTTAAATTCCTCTGTGCCGTTCCATGAATCGGAGCTAATTATACTGCCATTTTTCAGAGACGAGCATTAGAAGTCATGTGTGCCTAATTCTGAAAATGGTTTTGTACATTAAGGCTCATTTACCCACTCGTGGTTAGAGAAAAGTTGAGAGACTACAGTTATTGGTCATAATTTTAAAATGCAGTAATAGTGTGGAACTCTGCTCAAGAACAGGCATATAGGATGTGATGTCGACTTCTCAGTCATTAGGAATGTTGCAATTTAGCTTACGTCTTACTGGTCAAGTTGTCACAGAAGATATGTTTAGTCATGAAAAAGAAAATTAGTGTCCGGCATGCAAATAGTAATAGGGTAACTGGGTTTTCACAGGGGAAATTGATTTGTGTGCATTCCTGGGTCTGTATAAAATGGTGTCCTTTTAGCACAAGCTGAATATAAATTTCAATAAGTGTTTTTCTTGCTGCAGATTAGCGTAATACAGTGACATTTTCTGTAACTGAAGGGAGACAGTGGTCGGACATCTGTTAATAGCTTGAAAGTAACTAATGAGGATGTGCAGTTCGAACGATTGATTGAATGAATAGCTGCAGTCCTGTGTGTTTCTTTCTCACTTGCTCTCTCTCTCTGCAAGCTGTAGAGAGGGAGGGGGAAGAGCAAGACAGGGAGGGAGCGAGAGGAAAAAACGCTTTCTCTTAAGTGGAAGTAGCACGGATCCCAGGGGCCAGGAGGCCAGAAATGGAAGTTTAAACTGCATCTATCTTAAAGGGAGAACAGCAGGAATCAAAATGTCAGTCTCCGGAGTCACGATTTATATCTTATTTTTTAAGATCTGGAAGATAACACAGAATACTTTTTTTAGAATGTGGGTTTTTTTTTTCTTGTCCATGTTGAGATTATCTAATGTTGTCTGAGAAGCTGGATTCCTATATGTCTGTCACTTGAAGTGGAGATGGGAAGCAGTTGTGATAAAGGTATAATATGTATGTATTTATCATCTATATTTGCGTATGTATGTGCATATATATGTGTGTGTATATATATCACTCTGAAAAAAATCTTAAAAATGTAGCCTTACTACAGTTTATAGTAATTAAATTAGAGATATCACATCATCTTTAAAATCTTAAGTTTTTTAGGTCAGTTTGAACAAATTTAAGATTCCAGAGTAAGATCTCAGTAAGGTCATATTGCCAGAACAAGGAGAAGCTGATCTATTTTTATATCTGCATAGGCATATATATTATTTTATTCTGGCAGCAGCTTTCAGTCTTCTCAATGGCCCTTTTGTTGCAGTCTGGTGAATCATCTTATCTGCACAGATCCGAACTTTGACCTTTGTGCAAACACCATCAAATCATGTGTAACAATAGACATATTTTGTTCATAAGAATTTTAGAAATTTATTTTGATTCTGTTAATGCCTACCTTGCTGATCTATACACTACAAGATGCAAATATTAAGTAAACTTAAAGATACTAGTCATAGCTCAGAGGAAATTATTTTTATGTGTGCACATTTAAAGGTATAAGTTGTCACACTAAAGCAGATTCTTAACTCTGACCAACTCTCCAATGTCTTTGTAGGTCACACACCACAAAGATAGGGACAAATTATATTGAGAGGGAATGTAATACACCTTTAAAACAAATGGATTTTTTTTTGTTGTTGTTAAAAAAAGCAGTAATTTTGCAATTTAATGAAAGATCTTAAATTTTGGGTTCTTAACAGTGTTTCAAATTTCACCCTCTTTCCAGAGGTACCAGCAGAAAGGTCCCCCCGTAGACGGAGTATCTCAGGGACCAGTACATCAGAGAAACCCAGTTCCATGGACACTGCAAATACCTCACCCTTCAAAGTACCAGTAAGTATTTCTTTTCTCTAGAAGAATGTTTTACTTTTCTCCTTTCTTCTGAGGGTTAGAGACAGGAACTAAGGAATCCGAACACTTTCTTCCTCTGGAGTTTCCTTACAATACTGAGGCTAAAGGGCAGAGTTATCAACTTAAACAGATTAACTGTGGTTAATGACCACTACTTCCAGCATAAGGCTTATTTAATTTTAGAGATTGTTACATTAAGTGCATTACATATGAATTCCTATAGAGTATAAATCTTTGCAGATGTCCGTTTATTAAAGTTGCTAGCTAAAACCTATTACATTTCTATAAAGATACTGGTAGGACTTTTTTGGGGGATTTTTTTTTTTTCCAGTGCTAAATCATAAGCAGAGAGTGGTAAGATTCATAGAGTTGCAGAGCAAATTCACCAAGAATTAGACAGTTGTGAATTTTAATCCTGAGAACTGGCCTGTGTTTTGCTTAAGTTATCTTAAGCAGTATAAGTGTTTAAGAGACACAATGTAAGTGTTTAAGAAATATCCTGAAAGGTTACTTCTTAAACTGATCAGGCAGTACTGAGAATCAACATTTAGCTCAAAAGTATACTGAGATGAAAGGGATATAGTTGATCAGGTTACCTGGCCAGTAGCTAGAGGCCTGGTTTTGGATCTTTGTGGTATAACTTTGAGTAACTTGGTTTTAAGTCATTTCTTTTCTTCGTTTATTGGGCAAGAAATGTTTACTTTTTAAGAATGTTTACTTTTTAAACATATACTAAAATTTATACTTGAAAAGAACTGCTTCAAGAAGTTGGTCATTATTCTAGGTATAATTTTTAAAAATCAGTGTAAAGTAGAAATAGGTATTTCTATTTGGGGAAAAAAAATTTTTTTCTTTTTAATTCAGCTGAGTTACATGCTGTATTCTTTTTTTTTGTTTTGTTTTTTGGTTTTTCTCCGGTACCGGGAACCGAACTCACGACCTTGCGCTTGCCAGGCAGGCGCTTTTGCCGCTGAGCTAAATCCCCAGCCCCATGCTGTATTCTTTATTTCTTTATTCCAATACTTTTTTTAAGTTGGAATGACCTTCTAAATTTAACTGACTTTTTGAAGCATATAAACTGATATTTATATGTAAGTTAAAATTGCTGTTTTGTTTTATGTTAACCGCAGGCAACACAATTTCCCCTTCTATCTTAGGGGCATATATATACATTTTGTGCATATCTGTCCTTGTAATACCTTACAAAGTTTTGTAAATTTTCTCATTTTTAAAGATTACAAGTGGTATTAGATTAATAATCTTCTCAAATTATTGCAGGAAATTTAAAACATCATAGTTAGTGCCTTATAATAAATTTCTTTGTTTCATAGACATAGCAATCTATACTTTATTTCCTTTATGAATGGGAAGAGCATTTTTTCCCTTTCCCTTACTTTTCCTGTTTTCCTGATGAAGCAGATACCACTATAGTGAAACTTCCAGAGTTTAATCATATACTAGTTGAATTTAAGATTCAGTTAGAATTTGATGTTTTTATACCATTATGCTAGAACCTAATGGTAAATACTTTATTAAAAGTTAATAAATGAAGAAAAATATTTATCTGCAATTTGGTGACACTGAAGTATGCCCATACTAACTATACAGTTTATGTTCAGGCTTTTAAACTTTTGAATTAATTACAAACCATAATTTTCATTTATTTAAACAATAAATTGACAGTTAATTTAAGATTTATCTTAATAAAACTAATCATTCTTGAGTAAAAGTTATAGAATAACGTGCATATATGTGAAAGGTAGCACTACTTTAAAACCGTGTACCCATTTCGTGGTCTTAAAAATAATGAGAAGGAAGCAAGACATGGTGGCACACGGCCTATAATCCCAGCACTCTGGGAAATTGAGGCAGGTGGAATGCAAGTCTGAGTCCAGTCTGGACAACTTAACTACTTAGCAAGCCTCTCCTCTAATTAGAAAAATACAATAAGACCAGTGCAAAGGCTCTGGGCCAGTCCTAGGACTGCAAAAGATAAAAAAGGAAAGGAAAGGATGCCTAGCCAGAAAATTGCAGTCACAGAATCCATGCATTTAGCTTTCTGGGAGAATTTAACCATTGGCAGGTTCTAATCTAGTTTTCTGAAAAATAACCAATCTGAACACAGTGATTAAAAGAAGAAGAGGTGAAAATGTCAATGAGTACAGGGAGAAAACAGAGAAAATGAAAGGCAGGGAATCATAAAAATAATCTGAGTCCACTTAGTACAAAGGCATACAGCCATACGTTTATTAATAGCCCTTAAGGGTACCATTATATTTCTGGATGGTGCATAATATAGAAAGCAACACTGATAGTAATGATCCTGAATCATTCAGAAAAAGTGGTGCTATATTTGTCATGCTGTTTTTTTCAGACTAACTCTATATTATGTGATAATTATCCATTGAGAATGTTTAAAATCTTGAACATATGGATGTTTATAAAACTGGTTTCCAGTAAAATCGTGTTTCTAAAGTGCCTTACTCCTTGATCATACTAGATAAATAATTTATAGTTTAAGGGGAACCTAAATATGCTAGCTAAATGAGGTACTACAGTACTTACTTGGATGCCTATGGAAGTATATTTCCATTTATTTTAGTTTCCATGTAATACCAGTAGTTAATATAACTTGCTTAAATATATTCTAATTAGTAGTATGAAATGTTTTCAGGAGAACCCAAAATATGTATGTAATTAATAACAGTAGATTGTGAATGTGAGAAAGTAATACAAAGAGAGCCAAACTGAAGTATTTAACTTTATGCTATTTATACAGTATTTTGAAGATCATTTCCATATCAACTTTAAGAAGAGAGAGAAGTGATATTTCAGTGCAAATACATGTGGTTCTCAGATTCAGAGCTTGCTAGTTGGTGAGCACTAGGTTCAGCACTCATCAGGGGGACCCCAAAGGAAGTAGTAGTATACCCTCAGAAAAGGCCTTGTTCATCCCACTCCATTTTCAGACTTACCAAGAGCAGATGAAATAGATGTTAACATGTCCTTACTGAAATTATTCACACATTTATTGAGTGCTTGCTTTAAACAGACTATTTGTGATTCACCAATTATTGATAGGTTCTTGGTGTACTGTGTTTTGTACTGGGAACACAAATGGAAACAGAATTTTCCACTTCCACAGAGCCTGTGATCTGGTAACGAGAGAGAAAAGAATGACGAGATTCATAAAGAAGTTGAAAACTTGGTAACACAAATTATTAACAACACAATGTGTAAGCTAAAGTTTTGCCAAGGAACAAAATTTGAGCTGGGTTCAAAAGCTGAAAGAAAGTCATTGATAGAGAAGTAGAGTATGTCAGCCTGAAAAAATAGCATTTTGGAATACATCATGAGATGATAGGTACTTCGAGGAATATGGAAAGGACTTAGCGAGACAGAATTTTAAAAGTACGTGGGCAAAACAGCAGGCAGAAAGTTAGGTTGGGGCAAGTCTGGGAATGAGTTTATCAAGGCTAACTAAATTATACTGGCCCATGAAGTGTTTATTGAAACGTTTGTCTTGGGCTCAAAACTAAACCAAGTTGTATAAGTATTGTGAAATATTGGTAAATTACTTAACTCTTCCCTTAAGTGATTCCATTTTCCTCTTGCTGTCACAGGCATAGCTCAGGTTGATAAATAAGGGTTCGTCAGTAGAAGGCCAGCACAGGGACTTCATTTGTATTATCAATAGTTGAGCATATGCTTAGCATAGGTGAGTGCTGGGTTTCATCACTAGCATAAAAAAAGTAAGTAGTAAGTAAGGCCAGCCTAGCATAAACACGTATGTGCATGTGTGTGCACACGCACGCACGTGCACGCGCACACACACACATACGCCCCCTTCAGTGGACATTACTAATATTTCTAGAGTAGTGATTCACTTTAGGAAGATTCAGGAGAAGTCAGTTTTTTGATATCCTGCTGGTAGGTTGATTGGCCCGAGAAAAGATGGGATGAAGAAAAACAGTGAGCTCAAAGGAGGAAAGCCCAAAATCTTTGTGTGTCTTCTTCACAAAGTTATACTCCTAAAAATTTAACATGAGTAACTAATACAGCAGAATATTCATGTTTAAGGTCATAAAAAATGAGTGAACACTCAACAAATAATTGTTAAATGAATAAAATATGCTCGAGTTGTGGAAATATCCAAATAGAATGAGTTTACCTCATCCTTACTGTCATGGTGTTATTGAAATGCCTCCTGTAAAATGGAATAATAAATATTTAATAACACTTAACAAGCATTTAATAAGAGATTATTGGAATAATTATCCATGTGCAGAATGGTTAGGTCTTTTTTCTCAACAAAAAGAAATTGTAATTAACATTGGAATTGAGAGCTATGGTATTTTATGTATGTATACTGTGTCTACTTATATTGGAGACTTGAACTGGACAAAATCTTTTTTATTTTTTATTTTATTTTTTTGGTATCAGGAATTGAACTCAGGGCCCTCTCACTTGCCAGGCAAGTGCTGTGCCACTGAGCTACATCCCTGGCCCCCCAAATTCTCTACTTAATAGTTTGCTTCTAGGAATATTTCTTTGAGCCTTTCGGTATTTCATACACACATGTATATGCTCAGAATGTTTTTGCAGATCTGAGTTTTGACTCTTAGATTCTCCAAAAATTGTTGTTTATTTGAATAGTTTTTGCCTTTCAAAAGATTATGCTTTTTTGTTTCCTTTTACACCTTACTATACTTTTTGCCTTTGTATGCACTTGTGTTTCTCTTTAAATAAAACATTCTTCATATATCTTATACATTACTAAAACTACATTTAAATGATGTTACGCGGGTGATGAGGAACGCTTGAGTTATCTAAGTTATCCAGGTACTTGCATTTAATTCAGAAAAGGAAAATGGTTATGTTATAATTCTGTATAGTTATATCACAGTGTCTGAACTTTTAGAACAGACTTCCTCATACTCCACTTATAAAATGACTACTGATATTTATGAAGTTTATATCACTTCCACTTTGATGATACCATCAATTTGGCTTTGGCTAGGAGAGAGCTGCTTGTGTTCTGGGCCAGGTGCTCAGCTTAGTGTTCTCATTTCCATAACACTATGGCCCGAGTTGGCCTGCCTTGTGAATATAACACAATGCAGCTGCAGCTGCTTCATTTGTATTATCTTTGAGCTGAGCTCTGAAAGCATTCAGACACTACATAATATGCCAAGACAGCCAGCAAGCATAAGCTGAACTAAGGGAGTAGCTGAATATTCCTGTGTAACCCTCTCTATGTCCTTAATCACTGTGACACCTGAGCATTCCCAATCAAATAGACTGTCAAAAGACGAAAACTGTACAGTTTTTAGAAGAAAGTAAAAGTTTAGAAAATAAAACATAAATGATGTTATAAAGTCCTGTAAAAAGAAATAGTATGCCCTTTCTCAAGTATTAAGATACCAGGCTCAGTTAGATATTGATCTCTTTCTTGCGTAGAACACCCTTTAAGATCTATGTAAATGCTTTACCAAGCTAAACGTAATCAGAGCTTCATGCCCACATAGTAGAGACCAGAAGGTGTTTATTATCCAAACCAGTGGTTTTCATATCTAAAAATCACTTTAAGGAACTTCAAAAAATATACTGATGTTTACAATCCACCTCAGACCATATGTCATAACCTCTGGTGTAGAGCCCAATCTGCCTATTCCACGTCAGAGTTTCTTCTTTTTTTTTCTTTTGAGGCAGAATCTCATTAAGTCTTCAAGTTTCCCAGACTAGGCTCAAACTTGTGATCCTCCTGCCTCAGCCTCTGAGTATTGGGATTATAGGTGTACACTGTCATACCTGTCCTCTTTTATATTTTTAAACAGGTTCTCAGATAATGCTAATATGCAGTGTAGGATTGAAAACTGTCTTAATGGTAAAATATTAGGAACTCATTTTAGTGTCTTACCTGTAAACACTATTGCTTCTCTTTTTATCTTAAAGTCAGACATCAGAAACTAATAAGCAGTTTTTTCTCAGTGAGCTGTTGTTATATTGTTGAATTGTTGCACTGCATATTAGTTGCTCATCTGTGTTTTCTCTGCTCGGTTCAGATTGCCAGTTTAAATTTACAAAGCACTTGCTTTGCTGTGGCAAAGTGACCTCTGACCAGCTAAGAATCAGTCTTAGGGGTGAAATAATGAAATTGAATTCAAAGCATCCAAGCTACTAAACTATTTCAATTTTTACATTATCATTGCTATCATATTCCAGAAGAACACTTAAAGTTAGTTCCCCTGATGCTTAAAGATTCTCTATCCATCTTTTCTCCTCTTTACTGACTGACTATGAGGAGTTAAAGTCCATAATAGAATCACCCTGCAGTGCTCTCTCTTTTAGTAAAGAGTATATTTGTATTCATATGTGTGTGAATGTATGTAATATACAAATATATATTCATATTATGTCTATCAGCATGTTATCACTAGAGGTAGAGATAATAACCATAGGAATGTCAGAAAATTATGGTCTGAAGAAATTAAATACTAACTATAGCTTTAAATCATTTTGTAATCAGAGTGGGTATTTAATGATAAATATTCTAGAAAATGTACAGTTTAAAACTCTTAGAGCCTTAGAGCAGAGAAAAAAAGAATAAGGTCAGATACAGCCCCTTAAGGGGACGGAATGGGGATTGGCAAATACCTGAGGAAGAGAGAACTGGTTTAGCAGAAAATATTGCTGAGAATCTTACTTGAAAGAATCAGATTGAAGGAAACCCTCCTTAATCTGTGGTAATCCCTAGAAATAGGTTTGCTGCAGCACAGACTTTAGATTCCAGTTTATCTTACCGAGGGGAAGAGAGCTCTTTGAGAAGATAGGATGCACTCACTTATAGCCCATTCTTGTAGATAAGGCACTAAAAGCCCCTCTCTCCTCCATGCAGGGGTGTTTCTCCTTGGCTTTAATGGGGGAGGGGAGACACACCACTTTTCAGTTCACACTTAGAGATAAATGTTTCAAAGGGCTAATAATGCCTGCTTAAGGTGGCATATAATTAGCCACTAAGTATAGCTGACATGTACAACTGTTATCAAATGCTTTCCTCTTTCCCGAAAGGTCAGAAGCTAGAAATATGGAAACAAAATTTTGACAACTGCTTGATTTTGCTAAGGTTAGCTGTACAAAAAGAGTTTTTTTGTTTATTTGTTTTTCCCCTTGCTAAATATACTCAGCAAGGTGCAAGGATTGCATGTAAACAGTAATACCTCTGAGATGCCTCCCTACTGTAGGTCCCTTTAATTCTGTAATCAGTGCCAGTACCATTCATCTGGATTTTCAGATGCTTTTTGTTTTACATTACATTGCATTTTAAAGGAGCTTCATTACAAGGGGATCATTCAATTAAAATATCACTATGATTTTGGGGGCCAGAATTTTTTTGGGGGTACCAGAAATCAAACTCAGGACCTTGTGCTTGTCAGGCAGGCATCAGGATATTTTTTAATTTAATACTTTTTTTTATCAACTGAAAAATATACAAGTATTTTTCAAATATAGCAAACATAAAATAAACATGAACACATAGATTAAATAGAAATTATGCAAACAGGTATGCTAGTCTAGTATCGACTCAACCAAACATGCTAAACCTATATTAATTTGACACTGTTCAGTTTGTACTTCAAAGTAAACAAGGACTGCAGTGATCACTTAATGATATGAAAGGTAGTTTGCTAACAACAACTATTTCACTAAACAAAGTGCACCTAACTACATACGTTAACAACATGAAACTGAAAGGGAAATCATAGAGCCACAAGTATTACTGAAAATTTCAAAACACCTCTCTCAGTAATTGACAGCTAAAGAAGGTAGAAAAATCTGTAATAGAACAGTTAAAATCAGTAGCACCAGGCCTCAAATGGAGTCCTCTCAAAATTATGAGAAACAGTCACTCAAACAGGTCAGGATATTTAGTATCTGGTGAAAAAGAAGCTTCCAAAAGAATTTAAATAGTATGGGGCTGGGGATTTAGCTCAGCAGCACAGCACCTGCCTGGCAAGCACAAGGTCGTGAGTTCGATTCCCGGTATGGGAAAAAAAAAAAAAAAGAATTTAAATAGTCGTCAAAAAAAGGTAAACAGATGGCCAATATGCGCATAAAAAGATCCTGGTATCATTAGTCATTAGGTTAATACAAAACTACGAAGTAACACTTGACACTTACTGAGATGGCTGTAATAAAAAGAGAGACAATAATATGTGTGGGTGAGAATGTGGAGAAACAAACCCTCATATGCTGCTGGTAAGAATGTTAAATGGTCAGCCACTTTAAAAAATATTTTGACAGTTCCTCAAAAGGTTAAACAGTTTCCATATGATCTACCAATTGTTTTTCTAGGTATTTACACAAGGAGTGTGTCTGCAAAAAATGTACATGATTGTTCATACTATGATTATTCCTGGTAGCTAGAGGTGGACACACCCCAAATATCCATTAACTGAGGACCAGATATAAAAAATGTAATCTGTTCATATAATGATATATTATTTAGCCATAAAAAGGAATGAGGTACTGATACGATACATTCTACAACATGAATGAACTTTCAAAACTGCTAAGTGAAAGAACCCAGGCACAAAAAGCCACTTAGTATATGGCCACATTGGTATGAAATGTCTATAACAGGTTATGTAACAGAGACAGAAAAACAGATTGGTGACTGATGAGCTGAGGCAGGGAAAACAGGAATCAACTGCTAATGGACGTGAAGTTTCTTTTAAAGTAACGAAAATGTTCTAGAATTAGACTGTGGTGATGATTGTGCAACTTTTAAAATAAACGAGAACACTGGTTTGTAACACGTTAAGAGTCAATTTTATGGTATATGAGTTTTATCTCAAGACAAAAAATTAAAACACTAGACATAAAAAGCTTAGAATAAACACATAAAACATTATTAAAACTTTTTAACATTCATTACAAATTGAAATGTTTTAGATATATTAGATTAAATAAAATGCAATTGAGGGGCAAGTTAGAGACACCAAAATACATTATATATATTGGCTGCTTGCTTTCTATAAAATTTTTCTGGGTTGTCTACTGATGATTTACATAGCTGCATTTTTATGTAAATTACCATAATTTTACCTCTGATAAGGAATAGAATACCATACACTTTTACTCAAGGATGTGGAAATAGCATAATACTTAGTTTAAAAAGAAAAAGTAAAAAAAAAAAAAAGAAAAAGTAAATTATAGCAGTGTCATACTTGTAGAATTTTTTTTCAACTTTTACAAATCATTAGCAGATTTTCATATCTTAAGCATTATTCATGTCTTTATGAAGTATACTTTATAATTTCTTCCATAAGTCCATGACTATTAAATAGTTTGCCTTTTTTCACTTTGTATATAGTCTGCCTCTATTATAAGACTTTATACGTGGATTCATTGAATGGCATGATGCTGAGATATCAGAAGAGTCTGTTACTTTTGTATAACAATGAATTAATGATTGACAAATCAGGAAATGGAAAGGGCCAGTGTTTTGACAAACAGTCCCCTACATTCTACTAAAGCTTAGTTTTGATGACCCATAGTAATTTAAACTCAGCTGGCCCCAAAATGTATTTACTTCTGTTTTCCCAAAAAACTTTTCCCCTTTAATCTTTAACCTTGTTGTAGTGCTACAGATTTCTTCAGTTCAAAGAGCCAAAACCCCAAACATCATAATAACACTGTTATGTCTTCAACAAAATCATTCACCAGGTCTTCTTCTTGACCTCTCCCAGTTCATCCACATCCCTTTCCCACCCCCACTACAATTAACTGATTTCAGTTATTAGTGCTTGTTATTCCTTCCCTGAAGCAGTACTGAGGTGCAGAAACTAGGTCCTGTGATCAGAAAACCCTGTACATGGTATTCAGTGGTTGCTGTATTGAAATCCTTAATGACTGATCTTTGAATTTCTTTTATGAGTGAAATGCAATGGGACAAGGAACATGAATGGGGTCCTAGAACCAACAGAGGCTTATGTGGCCCACTGCCTCCCTGGGACGGATTTTCCACTATCCACTTCCTTCCTGCCTGTCTCCTTTCCTCTGCTTCACCCCACTGCAGCTGTTATTCTCTGACCCTTGCAAAGGCCTTTACACAGCATGTGGTATTAGGCCGCACATTCTGTGGTGTCTCGGAACAGGGCTTGGAGGGGCAGTCCTGTCAGCTTCAGGAATGTCTGATGGGTAGTCAGATGCCACTACTCAGGGGTGGGAATAGCTTCAGGTTATCCAGTGAATTGCAGTGACAGCAGCGGGAAAGGAAAAAGCCTGTCTTAATTTCCCTGGCCTGGGTCAGGGCATGGCACGCAGATTTGGTGACTGGCAAAGGAGAACCTCGCAAGCAGTGGGCCTGTGCTAGGGCCCCAGGAGGCCTCCACTTACCCTTAAATATCTGTATACCCAAGAGAGTGTGATGTTACATAGCAATTAGAAAGCACTGTGGCAGGTGCAAAGACTTGGAGAAGGAAAGTTTTCCACAGCAGTATCTTTAATGTCATTGTTTTCCTGATTTTTAGCAGTTGCCCTGCATTTTAATTTTGCACGGAGCCCCTCTAATTGTGCTGTGGCACCTGTATAATATAGTAGAAACCCTTAACTCATTTCCTGGCCTCCAGTCCCTCCTCCCACACTTTAACCTTCATTCTGCTACCAGAGTGATCTTGTTAAAATCTAACCCTCATCATTACTTATATCCCTTTTGTTTAAAGCCTTTGAATAGCTTTCTACAATCTTATGTCCATGAACATGACCAAATTATGTACATTTTACTGGGTTTACACAGTGAGTTCTTTTTCCTCTACTCATCTCCTCTCCTCCTGTGCCCCTTTTGAACATATTAGGACAAAATTTTTTTTCCACAATCATGTTTCCTGATGAAGCCTTTTTAGTTAAGCTCATGTTACAGGCTGATAAAAAAAACAAAGATAATTCTCCCAGAGAGTATTTCATTGTCTTTTGCCTGCCCTTTCAGACTCACTTGTGAATTCCCAATATTGCCTTCTTCACCTGCAGTGCTCTACATCCCATGTTCCATCTTTATCATCCCTGTTTGATTTCTCCAGACAAGTTTTCTTAGGTCTCTACACAATAATGCCTGGGAAGTCCACCTTTCATCCCTTCTGAAAGTGTTCTTATCATTTACAAACCGCTCCACTGTCCACTTAACTCTTCCAAGCAACATTAGCCTTGACCCTCTCTGTCTTCCCACTAGAGTAGGTGGAGTATTTATCCATTGTATCACTAATACTATTACATTGTAGGACTATTATTTGTATAATAATATACAATATGTACATTATGTTGTAGGGCTATTATTTGTCTTCCCTGACCTGTGATATTCTACTTGATGGTATCCAGAATGGGCTACATATACCTCAGAGGGCGCACGTATAATTCACTTGGTATGCAGAAAGAACATATTAAATGTTTGATTTATTTCACCCTTTAAAAAGTTTTATGTTATTGAACATTTAATAATCATACATCAGAACATTCTTATAAGTAAATACTTTTAAGAATGTATACTCAGCAACATCTTATTCATTTCATACAGTCAAAAAAATTTAGAAACCACTCTTCTAGAAGGTACAGACTATATCATATTCATATTATGGCCTCAGCACTGACTTTTTTTCTTCCTAATATGTCGATGAAAACGTACATGGATAGATGGCATTTGTGATTATCCAAGGTATACAAATTGCAAAGACATAAACCTCATATACTATAATAGCTTCTTGATCAGCTAGTAGTTTTGAATTAATCAACGTTATAAACTTTTTTAAGGCTCTGCAATTAACCTGCTAAGTGAAATAAAATTAAGCGTGGAATGTAGTAAGTAGAAGGAATTTTCTTTCTATGGAAGCCCTGTGAGAATAATAACAAAGAATGAATCATGAGAACTTTCTCAGGTGTTTGCTTCTCATTGAAGATATAATTGACTGTGGAAAAGTGTGGTCTGCCTCTCTAGTCTTTAAAAGTTAAATTGGTTGGGGGAGCAGAAGTATAAGTCAAACCTGATGTCTGTCCTAGCCACCTAGTCTCTTGAATTGCTCATTTGAGGCCAGAAACACATTTCCATGAAAATCAGTTGCCTGCATATGAAAAAAAAACAACTTGGAATTTTTCTGATCTTATAGCTAGGGCTTGTGTTACCCTGCCTTTTTGTTTTTTTGTTTTGTTTTTTTGGTTTTTCTCCGGTACTGGGAACCGAACTCACGACCTTGCGCTTGCCAGGCAGGCACTTTTGCCGCTGAGCTAAATCCCCAGCCCCTACCCTGCCTTTTTAATCTACCAGAGTACTAGTATAAGGATTTAATATTACCAGTATTTAAGGATGTGTGCCTACAATAGGCAAATGATGATAACTGGATTTTTTAACTTCATGTTTAGCTAGCATCTCACTTCTGTGACCAAGAAGAAATTGTTTGACTTCCTCTAATGCCTTTATTTCATTTCTTACTGTTATGGTTTGTGTCTAAATGTCCCTCCAAAGCCTTATGCAGTCATGGGGCCATGGGATAGACTTCTAGAATTTTTGACTGACTCGTGGTCCAGTGCTGGTAGTATGGGTGTGAGTGCTACACCCACCCTAGGGAGGGAAGGAGGCTTGCTTGCTGCTACTCCTCCCTTTTTGCTCTTGCTGCTTTTGCTGTTTTCCATTACCATAAACTGTTGCCCTCTGCCATGTGCCACCCTGCCTTGGAGCCAGCTGATTATGGACTGAAACCTTCATATACTGTGAACTAAATAAACCTTTCCTTCCTTAATTTTGGGTGTCAGGTATTTTGTTCCAGCAACAAGAGCAAAGTAACCAAGACACTTACATGAAATATTATGTGAATATTTTATAAAGTCTATAGAGGTTTGCAGTTAAAAAGGGACTGCTATATATACCGAGCACCAATTTGTTAATATTGATGCCTAAATTTATAATGAGAAAAGGCTTATAGCATTCTAAATAGTACAAGTAGGAAATATCCTCAAGAGGTAATATAAATATACCTAATGAACTATTTTCTGTAATGTACAAAGTATGATCAAAATACAGTGAATACTTTAATTTTTAAAAATTTGTTATAGTAAGATACTTTATCATTAATCTTCCTGAAAATACTCCCCCTTGCTTCAAACACAATTATCCCATCATATTTGCTACTTTCTGAAGCAGTTCTAGAAGTCCTCTTTTGTGATTATCTTTACAATATGTGATCAGAAACATGGTGAATGCTGCTAATGCATGCTTCCATTGGGAAGGCAGGCTCATAAAAACATCCCATTTGTTCCATCCACTTTATTCACCCAGTATGGTACCATCTTACTTCTGGCTCTTCCCCAGAATCAAAATGAGCATGAAAGGTAAACATTTTGAATTAACTCAGAACATGAAGGCTGCCATGACAGAACAACTAAAGATAACACAAAAGGACGTCCAGAACATCTGCAGAAAGTGGCAAGAATCATGGGATAAGTGTGCTCAAAGCGAGGAAGTTTAATGGCAATGTCTTTTACTGTCATTGTTTTATAAAATTTAAACATTCACCATACTTTTTGTCATATTTCATATTTCTCCCTTCTGTCCTTCATTTGTTCAAAAAGTAGTATGTTCTGATAGATACCAGTAAATTTATTATTCACATTATCCTTTTGCTTCCCACTCTCCATAATATGAATTTTAGGTGTATTTCATATCACCAGAGGCAGTAAAAATTCTATTTTTAAAAATAGCTAATAGACTTCAGTTTTCCTCTGTGACACTGTTGTTCTTAGAGTCCCAGAAATAAAAAATGAAAAACTTCAATTAAATCCAGCTAGTCCATCTTCTCTGACAAAGAAAAAAAAATCTCTCACTTTGTGTTACCTAATGCTTTTTCCGATTTCCATGATAACCTCTGGGAGACTGTCCAGTTGTCTAATAGACCTCGCTTTGGAAGAATGTGCTCTTCCTAAGTTTTAATCCATCATGTGTCATTTTTCTATTCCTTAAAACCATTTTTCTTGCCATTCATACCCTGAACTTGAGTAAGAGCAGCACAGTCTCTGGTAGTTATAAGAAAATATATACCTCATTGATAATGAGGAACTGAGGTGAATATAGAGAAGTGACTCTTTCAAACACTGAATTTTCCCTCTTTAAACACCATATTTGGTTTTGTTTTAATAATGGGCAGAAGGGCTAGGAGGATAACTGATTGGTAGACTGCTTGCCTAGCATATACAAGGCCTTGGGTTGGTCCTCAGCACCACAAAGACAATTTTTAAGAAAAAAGAAAGAAACTGTTATGTGGTTTGGTTTTTTTCCCCAAATATATTAGATATTGCCCTGCACTGTGAAATGAATTGGCCTTTGTTAATAATCCAGGTTAATCATTATTAGTTTTCTGCAAATATAGATTAAGTACTCCATTCTCTGCTAAGCATTGCAGAAATATAAAAATGAGAGCAATTTGTTTATTCCTGTATGGCTTCAGGAGTTAAGATTCAGTAGGGGTATAAAATAGTACTAGAACTAATTAAAAGTCAAGACAGAAGAAAACAGCGTGTGAACAAAAGATCTTAAATAATAAGACGTGAGAGAGATCAAGTCCTATTAGAAATCAAGAATGGTTTTCTGAGGAATGGTATTTGAAATAAATACGGTAAAGGAAGTCACATGTGTATCTCACACCTGACATAAAAGTAAATTCCAAATGGATTAGAGATTTAAATGTAAAAATAAAGGAACATATCAAAAACTACTAAAAGAAAACATGGGTGAATTCTTTAATCTGAATATAGGATTACTTACTGAATGGCAACTGAAAAACCAGAGGCAATTTTTTTTTGAAAAGAAAAAAGTGAAAATTTGACTACATACACAAAAAAAACTTTTTTAAGACCTGGGAGGCAAAACACAAAAACATAACAAATTAAGACAACCAATCAACTGGGAGAAACTATTCACCACAAATTTTTAGAATATTAAAAATCAAGGACCAAAGTACCAAAACCCAGTAGAAAAATTGTACATATGTATGGGGGGTGTTCATTCTTTAAGGAAAAAGACATAAAAATTGTCCTGAAATATGAAAACAATGCTCAAATTCATTCATATTCAGAGAAATATAAACATTAAAACAGCATAGAAATACTGTTTCATCTTTCAGACTGACAAAAACTATAAAATATTTCAACTGATTCAGTTGGTGAGATTGTGAGAGATAACTCTGTTTATTGAAATGTTGTTTATAATTTCAAAATATTAGAAATAGCCTAAATACCTACCAAGAGAGAATGCTAGCATAAACTACTGTATATTTAGGGAGTAAAATAATACACATACACCCGCAAAGATACTGCATCCTAACATGCAGAATTTGTGAATATATTATCTTCCATGGCTGGCAAAAGAGACTTTTGCAGTGTGATTAATGTCAAGGACCTTGAAATAGGAAAATTATCTTAAAGTGCCCAGGTGAGTGCAGTTCAATCACATGGGGCCTTAAAAGCTGAGAACCTTTCACAGAGATGTGATATTTCTGGCTTTGAAGATGAAAGAAAGGGCCACAAGTTAAGAAATATAAGAAAATGCAAGAGATTTTCCCATAGAGCTTTCAGAAAGAAGGCAAGTTTCCCAAAACCTTGATTTTAGCCAGAAGAGATCCATGTGGGACTTCTAACCTACAGAACTTCATAAGATAATAAGTTTGTACTGTTTTAGCCATCACATTTGTGGTAGTTTGTTATAGTAGCAGTATAAAACTAATGCAGTGGAAAAACTGGCAAACTTCCAATTAAGTCTATAATTTACCTCACTGTGGTATCTACATTAACTTCCTGGTTTTTATAATTATACTATGGTTATGTAAGATCAGGGGAACCTGGGCAAAAGAAAATTCTCTGAAGTATTTTTCCAAATGTTTGTAATCTAAATATCCAGTACAAATGAAAGGGAAAACCCCTGCAAAGTATTAAAACAAAATCTGGTTTTTAAAGAGGGAAAGTTGGATATCTGGAATATTCATTTCTATAGGCCATCTCAACTTCTCATTATCAATGAGTGTGTTCCCTTATGACTAATGAAGATGGTGTGCTGATTTTATTTGAGTTTGAATAGGAATAGGAATAGGAGTGAAGATAATAAGAAATGTAAAATTGTTTCATAGTTATGTGTTGTATAATTTTATTTATATGACGTTCTGTAAAAGGTAAAGCTATCGGGATAATCACACTAGTGGTTTCTAGGAGCTCAGGTGAGAGGGAAGGTTTCACTACAAAGGAGCATGAAGAAATGTAGGGGTGGTGAAAATGGTCTGTCTGTCCATTGTAGTGGTGTGCATTTGTCAAAACTCATCAAGTTCATTCTTCAAAATTCAACTAGAAATAGTGAGTTTTGTTTTGTAAATTGTACTTCAATATTCCTGTTCTGAAAGAAGTGTTGTTCTAAAGTGTTATTAGTAGTAAGAGTGTATTGCATATCTTCTTATTTGCCCAACTAGCAAATCTTAATGTATCAATCAACATGTTTTAATACATTATAAATTATAATATACATATTTTAGACTTGCTTTTATAATGTAACATAACATGAATTAGTTAATGTTGGTTCAGTGTTTATTACTGGGCATGTGTTTATTGATTTCTGTGCCTTGTATATTTAAAAGTTTCATAGTAAGTTTTATTTGCTTAATAAAAAAAGAATCATGTTGAATGCTTACTAAAAATGAAGATCTCTGGGCTGGGGGTGTACCACATGGTAGAGCTTTTGGGTAGCATGCTTAGGGTTGGCCTTGGACTCATCCCCACCACTACACAACAACAAAATAAGCAAACAAAAGTGTGTAAATCACTGGACCTTAAGCCTGCAGATTCCGATTTGCTAACTATAAGTCAGAGAAACAACTGTAATTTGTAATAGAAGCTTTTCTTTCTCTTTGATGCTTAAATTTGGAGGAAAAAAGAAAACCTAGGGGAGAAATTACCCATATAAAAACTCTTAACTATGAAGCACTTTGTAACTTTTTGTTTTGTTGTTAGTTTCCCCATCTTGTTTAAACTTCAAATTACAAAGATAAACTGAGTAAAATATGATGACTGGAAAGTAGAGTGTAATGTTTTCAATTACCTTTTCCTTCCCCTTTTTCTTACCTAACTTTTTAGTTACATTTTAGTCAACATTTATTGAACATCTAACAAATTCCTAAACTATACTAAGAATATGAAAGGAAGTGATTTATGTATGCCAAAGTCTTTCTTTTCAGGTAATTAGAATCCAAAATAAAACATGCTACTAAAATATGGAAAATAGGTGGGTTAATACACTCATTAAAACTTGAAAAGCAAGAATAAAAACAATCCTTACCTGGGTCCTTTCTAGTTGACAAAATGGCATTTTCTTAGTATGAGTTGTTCCATTTTAAGGAATTGATTTTAAAATGACTTAAGTCACTTAGAGTTGCTGCAGTATTGCCTTTCATCCCTTGTGTGATTGCTGATGTGAAAAAGTCACAAGAAGAAATAAAGCAGTTTTGTTGCACATCCCTTTTTTTATGTGTGAAGGTGATGACAAATCTGTCTCCGTTTCTCTGTCTTAAGGGAACAGCAGCAGTGCCAGGACGCCAGCAAGTCAGGTCTCTGATTGCCACCACTGAGGCTTCTGAGAGTGGTTGCATAGCAGCAGTTTTATTCCAGCTACTAACTATGCCCGGATAGCCAAGTTCAGTCTTCCGGGGTTACTCTAATTTGTAGGTTGTGAACAACTTTGTTATCATCTTAAGATTTATCAAGCTCCAGAGAAGGGTAACATTTGGCTTTTTCTTTCACTGACTGTTGCTAATTTTAAACCTTGTTTTAAAGGAAAATAGTAAGTACTAAATAATTAAAGTTATTCTAATAATATCAACTATTGTGACAATTTATTTTTTAATGGTGAGCTTTTTACTGCTTTTAAGAATTTTAAATGGTGGCAGTAGCATCTCAAAGGAGAACTGAATATTGTAGGAATTGTTTTGAATGTTTCATTAGAATACTTTCAAATTAGGTTGGTGTTTGGAGAATAAATCAGTTTACAATGTTTATTTCCATTTGTGCTGTTGGATTATTATAGTAAGCCTATAGAAGCATCATTTATATTCTTAACATCTCTGTATTTCTTATTGGAATCCATCTATTATAAAATTTTGCAATAGAAGCATCATTTATATTCTTAACATCTCTGTATTTCTTATTGGAATCCATCTATTATAAAATTTTGCAATAGAAGCATCATTTATATTCTTAACATCTCTGTATTTCTTATTGGAATCCATCTATTATAAAATTTTGCACTTGGGTTTTTTTTTTTTTTCATATTCAGTGACCACAGGATGTTACATATGAAAGTAATTTTAATAGGTTTCTTTTCATTTTGACTTAATTATATAAATAGAAATCATATGAGCAAATTCTTGTAAGTCATGTATCATACTGGTGTGGGGGCCCTTTTTTATGGTTTTTTCCTGTTTTATTTTTTCCTTATATTTTGAATGATACTGCATTTCTAGTTTATATAATTCGGTAAGATTTGTGCCTACATTATAGTATATTTGGGAAAATAAGTATAGTGCTTAGACTACTTTAAGAGAAATTAAACCGTGGAGAATTAGTGTACCATAGTGTTAAAAAGCAAGAGTTCGGTAATCATACTACCTGCACTTGATGTTTTCTGCCATTTAGTAGATGTGCAACCCTAGGAAAGTCATATGCTTTCTCTGTGTCTTGGCTGTTGAGATGGGATCAATCATTAATAAAGAAAATGAACTGTTCATTTATTACACCTTCTTGCTTAAACTTCATATTAAATCAGTACACATTTCTATTTTCATAGCTAAAAGTATTTCTCTCAGAAAAGAAAATACTTACCTATGACTGCTTTAAATTTTCTTCTCTCTTACTGTCAATTTCCTTGGACTTGGCTTCTCTCAGTCACAGTAAAAGGTGAGGACCTCACAATGGTCTGCAGGATCTGCAACACCATCGCCACTTTCATGATCACTGTTGAGACCACCCCCCACCCTCACCTTGCTGCCTCTCTGACCTTATTTCCCACTATCCACTGTCACTTCCTTCACTCCAGCCACACTGACTTTTTGGCTTTTGCTGGAACTTAGTTGGCATGCTTTAGCCAGAGAGTCTTGTCCCAGCCTGTTTCTGTTGCCTGGAATGCTTTCCCTCTAGTATCTTCAGATGAAATCACTTTGTTCGAGTTTCTACTCTAATGTAATTCTTTTCTATAAGGCTGACCCTGATTGCTTAATATCATTAACCCCGTGACATGTCTGTTATCATTTATGTATTTATTTATTATGTTCTTTATGTATTGTCTGTCTCCTACTAGTGTATAAGCTTAATGAAAGCAAGGATTTTTGTTGTATTCACTGAGGGGTGTAACATGTTTCACGTATATGACAAATAATAGACGTTCAGTAAATGTAGAAATGAATGAAATGCTTAAAATATTAATATACGGGGCTTAAATCTTTATTAACTGTGTTAACTAAAGCAAGTTACTGAATCCCTACTTCATGGAGTTGTTTCATAGATTAAAATATTACACATTTTAAAGCACCTCTAGCCAATGCTGATTACAGAAAGTCTTCAGTAAATCCATTCATTCAGCAAACGTTCACTGAGCACTCTGATACACCAAGTATCACTGTATGCGCTAGGAGACACATCACTGAATAGAACTCCACAGATCTCTGCTATTATGGAAATTATTTATAGTTTTATTCCCTTCCTTTTGTGTGATGGTAAGATTTTCAAATTCAGTTATCTTATTTTTGAAATTAAGAAGAGGATTTTTAAATCTTTCTTTCACACGTGATAATCTGAAACTTAGAAGTTGTGATTAGTCCACGGTCATTTAGTAGGTGGAGAATTAGAGCCAAGTTTTAAAACCAGGTTTTCTGAATCAGAGCTCACTGATGTTCCCACACTGGCACTTATACAGCACAATTACCACAATAACTTTTATTCTTTTCATTACCTGTTTTATTTTAGTTCTAAAAACATTCATTGAGCCCTACTGAATGCCAGATTTCAGAGCTTCCTAGAGAATAAAAAGATTGTTTAATCCCTATGTTGAGGGAGTTCAGAGTACACTGAGGGGAAGAATGACAGCACATAAAGAGGACATGCAGTGAGCTAAATGTAAGGCTAGCTCTATTTATAGATACAGTACTTGAAAGCATGTAAGAAGGGCATCTGATCTAGAGCAGGGTCAGAGCCTGTCAAAAAAGACCCCCCAGGAGCTGTGCATATGGCTTTGTAGTAGAGTGCTTGCCTCTGGTAGCATGGGCAAGGCCCTGGGTGTGATTCCAGAACCACCAAAAAAAAGTACCCTAAAAGAGATGATGCCCAAACTAAATCTGAAAGGATGATTTGGAGAGAGTATGAGTAGTAGCAGAGGTAAATAAGAGAATTAGCAGCTTTTGGAGTTTAAAATATGAAGCAAAGAATGTACAAAGATCAGGCTACACTAGTAATGAACTAGATTATACTCTATACTATAGACAGAACTCCTACTAGGACCACGCCCAACGCTTTTAGTAACATTTACGCTGCTTTTCTACTTCTAGAGGAGTCATATGTAGCCAGGACAGAAGTATTGCATGGTACACAGCATGGTACCCTGTACATAAAGACTTGCTCAGGAGCGGGCAGTGGGCAGTTAAGCACAGCCGATAGTCAGATTTTCCCAATCAGGTAGTTTTGCTGAAAGATTCAGTGCATAGTTGATCTGGGACAGAGAGATACTTAAAAAATAAGCTAAGCTAAATGATAGTGAATTCTTGATGTGTTTTAGTCTGTTTTCCATTGCTGGGACAAAGTACCTTACATACATAATTTAAAGAAGGAAAAATCTATTTTTTCTAATAGTTTTAGAGGTTTTATTCCACAGTCAGCTGGTTCTATTGCTTTTAGGCCTGTGACAAGGCAGAAGCATCACGCTGGAAGGAATGGGGGAAGAAAGCGGCACACTTCTTGGCCATTAGGAAGCAGAGTAAACAAGAATAACATGAAAGGAAAAGGACAGGGGCCACATACAGTTCCCAAGGACACACATCATGACTTACTGCCTCCTTGTAGGCCCTACCTCCTATTAGGCCATTCAGCTATGAACTCATCAATGAAAGGTTAACACCCTCTCGACCCAGTCACCTCTTGAGGGAATCTCTTAATCTAATCAAGTTGGCAATTAAGGTGAACTGTCACTTGGTGGTATCAGTATATACCCTTACGTGGCCTTCCTGAACAACATGTTAATGTTAACCCAATTTTGATCTTTTATTTTGAATAGTTGTTTAATAAGAAAATGGAGGGTGCTGGGCATGGTGGTACATACTTGTAATCCCAGCACTCCAGGATGCTGAGGTAGGGGATCACAAGTTCAACTCCAGGCTGGACAACTTAGTAACTTAGCAACTTAGTAAGACCCTGTCTCAAAAAAAGGCTGAGAACGTATGAAGGCCCTAGGTTCAGTCCCCAGTATGGAACAAAAGGAGAGAATGAGGAAGGGAGTGTTAGTAACTGAATAACGTCAAGTGATTGTCAGTGGAATCCAGGTTGGATAGAAAAGGAAAAGAGAATGGGAGGATAAAAAGGAACAGGAAAGGTAGTCAGTTGACCGGAGGTTCTGTGAGGATGAAGATGAGATGGCCGGGATAAGGAGAGTAGATAAATAAAAGTTATGCAGCGAGGGAGAAAAGTCAGAAAGAAGAATATAACTGGTTAAGACTTAGAGAGAGATTAACCAAGTAACTTAACCAAGTATCTTAACCAAATAACTGTTAAGATGGCTTTTACTTCCATCTATGATTTAATGAAATAATGGTTTGGAAACAGTCATGATAAATTAGGAAAAGCCCAGATTCTTTTTCTTAGTTACCACTGAACACTGGAAACAGGGAATGAAAAACTTCTACCAAATAGTGTTCTAAGGGAAACAGTATTCTCAGGTTTAAAGCTATGTTTTCGTTAACATCAAGAGGTAAACAGCATTTTATAATAGATTATCCTACTTCCCATAAACTGACCACTGTGCTATCTTAAATTTTCTCTTATCTGTATCCCTAAAACAACTATCATTTACGTATGTAATTATCGGATATGTATTTAGCAAAGGTAAAGCTTGTTTCCTGTGAGGGAAACTTGAACTGTATTTGATGAATTGCTGGAGGCTCAGGGTAGAGAAAGCCAAAAGGTAAAAACTCCAAGAGAAGGGGGAGTCACTTTTTTGAGTTTTACCTCTTGAAATTGTACTAGGTTCTTACAGTGAATATCAGAAAAAAAATCCCCTTCAACCTTCTGCAAGAGAAGAAAAAAAGAAATCATTTTGAAATACAAAAAGCATTTTGTCCTTAACAACATTTGCCCTTAGAAAAACTTATTGAATTAGAGCCTAACTATCCTGGGGGAAGGAAAATAAAGGACTTGAGCCCTCTGTAGCCTACCAATCACACCTAAACTAGGCAGGCTTGTATTGAGAAGCATCTAGGAAGTCCACAGTCCAGGCATCCTGGCTCACTGAAATCTGAGACCTAAGCATAGGATTAGAGAATGCTCCACCTCCCCCACCATAGAACCTCATTACTAAAAGGCCTATTTCCACAATTCTTTTCACCACTGCATCACACCCAGCTATCAAGAAAAAGTTACAAATCATACTAAACGGTGGCAGACATTTTAAACAGACAGCAAATATCAGAACCAGACTCAGATATGACTCACACATTAAAATTGTCAGATCAATAATTTTAAAACAATTAGATATGGTAAGAGCTCTTCTCATGGATAAAGTAAACAGCATGTAAGAACAGATGGGCAGTATAAACAGAAAGATGGAAATTCTAAAAAGAAACTAAAAAGAAATGCAAGAGATTAAAACTACTATAACAGAAATGAGGAATGTCTTTTATGAGTTTATTAGAGAGGACACAGGTGAGGAAAGAATCTCTAAGCTTGAGGACATCTCAGTAGAACCTTCTAAAAGTGAAAAGCAAAACAACAACAACAAATAACAAAAACAACAACAACAACAAAACGGGAGGAGGGGAAAGGGAAAGGGAAGAAACCTAGAGGAAACTTAAATGTATACATATTACTAAGTAGAAGAAGCCAATCCAATCTAAATTCTACCTACTTATGTGAGTCCCACCACCCGATATTCTGGACAGAGTAAAACCATAGAGTCAGTAAAACAGGTCAGCAGTTGCCAGGAATTGGGGTGTTGCATGGTAAGGGGTAAATAGGTGGGACACAGAGGCTATTGAGGACAGTAAAAATATTCTGCATCATACTGTAATTGTATTATCACACAACTGTACATGTGAGTAGCATCCTACATTTGTCCAAAACCATTAGGTTGACATCAAACCGTCGAGTTGGGGTAATAATGTCAGTGCACATTCATATTCATCAGTTGTAACACGTGCCCTGCTGTGGTGGGGATGTTGGTAACAGAAGTGACATTACTTGTGGGCCAGAGAATCTGTGCGAACTTTTTGTACCTTCAGTTTCTGGTCATTGTTGTTGTTTGTCTATTCATTTTTGTGAATCTAAAACTGAGAAAATATTTTCTCTGCTTCTATCTTCTGAAAAAAAGATGGGAAATTGGTATAATTTCTTCCTTAGATATCTGGTAGAATTCACTAATTAATCATCTGAACCTGATGCTTTCTATTTTTAAATGTAATTAGTTATTAATTCTTTGTAGGGGGTTTTGTTTTGCTTTATTATCATCTTAATGTTCATGGGAATCTGTCGTAATGTCCCCCCTTTCGCTTCTGACGTTAGAGATTTGTGTTCTGTTTTTCTTAGCCTAGATACAGACTTACCAGTTTTGTTAAGCATTTCAAGAAAGCACCTTTTGGGTTTAGTGATTTTTCTCAATTGAGATAATTCTGTTTTCAGTTTCATTGATTTCTGTTCTAAATTTTGTTTTCTTTTCTTGCACTTTCTTTTATTTTTTCCTTCTTTTTCTAGTTTCCTAAGGTGAAAACTTCCATTACTGATTTTAGTTAGATATTTCTTTTTGTCTAATTCATATATTCAACACTATAAATTCCTTCCTAAATACTGTTTTCACTACATCCTACAAATTTAGGTGTAATGGTTTTATTTTCAAGTAGTTGAAAGTATTTTTTAATGTTCTATTTCTTTGACCCATATATTATTTAGAATTGTGTCATTTTATTCTAGTCATAATTCTGTTACTGATTAATAGTTTAATTCCATTGTTATCTGAAATCAGATATTGTATTCTTCTACATTTGTTTAACTATGATTTATCGCCTAGAATTTGGTCTCTCTTTTGAATATTCCCTGTGACCTGGAGAAGATTATACACAGGTATTTTGCTATTATAGGATGAAATAACCTATAGATGTTAATTACACTCAGTTGATTGATAGTGCAGTTGAGTCCAGCTATGCACTCACTGATTTCTACGTGCTCAATTTGCTTCTTTCTAATAGAAGCTGTATCATCTTAGTTACTGTCTCATTGCTAGGACAAAATTCCCAGTACCCACAAGTTAAAAGAGGAAAGGTTTATTTCAGTTCACAGTTTATGGAGGTTTCCTGGCTTCACAGCAGAGCAACTTGGCAGAGGGGCATGGTAGAAGAGAAACAGTTCATGGCATGGCAGGCAGGAAGCAGGAAGCATTCCTTCTTCTTTCCCATTTCATTCCATCCAGGCTACAATCCTATTGGTTGGTGCCACTCACACCCAGGGTGAGGCTTCCCTCTTCAGGAATTCATCATCCTCACCCAATCAGTGAACTAATCCCTTATCACATACCCATGACCCAGTGTCACACACCCGTGATCCAGTCACTCCCAAAAGCCCCACCCCACTTTATGAGTGCCTGAGGCTTTGGAGGGACATCTAAATATAAGCCATAACAGATATCAGTCTCCAGCCATAAATAGGACATCTCTTTGCCAGTTTTTGCCCCATATTCCTTGATGTTCTATCGTTAGGCACATGTACTAAATATTATCATGTCTTTCTGGAGAATTGATTTTTTATGATTGTGTAATACCCTTCTTAATCCTTGGAAATTTTCCTTGCTTTTACATCTCTTCGCTCTGAAATTAATATAGCACTTCTATTTTCTTTTGGTTGGTGTTGGCCAGGTATATCTTTTAAATTATGTGTGTGTGTACTTCTACTTAATGTGGGCTTCTTTTGACAGCGTATGGTTTGTTTTTTGATCTACTCTGGCAATAGCCTTTGCATTCGTACAAACATTTAAACTCTTGACATTTAAAGTGATTATTGACATAGATCACTGTCTACCATATTTCTTGCTGTTTTCTATTTGTTACCCTTGCTCTGTGCTCTGTTTTTGTCTGTCACTGTTTCTCTGACTTTCATAGTTTTAATTGAGTATTTTATTTGATTCCATTTTTCTCTTTTCATGGCATATCAATTATATTACTACTTTTACTTTTTTTAAAAAGAAGTTTTCTTTTTCCTCCACTTTTTCCTTCTTCAGTGTCTTCTTCTCTATAGGGAGATCCAAGTTTCTGACCTATATCATTTTCCTTCTAAGGAATTTCTTTTAACATTTCCTGCCAAGCATGTCTATTGACAACATAGTCCTTCAATTTTTGTTTGAAAACATACTTGTTCTTCACTTTTGAGGAGTGATTTTTGCAGGCTGTAGAATTCTAGGGTGGTTTTGGTTTTTGGCTTTTTAGTCTCAACACTTAAAATATTTTATTTCCCTCTCTTGCTTCCAAGATTTCTACAAAATCAAATATAATTCTTATCTTTGCTCCTCTGTTCATAAAGTGGTTTTTCCAAGCCTGATCTCTTCTTTCAGGTTTTTTTTTTAATCTTTCATTTTTCTCTACTTTAAAATATGCCTAAATGTAGTGGTTGTTTGTTTGTTTGTTTTGGCAATTTGGCACTTTCTATGGGTTTGTGGTTTACTGACATTAATATGGGAAAAAGTCCAGTCTTTATTATTCTAGATATTTCTTCTGTTCCTTTTTTCTCCTTCTGGTGTTCCCATTAAATATACATTGCACCTTACTTTTATAGTTGTGCCACAGTCCTTGGATAATCTATTCTCTTTTATTTATTTGTTTTTTGAAATGGTTTCATATTTTTTTAGAAGTTGCTATTGATACATCCTTGTGATCAGAGATTCCTCAGCGTTGGCCAATATACAAATATATATATATAAATGCCTATGTTAAGTTATAAGACAGAATGTGTGTTTATATTTGAGTCATTTGTCACTCCTGGCATAGTTACATATGATACATAGGCATAAAATACATTTCATTAAATAAATGCATTAACATCTGAAGTATAATTCAAATAAATGCCATAAAAAGTTGAAGTGTTAGATGGTAAATATAATGACATTTTCAGTCAGCTGCTAACTATATTTTTCTTAGAAATATATTTATATATGATACTTGGTCATGTCCCTGGATTCAGTCTCCACTTTGGCAAATGGCTTTTTAACAATCCTACTTGAATTCTGTACTCTAGTCTTAGGAGAAAATGTGGTGACTCGTTCTGACTGAGTTATAGAAAATAGTAAATAAAGCCTTTGCATTGAAGAACTCCCCTAATGATACTAAAATTAGACCAATTACAGGGGCTGTTTCTAAGTAATGTTGTACTTTTTAAAATACCTTTTTTTTTTTTTTCTCTTTCCTCCAATCCCTATAAACTTATAATGAGATAGACTACAATACTGCTTTGGGAAAAACATGGTCTATGTGATATTTTCTAGGAGATTTATACCCTAGGGGGTGCTGGGAATTGAACCCAGAGCCGCATGCATGCTAAGGCACTAAACTGTACCCCAGCTCTACACTTACTCTTTAGGTATCAAAAACAACAGAATATAACATAAGCATTTTTCTGTAGTCATCTAAATAGTTTTACTTCTGATTCAGATAAATTTGTTTCCATTTTTCTCTAATGAATGGAGCATCATGTAGTGTTTAAAAAATACTTGGTATGGTAAAGTGCTGTGATAGTCCATGCTGCTACTGACCAGCTGTTTCCAGTTCTCTTCCTAGGTGTGTGGTAGGATTGTATTATCTATTCCCCATTGAAATTGGGTATGGTCATTCAATAAGTTTTTTCAATGAAGTGAGACCAAAAGTGATGTGAAGCTTTAGAAGCTAATACTGTTGACATGTGTCACTTACTGAAAGGGATACATTCTGAGAAACGTGTCATCAGGCAGTTTCATCATTGTACCTGAATGGAAACCTAGATGTTATAACCTGCTGCACTTCTGGACAATGAGATATAGCATATTGATCAAAGGCTACAAACTTGTACAACTTGTTACTGTACTGAATACCATAGGCAGTCCTAATACAATAGTAAATATTTGTGTATCTAAACCTAAAAAAGATATAGCAAAATTACTATGTGATAAGAATTTTTAACTCCATTATATCTTATGTCATATATGTGGTTTACCATGAACTAAAACATTGTTGTGCAATGTATGATTATATGTAAGTTATGTTACCTTTAACAGGCTGAGACCATTGTAGAAGCAAAGAAATGGACCTTCCCTTAGCTAAAGTCCCTGAACAAGAACAGCACAGATCAGAGCCACTTGTGGTTGACCCATGAGTAAACACATAGCATGTTTTATGTCACTAGGATTGTTGTGGGTTATTAGACAAGAAATACCTTACTTATCACAATATAGTCTTTACCTCATAACACTGGGTTTTGGTAATAGGTAAAGGAATATGAAAGATTTGATGTGCTGATACTGGCCCAGTTTTCTTTTTCTTCCTTAAGGAAATGTTTGTTGTACATAGATTACATACAATGATATTCATCTAAAGATAGGGTCATCTTCCATGTGTCAAAATATTTTTCTTTGAATTACTCCTTTTTCTTTGAATTCCAACCTTCTCTCTGCTTCTATCAGATGTCCTTTCATCTTCCAGAGAGTGAACTGTAAATTTCTTTAAAGTAGCGACCACGGTCATTCCTTCTCATATTTATTCTTTTATTCAATAGACGTTGCTGTGTGCCTATTACTTGTCAGGTGAGACTAGGAATATCTTTAAGAAACTTTAAATAGTCTAATGGAAATGGCAGGAAGCCAGAAGGAGTTAAAGACTATAGAGCACATTGTTCTTTAAATTCTGGCTGTTTGAATAATTTCATGGATGATCTGTATTTCATTTTAAAAGTTTATCTACATTTGAATTCTGATTTTACAAATACCAAAGTCATGTAGATCTAATCTTAATACTCTGAGACCACCAACATATTACCTTGTATTACTTAATAAAGTCTTTGGAGCTCTTACTGTAAAGCTTCTTCTGTTCCATTATCAGTATCTGTCAGTTCCTCCAGTACACCAAGTATCATCTTCTGACTTCAGGTCCTTTGTACAGGAAACTCTCTTTGCTTATTTTCCCTTAGTTTAGGAAATCAGTGACTACCAATTCTACTGAAATTGCTGATACCATCTTCATAGAAAGGACAATATTTGCTTATGTTCTGTTGTGTTCTTTAAAATAGTAAAACTAGAAGATATTCTACTATAACTAATGTAAAACCCCTTCAAGGCATGAAAAGTTAGTGCTATCAAAAGGATTATCACAGAAGAAAAAAAGTCTGTCATTACATTGTCAAGTAGTTTCAAGCAACAAGTTACAAAATTTAAAAATTAAAAGCTGGATTCTGTTTCAGGTTTTTATGACAAAAATCTAGACCCTTTTTTTTTTTTTTTTTTTTGCAAATTTAGTGCAGAGGGTAAGGTCCCTTGTTGGTTCTCTCTCCCATCATCTTCTGCATTTTCTTTCTAGGGATTCTTCAGCAAGCGCCTGAAAGGCTCCATCAAGAGGACCAAAAGCCAGTCAAAGCTTGACAGAAACACGAGCTTTCGGCTTCCATCCCTTCGTAATACAGATGAAAGGTAGGAAGTAAACTTGCTTAAAACAGAGAAAGATTAGAGTGGATTTTGATTAGGCATTTTGACCTTCTCTAACTTTGTGTCCATGACAATTAGAAAGATTTAACACAGAATTTACTTTGCTCACCAGGTGTGATAGTGCACACCTGTGACCCCCGCACTTGGGAGGTTGAGATAGGAGGATTGCCACAAGTTTGAGGCCACCCTGGGCTACATAGTAAGTTCAAGGCCAGCCTTAACTACGTAGCAAGACCCTGTCTCAAAAAACCCCAAAACAAACAAAAATTTACTTTTTGTCTTAATCATACTAAGACAAGTTATCCAGCCAGTTTAAGAATCTTATTACTAGAGAGTTTGTGGATACATGAGCATTACTTACCACTTTAAAAATCAGTTATGCTCCTTCTGCAGAGTCAAATTCTAGTGGTTAGACATGAATCTTTTTTTTTTTTTTGGTAGAATGATTCTAAGGAGTAATGATGATGAGTATGGCTAATATTTTTTGACATATACCAGATGATATATACATATCCTTATTTGATTTTTATGATAACCTTACAGGCTAAGTGCTGTTGTCATTCCTACTTTGGAAATGCAGAATCTGAGCCACAGAAGGGTTAAGTAATCTTGCCCAAAATTGTACAGTTAGTAAATAACAAAGATGATATTTGAACCTAATGAATTGGCTCCAGGGTCCATGATCTTCACTGCTGGGTTGTTCTGTATATATAACTTGTAATATTAGTCTTATTGGTTTACTATCATATCCAGAAGACATGTAAAGAAAAGAACATGTGGAGTTCAATAATTAGGACTAACTTGAGGAAACCATAAATGTATAGCCTACTAAGAATGACATCCTTCTGAGATAAATGAATGTGTGCTAAGATATATTTTTAATACCTCATGTCTCCATAAAACTTAGAATTTTAGAAATAGTGTTAGATCTTTACCATCACCAGTATTAAATGATTGCTTACTATGTGTCAAGCATCTTAAATGTAATCTCATGTAATACAGCCCTAGCTACTATTATTGTCCTCATTTTACACATGAGGATCAGAGATGTAAAGAGAGCTCATTCAGAGAAACTCATTCAGGTCACACAGCTAGTATGTGTGATCTATTCAGATCGTGAGAACCTCATTCAGATCATACAGCTAGTAAGTAGTAGAGCTTGAATTAGAACTCAAGTGTGCCTCATATTTGTTTTTTGTTTTTTTTTTTTTTTTTTTTTTGGTTTTTCTCCGGTACCGGGAACCGAACTCACGACCTTGCGCTTGCCAGGCAGGCGCTTTTTGTGCCTCATATTTGATGCTGTTACTTGGAGTTTTGATTTTTGTTTTTCAATAAGTGACATTATTTTCAATTACTTTCCTAACTGGAAATAAAAATTATATATTTGGCAGGTAGAGAATTACTATTTATGTTTTCCAGATGAAGGAATTATTCCCCACAGTGAGTTGATGAGTGACTACTTTTAATGCTCTTATCTCTGAACCCTTATTAAAAGTCTTCATTGAAATTTACAAGTTTATTCAATTTGCAGTTTGTCTCATTATCTCATATGTCTTTAGAGTTTTTTGTTTTTAATTTAATTTTTTTAAATTACATTTATTGTAACTGATATATAAAAACAGTAAATTTTACATTAATGGAACCATGTGATGTTTTGGTGTATGTATGTGTTAAATAATGTTTAGGTCAGATTAAACATATTTATCTCAAACATTTATCAAACATCGCTTTATGGTAAAACTTAAGATCTTTGCTTCTAGCTTTTTGAAATGTATAGCATATTGTTACCTATAGTCAGCCTACTGTGCAGTAGCACACCAAAACTTCTTGCACTTATCTAACTGTAACTCAATACCCATTGATCAATATTTCCTTATTTCCTGACCCATACTTTCCTCTGCCTCTGATAGCCACCACTGCACTGTCAGATCCTCTAAAATCAACCTGTTTTAGCTTCCACATAAGAGTGAGATCATGCAGTACTTGTGTTTCCATGCCTGACTTATTTCACTTAATATGAGGATCCCCAGTTCTATCCATGTTGTCACAAGTGACAGGATTTCATTCATTTTTATGGCTGACTAGTATTTTATTGTGTATTTGAGCCATATTTTCTTTATCCATTCATCAGTTGGCAGATACTTGTTTCCATTTTCTTGGCTGTTGTGAATAATGCTGTGATGAACCTGTGAGTGCAGATAACTCTTAGACATGCTGACTTCATTTCCCATGGATATATATCCAGAAGTGGGGTTGTTAGATCATATGGCAGTTCCATTTTTCATTTTCTGAGGAATTTCTATGCAGTTGCCCATAATGATTGTATTAATTTATGTTCCCACCAACAGTATGAAATCATTCCCTGTTTTGCACATCTTCACTAAAATTCATTATCTTTAGTCTTTTTAATAATAGCTATTCTACCTTGATTGAAATGACATCTCTTTGTGATTTTAATTTATTTGGATTTCCTTGATGATCAGTGATGTTTACCATTTTTTTCAGATACTTGTTGGCCATTTCTATGTCTTCTTTTGAAAAATATCTATTTAGATCAATTGCCCATTAAATCAGGTTTTTGTTTTGCTATGTATTCTGAATATCAACCCCTTGTCAGATATATAGTTTGTAAATATTTCTCCCATTTTTATAGTTTTTCACTCTGTTGATTGTTTCCTTTGCTGTCTAAAAGCTCTTTAGTTTGATATAATTTTGTTTTTGTCTATTTTTGCTTTTTTCTTCTGTGCTTTGGCACTCTTTTTCAAAAATCCTTTGCCCATTCAAAGTTGCAAATCTTACAGTTATATCTTTAGTTCATTGGTTTATTTTTTTGTAACTTATCAGAGAAAGGGATGTAGTTTCATTTTTCTGCATGTGGATATGCAATTTTCCTAGCACCATTCATTGAAAAGATTGTCCTTTCTCACATGTGTATTCTTTGCACTTTTGTCAGATGTCAGTTGGTTCTCCACTTCTAGGCTATCTGTGCTATTCCATTGATCTGTATCTGTCTTTCTGCCAATACCATGCTGCTTGATTACTTTGGCTTTGTAGTATATCTTGAAGTCAGGTAGTATAATGCTTTTTGTTTTCTTCATTTGGCTCAGGATGGCTTTTGCTATTTGAGCAGATGTGGGGGGGGTATGTATAACTGTATGAACATTAGAAATTTTTTTCTAGCTCTATGTTGAATCATTGGATTACTTGGATAATGTAGACATTTTAACAGTGTTTCTTCCAATTTGTGAACACAGAATGTCTTTTTACTTTTTTGGGGTGTCTTCTTCCATTTCTTCTATCAACATTTTATAATTTCCACTTAGACATATTTCACCTCTTTGGTTAAATTTATTTTTAGATGTTTTATTTTTATTTGTAGCTGTTGTGAATGGAATTGCTATCTTCATTTGTATTTCAGATCATTTAGTATTGGCATATAACAATGCTGCTGATTTTTGTATTTTGATTTGTGTCCTGCAACTTCAATGTTCAGTAGTTTCATGATGAATTCTAATGGTATTTTGGTGGGTTTTAGGGAGTTACTGTATATACTATCATGTTATAATTTGACTTCTTTTCCAACTTGGATGCACTTTATTTCTTTTGTCTTATTGTTCTGGCTAAGACGTTAAGAACTATGTTGAATAAAAGTGGTAAAGTTGGGCATCTTTATCTTGTTCCAGATCTTAGATAGAACGCATTCACCTTTTCCCCATTCAGTACAATATTAGCTGTTGACTTCCTGTTGAGATACATTCCTTCCTAAATTCTGCATTTTTATCGTAAAGGGATATTGAATCTTACCAAATGCCTTTTCTTAATATATTGAGATCACCATATGGTTTTTGTCCCTCATTCCATTGATGTGATATATCATGTTGATTTGTATATACAGTACTGAACAATCCTTGTATTCTTGGGATGAATCTCACTTGATCATGGTAGGTAATCTTTTAAACATGCTATTGGATTTAGTTTGCTAGTATTTTGTTGAGAATCTTTGCATCTGTGTTCATCAAGAATATTGGCCAATAGTCTCTCTCTCTCTCTCTCTCTCTGTCTCTCTTTGTGTGTGTGTGTGTGTGTGTGTGTGTGTGTGTGTGTGTGTGTGTTTTCTTGTTTTAGTATTAGGGTAATGCTGACCTAATGGAATGGGTTTGGAAAAATTCTTCTGTATGTTGGAATAACAAGGAAAGTTGATATTCTTCTTTAAATGTTTGGTATAATTTCAGTGAGTCACCCTGAAAAACTTTCCTTTGATAAGAGGCTTTTTATTTTTGAGTCAGTCTTACTATATACTTGTTACTGGCCTTTTTGGTCTTGCGAAAGTGTGTATGTCTAGAAATTGTCTCTTCTAGATTATGGTTAGCATATGGTTGTTCATAAGAATTTCTAGTGTTTTTTTGTATTTTGGTTGTATCACTTGTATTGTCTCCTTTGTCATATATTTTATTTAGTAGTCTTCTCTCTTCTTTTCTTTTCAAAGAGTCACCTTTCCATTTCATTGATCTTTGGGTTGTTTTTAGTTTCCATTTTATTTATTTCTATTCTGATCTTTATCATTTCTTTCTATTAAGTTGACCTTGTGTTGCTATTGCTGTTGTTGTTTTAAGACAGGTTCTCACTATGCAGTTCAGGGTGACAGTGAACTCACTTTGTAGCCCAGGCTAGCCTTAAACTTGCTGTGATCCTCCTGTCTCAGCCTCCCATGTGCTGGGATTACAGGTGTGCATCACCATACCCAGCTTGAGTTTGGATTTTGTTCTTGGTTATCTAGTTCCTTGAGATGCACCAATAGGTTGTTTAGCTGAAATAGTTCTACTTGTATGATGTGAGAATTTATTGCTAGCATCTTCCCTCAGCTTTTTCTTTTTTTTTTTTCCTCAGTTTTTTCTATACCTAAAAGGCTTTAGTATATCTTCATTTTCTTTTGTCTAGACTTCTCTATTTTATGGTAATAATAAAAAAAATATGATCCTTCTATCTTTTTCTTAGTTTCCTATAATTCTACATTTTTCATCATTTCAGAAATTCAAAGCACTTATATATAAGTGGTTGTATATAACTCAGTAAAGTAGAATGACAATTTTTTTTCAAATTATTTATTTTTAAGATCAAAGATTTTCTGTACCAGGCTGGGGATATAGCTCAGTGGCATAAGGGCTTGCCTGGTAAGGCTGAGGTCATGAGCTCGATTCCCAGTACCAAAAAAAGGTTTTCTTCAAACTCCCAATTCAGTAGCCAGTTTCTTAAAGTCTGCAGCATTGTGTAGAAACTTTCAAGATAACAAATTTTTTTAAATCAGTAGCCTTTATTTTTTAACCTTGCACTAAATATTGCTTTGATAGTCTTCTAGTTCTCTTACGTATTCCATTTTGTTTTAGTTACCCCATTGGGAATTGTTGAGTTGAAGAGATTTTATTCTTCCAGAATCTCTTAGATTGCTATTACACAGTTAGTACGTTTTTAGCCTTTCCAGTGACCTGTACTTACTATATGTGACTTCCATGCTGTTAAGCTTCAGTCATTAGTAATTATCTCAAATACAGCAGCATGAAAAGATGCTGCTAAGTCTCAAATAGTAGATAGTGCTTTTATTTTTTTATCCATTTAAATTAAATTGTTTAAAAAACATTATTATTTTTCTACAAAGATGTACACATTGGAGTTTGAAAGTATTATATTTTTTTTTTAGAAAATAGACTTCCAAGACTCTGAAGATATAGATAAATAGAACTAAGGTAACAAGATACTATTCAAATGAGTGCTTTGCATTATCAGTTTAATAATATCCCTTAGTTATTGCAGAGTGATCAGATCCACAATCTCCCAAACATGTGTACAGCAAAGGCTAAATAAAAAGAGGTAAATGGAATGATTTCAGGGCTCCAGGAGGCTCACAGCCCTGTCACAGAATTTGAGATTCTCTCAGGGCTAAAACCAAGACCTTCTCTGGGTGGACTGTATTTATTTAGTTATCAAAAGAAGGGAGAGGAGTACACAAAAAGGGCAGGCTCACTCACTGACTTCTTCAACAAAGGTATTAAGTTAATTCCCCCAGGAGTGAGATGCCTCAGGCTACAGTCTTTATCTAGTTGAGATCGGATCCAGGTGTCCTTGGCTGTGATCTTGTCTTATCCTTTGGGGCTTTCCAGCTTCGTCTGCCATTACAGGCCTCAGTAGGGATTAGTGACTCACAGAGGATCACTTACTCTGAGTCCACCGTCCATCTCCAGACAAAGAGCCTAGGTCTTGGACAGACTCACAAGTAAACATGAAAAGTCATTTGGTTAAGTCTTGCTCAGGGCTGCTTCTTAGTGGTCTCCATCATTGCATTAGTATCCTAACACGTACAATGAAAGATTTTCCAGAAACTTTTGGTTTTTTTGCTGAACGCAGGCCATTTCTTCTGAATTGAAAGTGTCTAAATCTAAGTAGCAAAACATTTGCATTCTTAAATCTGGTAAGATTGCCATTTCTTTCCATTTTTACATTACACAAGTAAATATGTGTATCCTTGTGCTTTTGGGGTAGGGCAGGGGTTCGGTATACAGTCTCACATTTTAAGAATTGTATCATTAGACAACTTTCTCACTGTGTGACATTGTAGAGTTCTCACACAAACCTTGATGTGGCCTACTGCACGTCTAGGCTGTATGGTGTAGCCTGTTGCTCCTACACTGCAAACCTCCCACATCAGTATTTGTGTATCTGCATGTATCTAGTCATAGAAAAGGTATAGTAAAAATACAATATAAAGAATTTTTAAAATTATGTGCCTGTATAGGGAACCTAATATGAATGGAGCTTGTAGGACTAAAAGTTGCTGTGAGTGAGTGGCAAGTGTGTGGAAGGCCTAGAACGTTACCATACACAGCCGTAGAATTTAAAAAAACTGTACAGTGAGGCCATACTAAACTCATAAAATTGCTTTTTCTTTCTTCAGTAATAAATTAATCTTAGTTTACTGTAACTTTATAAAATACAAAATTGTTTTAACTTTTTAACTGTGGTAATAACAGCCTAAAATACAAACATGTTATGTAATTGTACAAAAATACATTCTTTATACCTTTAAGTTTTTTTTCAATTTTAGTTTTTTAAAATTTTTACATGTTACACTTTTTGTTAAAAACAAAGAGACAAACACAGGCAGTAGACTGAGTCAAGAACATCAGTATCACTGTCTTCCATCTTTGTTCATTTGCTTTTGTTTTTAACTTCCTGCTGCCTGGCCTCTCGAGTTTAGGGATTATAGTGTGCTACCAAACCCAGCTGTCATCCATCTTTATGTTTGGAAGTCTTCCTGAGCAATAACGGCATGGAGTTGTCCTCTTCTTTGATAACAGTGCCTTCTTGGAATCCCTCCTAAAGGACCTACCTGAGGCTCTTGAGATGGTGTCAATATTTAGAAATAAGTCTGCAGTGGTTTGCTTGGCTCATTTTTATCGTAATTTTCTTGTGAACAAATAATCCACCATCAACATTCATCTCTGTTACTAAAAACCTTTTAGTGTTGGGCTTAGTGTTTGCAGACTTTTTAAAGAGCTTGTCATTGACTCCAAAAGCTTATACCAAAACCTCCCCTATGAATTTTCTTGGGTTTCTTTGTTTTCCTGCAGTTTCCTTGTCTCTGGCCTCTTGTTCAACTATGAGTCTAGCAGATGACAGAATTTTTCAGCCTCATTATAATCTTATGGGAGTACTTTCACAGACGTGGCACATAACTGTCAGTAAAACATAAAAAGCTGAGTTCCTTCTTCATCTCCCCACATAAATCATTAACAGTTTATGTAGTTACAAACCTGTTTTAAAAACTTAGTAGTTGCACCCATTTTTATGTTTTGAATGCTTTTTTTTTTTTTTTTTTTTTTTTTTTTGGTTTTTTCTCCGGTACCGGGAACCGAACTCACGACCTTGCGCTTGCCAGGCAGGCGCTTTGCCGCTGAGCTAAATCCCCAGCCCTTGAATGCTTTTATATAGGTGAAATCGTATTATACATATTATTTTGTGGCTTGCTTTTTGCTATAAATACTGTGTATTATATATGTCACTACATGTGCCTGTGTTCTCAGTATGCTACATTTCCAACATAATATTCTTCGCTTCTCTGTTGGTATAGAGTGTGTACATTGTCAAATTGTCCTTTTAAAATGATGTACTTATTTCTTTTCCCACCACCAGATTAAGATTACCTTTATCCTTCAAACTTTTTTCATTTTGTTAGTATGATAAGGAATAGTAAAAAATTTTATGTAGTGTTTGCTATGGGCCAGACACTATTCTAAGCACTGTATTTTAACTTATTTAATTATTATAATAACTTGATAACTTGATTATGATAACTTGATTGTAATAACTTGATAATAACAATTTGAAAGCTTAACAATGAGGTACTGTCACTGCCCCCATTTTGAAGATGAGAAAACTAAAACACCAGTTCTCACTATGTAGCCCAAGCTGGCCTCAGTCTTGCAGCTATCCTCTTGTGTGGGCCTCACAAGTACTGGGATTACACATGCACCACCACACCCATTTTAGTCTCTGTCTGTCTCTGTCTGTCTCTCTCTCTGTCTCTCTCTGTCTCTTTCTCTGCCTCTTTCTCTCCCTTCCCTCCCTCGCCCTCTCTCTCTTTCTGTTCCCGAAATCAAGCTCATCACCTTGCACTTGCCAGGAGAGTCTGTATTCGTAACCTTCACTGTATATTGTTTGTCAAAGGAGGAGGACATTTCTTTGCTTTAATTTGTGTTTCCTGATCCTTACTATACTGAACATCTTTTCATGTGTTTTCTTCTTCTGTGACTTGCCTTTTCATTTCTTTTGCCCATTTCCCTTTTGAGTTGTTTGCCCTTTTTCTTATAATTTGCAGTAACAGTTTTTATTATAGGGATAGTAAGCCACTATTAAATATGTTGCTAAAATTTTCTCCCAGTCTGTTTCTTGTGTTTTAAAATCATATCTTCAAATTGCATAGAAATTTTAGGTCTTTGTTTGTTATAAACTCAGACCCTAGTACAACTTACCACCAAGCCTTCTTTTGGGATCAACTTATAATGATCCTTAAACTTATAATTTCCTTTGATGGTATATGATAGATGTAAGTCTACATTAGTCTTCTTAATAACTGTAGTCTTAGTAGAAAGAAGGAAAGTTTTGCAACTTAAAGAAGAGGTACAATTTGAACACAAGAATGAACACAAGGGCATAGTTTTCTTTGAAATGGAAGTGAGAAAGGCAGAGAGTAAGAAATTATGGAGATTTAAGAGAAATCCTGAATAGTTTGTAATATGATAAGGTGCAAGGGAGGAAAGGTAAAGTTCCAATTTTTAAGTTGTTAGTTAAAGCTGTGCATTTTTTTGGGGGGGGGTCTTAAAAATTGCACAGTAGAAGAAGTAGAAATATGAGCTGAATATGGTGTCACTCACCTATAATCCCAGCACTCTGGGAGAGTGAGGCAGGAGGATTCGTGTTCCAGCCCCACATGGGCAATTTAGCAACCTCATGAGACCATACCTTAAAAGACAACAAATGTAACTCAGTGTGATGGCCACAAGTTCAGTCTCCACTACCACAAAGAAGGAAAATGAGAAATATGAACTATATCTTTAATAAAACCAGAAGAAATCTGAATGATAAAAATTAGAGGGTAATCAGATAGTGTCCTACAGAAGAAAATTCTGAAAAGAAATCTTATCACTTAGGAATTAGATTAGCTGCTAATTAACTAATACTTCAAATAATAATGACTGAGACAAGTTAGAATAATTTTTTTCTCATGGAAAGGAAGCCTATCTGGGTGTGGTAGTGTACCCCTACTCCCAGCACTCAGGAGTTTGAAGTAAGAGGATTGCCACCGTTGAGTTGGAGGCCAGCTTGAAAAAACAAACACAAGCACCTGGGGTGGCGGGGAGCAGACCTTAAAGTAAGTCACAGTCTAAAGTCAGGCAGTCCAGCCCGGGTCAGCCATTCTTAGGATCTTCAAGAATCTGTTTATGGACACAGGATGAGAGCTACTGGAACTCCAACTTTGATACCCATTTCTCAGACACCAGAAAAGAGGGGCCCATGAAGAAGGAACACCTACGTTCCATCTCAGTTATGTTTCTTTAAAAAGATTTCCCTGAAACTGTATCCAGTGACTTTTTCTTATATCTCATTGCTACCTTTTGCTGCAAGTGAGGCTGGGAAGTTTTATACTTGGCTACATTATTACCCCCAGTAATATCAGAATCTGTAGTTTTTGTTTTCTTTTCCGTGGTAGCAGGGGTTGAACCCAGGGACCATGCATGTGAAGCAAGTAGTCTACCACTGAGCTACGTCTTTAGCCCCTTCTATTTTATATTGAAACACTCCGGCTAAATTTCCCAGGCTGATCTTGTACTTGGGATCCCCCTACCTCAGCTTCCAAAGAAGCTGGGATTACAGGCATACACCACCACACCTGGCTAGGAATCTGATCTTAAGGAAGGTGAGAGAGATAGTTATTGGAAAGGTAACTATTAGTATCCACCATAGAGGGAGGTTGATTTAGCTGCCAACCCCTAGAATTTTGGAAAGGTTCAACCCATCCAGCCATAGAAGGCTTACACTTTTCACATAGCAATTTGCAGGAACTAAAATGCCCTGGATAAAAAATAAATCTATAAATACTGATATTTGAGTTTCCCTGTTAAAATCCCAGCTGGTAAATCCAAAAGAAAGAAAAATACATGTCCACACAAAAGCTTGCACATTAACGTTCACAGCAACATTATGCATAATAGTCAAAGTGATAATGACCCAAAAGTCCCATCCACTGATGGATATATAAAACATGATATATCCATACAACAAAATATTAGCCTTTTCTAAAAATGAGTGGAGTACTAATATATGCTACCTCCATGTGTATGAATGTTTTCAACCCTGAAAACATGTAAAGTTAGTCAGAGACTGGGGAGTGTAGCGTAGTGGTAGAGTGCTTGAGTAGTGTGCAGGAGTCCTTGGGCTCCGTTCCCATCACTGAAAGGAAAAGCAACAGTGCCCAATCACAGAAGACCACATATTGTATGATTCTATTTCTACAATATAGAGATTTCTTTAATGACAATTCTATAGAGACTAATTAATGGTTCCCAAAAGCTGAGAATGTGGGCTGGAAAAAAGTGATGAATGAGGAATGACTTCTAATGGGTGTAGGGTTCCTTTTCAGGAAGATGAAAATATTTTAAGCTTAGATTGGGGTAAGGACTGCACAACTTCAAATATACTGAAGAGTGGGTACGTGTCATGATTTATATCTCAATAATAATGAAAAAACAAAAGGGCTGGCCAAGAAGCATGGTTCAGTGCAGCTTACTAGTCTGTGAGGCTCATTCCTTCAGCACACAAAACTTTCATTGATATTTTCAGTGCTTTACACTTAAATATAAACAGATAGTGAAAGTTCTTACAGATACTAAGAAAAGTCTCTAAAAGGCAAATCAGAGACTAAAGTAAACACACAAAAGGGGGGAAAGAAAACTGAGAAGAAACAGTAACATGTGGAGCAAAAATCAACTTCTGAGTGAAATGAATATTCTCAAAAGATCAGATTATGTATCTGTGAAACAATAAATTATATAAATACAAGAAAATCAGTAAAGAAAAGAGCTTATAAATTAATATAAAAGCTAAAGTCAAGTCCCAAAAAAACGGAATAGAAAGTGAAAGAATCAGCTTAGAGGATTCTGGGAAGGAGAACAAAGAAAAACTTTGAGGAGGAAATTGTCAGTAAAATAATACAAGAAAATCTTCCCACGCAAGAAAACATAAATGTCCAGATTGGAAAGGCCGCCAAATTCCCAAGATAGTGCATTAAAAAAAAAAAATCCCTCAACACATATGAATTTATATCATCACAAAATAACAGATCACTCAGGTTAAAAATATTTTTTGTAAAGTTTCTAGAGAGAAAGAAACAAGTTACATGCAAAAGAGAATGTGCATTTGTATAGGAAGTAAAATGGAACGTGGCTTTGGAATTTTCAGAGAAATTTTAAAAACCAGAAGTCATTAAAAAAATCTTGAAATTTATGAATGAAATTATTTCCAACTCAATATTCCATACCCAGGGCAGTTCTTGAATGTCAAACTAAGGAATTTGGATTGTAGCTTATAACAATAGGGTATCTTATCTTTATATGAGCACTAAAATGACATGATCGGAATTCTTCTGTAGGTGACATATTTAATAACATGGAATATGAAATTTCGGATCACTTAGTCTGCAGAGGCTAAGTGTGGGGAACCAGCTAGCATAAAATCATGGTACTTTGTAATAAGGCTCAAAGGAAGTTAATGGCTGTGGAATCAGAGAGGGAAAGACAAGACAGAAGAACATTTTAGAGACAAAATTGTTAGCATGCCACAAAGTTATCATTGTTTCAAAGCCGTCTGATCAGATAAATGCGAGTAAAATTATTTCCTAGAATCAATGTTGGCAGTATTTTTTGTGTTGAAACCATATATGTGGAAGAGTATTAGGACATAAGACTGTGATAGCTTTGCTTTTTTGTTGTTGTTCAGATGCACTCAAAACTAAGAAATAGTGAAAAACAGTGGTCATACCATGTTGCCAGGCATCCCAAAATTCTAAATGCCTGTCAGGTTGCCAACCATATTTGAAAGCACTATTTAAATTTACCAAAGACTTGAAGTAAAGACAGGATATGGAATAGAATTTTCTTACCTCTAAACACCTTTCAAAAAAAACAATCCTGCACAGGTAAGAAAGTTCTAGTACTATCTTAACCTTTTATTATTCTCTCTGAGCCTGGCAGGTGTTTAAAGCTACCTTTTCCCTTATGAAATGCTCTGGAAAATCCTTCAGAGCCTCCCACTTTTGGCTTTATTGATTTTGGCAGATTCACTTATATTCAAGATGCTAATTTTCAACTCCTTTCTGAGAAGTTCTTGTTTCTCTGGTCCCTTTACCTGCGCTCTGGTCCACAAGAAGCACCTGTCATCCTTTTCCCTAACAACTTTCAGGAGTGCAGGCTAATCCCAAAGCATCAGCACACTCTCTTACACACACTTGGTCATTTTTTTGTCACTGCATTTCCCAGATAGAATCAGACTCCACCCTCTGTGTATCTCCTGCCCCTATTTATCCATTGTAGGGAATGGAGGATTGAGCCTCACTGCTGTCTACAATATTATCACTCACAAAATTATTTCACTACTCTCTGTGGCCATTTTTACAGTCTTCATCTAAGTGAAGGTTGAAGATGTTGGAACTAGTTCCAAAACATTTCTTCTACAAATGCTGCTGTTTGTCTCATACTTCACTTTGGCATAAATCATGTTTTATCTAGGTGTCTCAATTGACATATCAATTGTAATATCACATGTATATAACACCTTTATAAATCTCTAATCATTAGCATAATATACAAAATGCAACAATTTGGCCAAGCCCTTCGCAACTTTCAGTGTTATTTTCTACCAATACTACCAAGCTTTTCATTAATAGTACTTACATAGTACCATCTTTCTTAGCTTTTGATCTTCTTGTCTCTTCTCCCAAATGCCATTCCCTATCCATACACCCTATCCTTTTCATGCTTACTTCTAAATCATAAAGGTGTAACAATACCCAAGCTAGGAGTCATATGGCCCCTGACTTTTTTGTGTTCTTCAAAACATTACCCTAAACTAAATTCATACCCAACTTCCCACCCAGGGCCAACTGTATGTTCCTTATTATAAGACTAAGTGCTTTCTGTTGAATTTGATCTTTTCATATTTCTGATTACTGCAGCAAATTTGAAGCTCTTCAAGGGTACAATCTTTATATCTCCATGTCTTCACAGAATGTCTGTCCTGTTAAAGAGCTCAGTAAATGTTAGCTGAAACAGAAAAGAAGAATCAGAACTGATGTCTAATAAAGAACAGCCCTTTTCAATGCTATATCCTTGATTATAATGACAACTTCTCAGAAATGATTGGACTCCAAGCCATTAATTAATCAATACAGTCTAGCTATAGATTGTTGGGTTTTCTTCACCAGGTTTACTGCCATGGGCCAGCTCAGGATCCTGTAGTTTTATGATCTGAAGTCAATTGAATTTTCTAATTATATCATGATAGTTTTAAATTCATTAGAATGTTTTAATAGAAAAAAATATTTTGATGCATTTATTTCTTTATCTTCATGTTCTTTCATTAAAAATATATTTTAAAATAGCTTTCTTGGGGCTGGGGATTTAGCTCAGTGGCACAGCGCCTGCCTGGCAGGTGCCAGGTCGTGAGTTCCATTCCCGGTACCGGAAAAAAACCAAAAAAAATAAAAAATTTTTAAAAATAAAATAGCTTTCTTGCCAGGGATTTAGCTCAGCAGCACAGTGCTTGCCTGACAAGCATAAGGTCCTGAGTTTGATTCTCAGTACCAAATGTAGCTTTCTTGTCGAGGTGTAACTCAGTCAGTGGTAGAGCACATGCTTATTCAATCTCCAGTAAAAATAATAAAATTCAATCTCTATTTACATAAAATGTCATAACACTATGTTAAAGCTTCTGTGATCATAACCCCTCATATTCAAGTGGCACTGCAGCTTATGCAGTGGATGTAAAATCAGATATTATTGCATTTGATTTTCACACTATGTGAGGTGCAGGAAATCACTGTCCACATTTTACAAATGAGATCACTAAGATTCATAACAACTAAATTATTGCCTCCTGTCACATGGTAAGTGGCTTGTAAATATGTAGGGCTTTTAACTTCAAGTGCCTTTTCCATTATGTTCTTTGTTCCATATGTTGATAGGAATCCTAACTTGCTGACAAAATAATGAAGGAAAAACAAAGGCAAGCATCACACACACACTCACCACAAGTCTTAATAAGAACAGAGTACTACACAAAAGTAATGAGTCAGTGTATAGTCATAATATTTTCACAATTTTAAATCTATAAAGATGAGTCCCTATCATATGCCTTTCACTTCTCCCTTCCCCAAAAAACATCCAAGTGGTTTAGATTACAAATGAAAATAAGAGTACAGAAAGAAAATATAGTTGAAAGAAAATACAGTTTCTAACAATCTTGAAATGAACTTGTAAGCATAAAGTAGGGAAAATAATTAGAAATATGACAGAAAAGGACTAGCTTACTTAATAGAGGAAAAAGTGTTTACATATCAGTTAAGTTCAACATTTAGAAAACTGGTTTAGGAACATAAAACAGCAGTTCACAATTCTATGAAAGGGCATCAAGATTGCCAGTAAACACATACAAATGTCCTTACCCTAATAATACAAAAATGCAAACTAACGCAATTATAAAAGCACATTTTTGCCAGTAATACCAACAGAGAATTTTGAAATTCATTTTAATGATAGCGTGTAAAAAGTCCACTGTTAGAAGTTCAGATTGATACTATATTTTATGGTGAATAATTTAGCAATATTAATGTTTTTAATGTGTGTCCCCTTTGATCTAGCAGTTTCACATCTGAAAATTTAAACACGAATACATGCATATGTGCATAAAGATATATGTACTGAGGTAATCTTTATATCTTAGTAAAGGAAAAACGTAAACGGCTATCCGGGATAAACTCCTATATGTCTATGTAAATGAATACTAACTTGAAAATATGCTCTTTTTAATTATGATAAAATCCAATTTGTGATAAATACCAGTATATATAATGCATAAATATATCATATATTTGTTCATATATATGTGTTTTAAATACATATTAACATATATTTCTATAATTCATGTAATTATTTTTATGTATCTATAGCTTCCTATGTAAAAACGTTTTTAGGAAATGTCACAAAAATTGTTAATGGCGTTTTTTATCGGAGATTGGAAGTGGAACCCTTATATTTGTTCATCATCTGCCTTACTCTTGGAATTTTTTTACCAAAGGAAATTATCACTTTATTGTTTAACCCTCTCTTTCTCCACTTCCCCCACACACACAAACATACCCATACACTTCCCCCATGGTAGTAAGGATTGAACACAGGGTCATTTCACTGAACTATACATCCCAGTGCCACCCTTTTTAAAAAAATTTTTTGAGAGAGGATCTAGTGAAGTTGCCCAGGCTTGTCTCAAACTTGTGATCCTCCTGCCTTAGCCTCCCAAAGTATCTCTCTCCACATTTAGCACCAGGAGTCTTGCTAAGACATATCTGATCATGTCATTCTCCCTTTCCTACCTACTACCCAAACCCGTCCTGTGTCTACTCGCTGGTCTGGTGGTCAAATTGAAAACGCCACACATAAATACAAGTCCCATCACGATCTCTCTCAGGCCTCATTATTCACCAGCCCGCTTTCTCCCACCCACCTCCCCCCACTGCATCCACACTACCTCAGAGCTACCCCGCTGAACTGCTTTCAGTGTCGCAACCTCCCAGTCTTTCTTTCATACTGGCACTGCAGGTCTCATGTGCCATCCATCCCCTCTAGATCTCTTGGCCTAACATGCACATATCCTGAAATCCACCCCTCTCAAAGGTCATAACTTCACATTGCTTTTTTCTGCAAGAATCCTTTTCTGAACGCCCAATTTAAGGTCCCCCACTAAAAGCTCAGTGGGTCTCCTTTGCATTTTTTCCCTGAGTCTACTCGCATCCTATTATAATGGAATGTTAACTCACTAGATTGTAGTTGTACGTGAGGACAAGGACCATGCCTTTCTTCTCATCATTATATTCCACGCACCTAGCTCTAGTTATCCCCTACACATAATGGATACCAAGTAATATTGGGCAGATGAATAGATTAATGCATACCTATATATCTATTCAACCAAATAGAACTAGTGGGAAAACAGATAGTCATGAGTTTGATAGTGATTAAGAAGTAGACGTGATTCAGCTTCATCAGTTCCTTCCCCTTCTAGTTTTCGTTCACTCTAAACCTCAATTGTAAAGTAATAGTAAGACTAAAAATCTAGCAACTAAATTTGATAAAAGAGAAAAATACATTAGTCTTGCCACTCATTTTTAGCTAGTATGTTAACTGGGTTGGATTATGAGTGTAGTTTGGTTTAGTGTCATGTGTTATTAATTCAACATAGTTATGTTTATATTTAATTTGTTAAGTAAGTACTAGGCGATTTTACTCCATTCATCACTTAAGGACAAAATATTGTAACATGGTACAGTTTTTTGTAAAGAGATTGTTCCATAGTGTCTATTAAATTGAGACAAGTTGAATTTTCTATCCCCCAAAACATGTTTAAATATTTATAGTCTTTTTTTCTGTGTCAACCTTCATCACATGTATGTATCAAAGTACATGAAAATGCCATCTTTTTTTCTATGCTAATGAATTTCCTTACCAGAGTTTGTTCATTTTAAATGATATCTCAGGCTGACAAATATCCTTATTTGTCCTTAGCAGCTTGGCTTATAGCTGGGCTGTCTGGAGACTGAGAGCAGGGAGAAGGAGGATCTGCAGTATATACTGTGCTCCCATAAATAGCTTTATGTGTGATGTGTGCTTTTAAGCTAACATACAAATCAACAAGTAACACAGGTTTCCGGGGCTGACTTTTCCTGCACCAAGTAATCAGTACACCAAGAACTGTCAGGATCCTTAGGGAAGACACTGGTTTGTTTGTTTTTTGTTTGAGGTTTTTTTTAGTACACAAGTAGAACTCTGATGAATATGCTCTAGTTGAAGGAGGGAAACCTTTAAAATTGTTTTAAAATTTTGAATGTTTTCACAAAATACCTCATTGGGAAACAAACCAAAAAAATGAGACAAAAAAATACATTTTCCCCAAAATGAGATAATTATTTTTTTTAAAGACTCATTAGACTATCTGTGTTTGTTGGTACAGTATTAGGGTACTAAATGTTTCTAATGACCACCTGGGAAATTTTCAAACACAGTGGGTGCCTTAGGAGTGAATACTGGTTAAAATATAGGTGTATTGCTGCGGCAAGCTTACTGGCTGAGCTGTCTCTTCAAGAATTCGGTGAAGCTGTCGGGAGTCGTAACTGCCAAGCCAAGCAGAAACTCACCTGCACTGGAGTCCAAGATTTTGTGTGGCAATAAGCATTTTAATTAAAAGTTTCCCAGTCTCTAAATTTGGAACTGAATCTTTAAACATGTGGTAGATTGAGCTAGCACAGCCAAGCACCATTGGAGCTGTGGGGAAAATGTGGCTTTTTAAAAAAAAATTGGATGGGTAAGCTGAGAAATCCAGCTGTGTTTTACTTGAAATTGTTCTAATCAGAGTTCTTTTACTCCTCTTTTTTTTTTCTGTCCTCCATCAGTATATCTGCTGTCATGTGTGTTGGCTCCCCATTCCCCCATACCTTCACTTCTGTCTTTTAAAACTCATTTCACGTAAGGATGGAGGGTAAAGCAATGTAATACTCATTGGCTGTGGAACAGAGAGAGGTTCTTTTGCCTTGTAGTTAGCTCTTAAATAGGTCAGAAGTAGCAGGTAATCTTGATCAGAAAAGCAATCAGATTTTTAATGCTTACCTTGCTAGAGTTTACATAGAAATCAAAATTGTCTTCTGACTTTAAAACAGAAATGTGAAGAATATAGTGTCCCTTAATTAGAAGTACAATTGCCCTCTGGAAAGTAGTTTCCCAATTAAATAAAAAAGTCACCATAGTAGAGCTCTAAATTATTCGTACATGTTGTTGAGCTGATGGTACGGGGAGGGGGCAGTCAGGGGAGCAGTCAGGAAGAGAGCCTGGCCAGTAGTCAAGGGACTCACAGCATCCACTTTTGGGGTAGAATTAAATTTCTTGATGAACACTATTGTCAGATTGGACCGGGAAAAGTCGTTCTAAACTCATTATTTTCCCAATAAATTCACATTTTGCTTTCCATTAGAGGAGTAAACTGTGGTGCCACAGGGCTGCTAAAACTCTGCAGTTAGTAGATCTCAGAAAAATCAATTCATGTGAAAGTACAGAAGGAGGTAAACATGGTTTAGAGGAGACTTGGGGTTACTAATGCTATTATATCAAAATACTTGCACAGATAATGCCTCCCTCCTCCCCGAGACATTCCCAGGCTGTTTGATCTTCCTGTTTACTGTAATCATGCCTCTCTGGGAATTACTTCTGTCTTCTCAGAGACACTGTCTTCCAGATACAGGAAGGGCTTTCTTATTTCGTCAGTAGTAATGTTGAACGTTAGTGACTTTGGCTTTCAATTCATGTCGCTCTATATACATATATTGAACAATGGGAGATTCTGAACTAATTGAAATTTCAATAACTAGGAAGAGTTTTGAATTATAATTGCAGATGGCTTAGTTATATATTTAATATGAAAAAAGAATTTTATCAAACATTCACCAAAGCATGAAAAGCTATTAAGACCCAATGCATTTGTGCAAAATAATACCTAGAAGCATTAAATGAGGGCAAGTACAGAAAAGGAAACACAGATGTGAAAGAAAGATTTCGTTCGCAGGGTGCAATGTGGGAAATTCTTTCTAGTGGGAGGGTGGGAATCATACACTGAAGCAAGCTAAAGCATCTAAGATTTGTCCCTAGTGGAGTTTTTAGTGAGATTTTCCTCCAATACCAGAGTTGTCTCGGTTTCTTTTCTATAGCCTTTGACTGAGAACCCCTAATAAAAATGCATAGGAGCCTCACCAGTCCTTCCTTTCCATTTTGAGTGGTCAGCTTTGCCTTGTTTTCAGTGTTTACAAAGCATGCCCCAGTCCTTCACGCAGCCGCTTTTCCCTGCTGCCTTCCAGCTCTAATCTCCTTATAGGTGTAGCACCATGGCAACAGACCCAGCCTAGAGCCCAGGAACCTTGTTTGTGTTACCTGAGGGGCTAGATGCAGCCTGAAGGAAGAGAAGACGGAGTAGCTGTCTTGCAGGGTTTGGGTGAAGATGACTTCTTGTTCTATTGCGTTTCTATTGAAGACTTGAATAACACCTGGAAAGCATTTACTCAAAGATAGTATCATTAACCAAAACCAGCAAAGAAACCATTTTCTATTGGTTCCTGTCGTCTAAAAAGAGAGTTGCTTTCTGAGATGTAGTTCAGAAACTGACTTGCTATACCGGAATATGTGGCACCGCTATGATTTGGGGTTGCACTGCCAGCTGGCTGTACAGTTGCTTCATGTAGGTAGACATTTATTTTGTTTGAAATAAAATTAATTTATACTTTAGAAATTTTTCCTAGATGATTTAAGAAGTGAAAGTAAACCTTTTGTCTACCTCCTTCTATTTTTAATACCTTAATCTTTCTTGGTGAGAGGCTCACCCCAGAGCATGGCTTTTCTTTCCAGCAACAGTTGAGAAAGATGAGCTAGAATTGTTTTATATTTGTTTGAGAAAGATTATAGTATCCCTTCCCTCAGGTTGTATAATTAAAAGTCAAAAATCTAGCATTTTGTTATTTGTTATTGATATGCTATATTTGCTGCATGTGACTGCAAAATATTGTCTTACCTAGAATTACAAAGGGAAGTAAATAATGAGCTGGTACATTGACATATTTTTATGTATAAAAACATTAGGTGACATTTATCCTTTCTGTGCATATTTTGCATTATCAATGAAAATATGTGTTGACTTTTGTACTTTAAAATTGCTAAATATTAGAATGCACATTTTTAAAAACTTTACATGAAGTTGATTGTGTGTGTGTGTGTGTGTGTGTGTGTGTGTAAGGAGGAACAGAAGCCTTATTGCTTAAAATGTTTCTTTTTTTTATAGCGTTTAATTAAACAATATTAGAATGAAAACCAAAGAGAGAGCAGTCTTTAGTGTTATTTTTCTGTATCTTATTACTTTATAACTTAATTGAATATTACTCTGGCATTAAGTATTTCAGTCCCTTTTAATGTTATCCTAGTTACTTCAAGGAAATGATTGAAGCTGCTTATTTAATGTATTTTATAATAATAAATGTCTTTACACAGACATTTCTTTTTATCCTTTATAAATACTTCCTGAAGTACATGTATTTAACCATGGGTGTTTCAGTCTGTAAATACTGCAATTACTGAGTAAAAGTGCATAGCCATCCAGGTGTGGATTTAAGAACATTATGTTAATTCTTTCAAGAGGAAGGCAGTGAAGCATTAACTTCTGAAGTGACAAGAGTCATGATTCCCAGCATTCTTTTTGAACAACTAGGAAATAAAATCAGCCAGATGCTGACTTGAACAGTGTTGACAAAGACCTGTTCTCTTTGAGAATTTGGCTTTTTTTTTCATGATGAGTTTCTTCAAGGCATTTTATTCTTTATTCATATTATACTGAATTCCATAATAAGGCAGTCTTGTGATAAAAAGTTTGGGTTTGACTGTATGTGTGTTTTCTGTCTGTACAGAAAGAAACAAAATGAGAATTTAGCCACTATTATTTTGTCAGTGATATGAAGATAAGGCTGTCACATAAACAAAATAAGAAATAACATGTCCTTTGATGATATGTTTGCATAAAAAGGGATACGTAAGATAAGCCTGAATACTGTAGTATATATTTTTCCATCTTCCAGTGTAGGAATGATGCTAAAATAATGTTTGTAGAGGAGTTTTGCACTCCCTTGAGTAAAAATTATTGTTTTTATGCTGTGTTCAAAAAAATTGTGTTCACATATGTGTATGTGTATAGTTGATATGTCATGTGACTATAGTTGCTATTATTATAGATTATTAATTAGTTCATTTATTTTTTACAATAGGCATTTATGCATTTGTTGTTGTCCTCCACTGCATTAGCCCTTCATTTCCTTGTTGGCCAAGGTAACACTACCTTAAGTATCTTCAATTTGTAGGTCTCGTGGGCTGCCTAAATTAAAAGAATCACGTTCCCATGAATCCTTGCTCAGCCCATGCAGTGCAGTGGAATGTCTGGATCTTGGTAGAGGGGAGCCTGTGTCAGTGAAACCACTCCATAGTAGCATCCTTGGACAAGACTTCTGCTTTGAGGTAACAAATGTAGAAAGAAGAGAGTAGTTGCCAAGGTTTCTGTTTCAAGTAATTTGGTGATTTTGTTACTGTTACATTGCCAGTTTCATTATCTTAAACTGGTTTTCACTTGCTGAAAAATATAGGGGAAATGTTAAATCTAATTATATTTAAATATAGTTAATATAATACAGTATATAATACTTCATTTAAATGTAATTACTCTGACTATATTTGTAATCAGAGTTATTAATGATAGCATCTCATTTCTTTGGCCTTGTGTGCTCTCCCCCCAAAATAGATACTTACTATATTGTCAGCAGAGGTGCAAACTAACAATGACTTAGTAATATGTTAAATTTTTGGTATTGATAAGTGATATCACTCACTTTGTAATATGTTATTATTTTTCTAGTGAACCTCTAATTCCCTAATTTTAACACTGTTTTGAGAAATAAACCCAAAGGATAATTTTCTGACTAAAGCTAGAGCAGATCATGTCTTCTTTATTTCTGTAATCCCTGTACCTATCCTGGCCCATAATGCATTACAGGTGTCTAATTTCTTGAATGAACAAGTTGTCCTTTACCAGAAAATTATGGGTATCACTTTTTGTAAGGTCATTACTCCCTCCTTAATTAAATGTACACAATAGGCTATTTACAAGTTACATTTGAAAGCCACACCTGTGTGCAAATAATGACTAGGATTAGAGGCTAGGAAAGAGTACTATGCGAGGTGTTATAATTTGGTTCCAGAAATGTAATGCAATCCATATATGAAATTTTTAACCCAAATGCTTCAACATGTAATATAAAAATTATCAGTATTTTGCATTTTTAATACTAAATATTCAAAGCAACATTTACAGCACATCTCAATTTGGATTAGCCACATTTCAAGTACTCACTAGCCACATAAGACTAGTAGCTTCCATACTGGACAAAGTATATAATCTGTTCTGGTTTGTTGGATTTTTTTTTTTTTTTTTTTTTTGAGACAAGGTCTCGCTGTGTCATTCAGGCTGACCTTGAACTCACTTATATAGCTTAGGCTGGCCTCAAACTCATGGCAGTCTTTCTGCCTCAGCCTCCAAAGTACTAGGATTACAGGCATGCACTGCCACGCCTGGCTGGTTTATTGGATTATGACCCGAGATTGATTTAATACATGAGTAGACTTTGGCAATTTCGGCAGGTCATTATTGGTATTCTTTTTAATAAAAATCACTTTCCTTATTTGTGGAACAGAATTGAGTAGACTACATATTGAGCCCAGTGTTACACACTAGCGTCATGTTTCGTTTATAAAGGATAGTAATATCAGTGATCAGGCTAACCTAATAAATGACTGTTAATCAACAGGGCAGTTGCCTAATGGGGAGATGAATTCCAAAGACAGTAATTCAGTACTGTGAACTCTTTTCAATTTCTTTTAGCAGCCTTCTCTAATATTATAATGAAGGCAGTCTTGAGGAATCTTTTTTAGAAACTCTCTTCCATTTTTGGTCATTTTTTATTAATTCAGAATTGAGTTTGCAGTTAATTTAAGATGTGGCCTGAAAGGTGTTTAATTTTGATTTTTCTGCATCATAAACCAGCTGACTTCTAAGTGGCCTTTATTCGCATACCTGGAAATGAAAATGTATGCTATATAGAGAAGAAAATGAAAAAGCAGGGGTAGATTTAGCTATCACAAAACTAAAATCATTTTAGATTCATTTAGTATGATTTGGGTTGATAATATATCCCTAAGTCTTAAATGATAAAGAAGATAAAGCCCCCAAATCTTATATTTCCTTTTCTTTATTTCTAATCTTTATGTTGAAGGTCACCTATTTAAGTGGAAGTAAATGTTTCAGCTGTAACTCAGCTTCAGAGAGAGATAAGTGGATGGAAAACCTTCGAAGGACAGTTCAACCAAATAAGGTAATAGTGGCTTTGAGTATCTAAAAACGTATCACTTTGCCAAGCGTAAATTAATAGAAAGTAAATGTAGTAATATCCTAATTTTTAAAGAGCATACCAGTTTTAAAATACATATACAATTATACTAAAAATAATCTCACTGTGGATTTTACTATGAATTTACCAGTGTGGATAAAAAGACTCAGAAAATTCAAATGACTTATACATGTCAGAAACTAGTACATGATAGAAAGGGGGCTAGAACACAAGTTTTTTACCTGCCTATCTCTTATACTTGTAGAAAACTATTGCAGTTGCTATGGGAAGATTTACTCCAACTATTACAAGATGGTATTTCCACCCAAGTAAAATAGAATGTATGTGGTTCTCTAAGATTCTTATTTAGACCTTGCTATTATCCTAAACAATAAAATATCTAACCCTTTTCATTATGCATTGACTCCCTTTTGTGTGGTACATAATCAGCATCACTTTAAGTGGAAATGTTCTCCTTCTAGAATGCTGGCTGTCAAATTCACCTGTGTTGCCTCTTTGTAGGACAATTGCAGAAGAGCTGAAAATGTTCTCCGTTTATGGATCATTGAAGCCAAGGACCTTGCCCCTAAAAAGAAATATTTCTGTGAACTGTGCCTTGATGATACCCTCTTTGCTCGTACAACCAGCAAGACCAAAGCAGACAATATTTTCTGGGGTGAACATTTTGAATTCTATAGCCTTCCACCTCTTCATAGCATCACAGTTCACATTTATAAGGATGTGGAAAAAAAGAAGAAAAAGGACAAGAATAATTATGTAGGGCTAGTCAACATCCCCACTGCCAGTGTTACTGGTCGCCAATTTGTAGAAAAGTGGTATCCAGTGAGTACACCTACACCGAACAAAGGGAAGACAGGAGGACCTTCTATTCGGATTAAGTCACGGTTCCAAACTATCACCATTCTGCCTATGGAGCAATACAAAGAATTTGCAGAATTTGTCACCAGCAACTATACCATGCTATGTTCTGTCCTTGAGCCAGTAATTAGTGTGAGAAATAAAGAGGAGTTGGCTTGTGCCTTAGTGCATATTCTTCAAAGTACTGGCAGAGCCAAGGTAAGTGGAAGAAGGGGTTGTGTTACCTGGAAGCTTCCTTGTCTTTTACAAAGAAAAAAGATATGAATACTGTGGAGATCCAAATTAGAGAAATGCACTGTGCTTTTGGTCACAGGAAGAAGAAAGAGTTAAGAGGGAAGTCTATTAGCAGACCCAGAAGAGATGAGGATTATGAAGCTAAAGAAGTGGCTGGGTTTGGTAGTGCACACTGGTAATTCCAGCAGTTGGAAAGCTGAGGCAAAAGGATCACTGAGAGTTCCAGACCAGCCTGTGCTACATAGTGAGCTCAAGGCCAGCCTGAACTACATAGTGATACTTTGTCTCCACCTGCCCAAAAAAAACCCTAAAGAAGTAAGATGGAGAAACCAATATTCATTGCAAGTCTACCTACATAAAAGATAGATATCACAACCATCTCTTTATTATTTGATAAAATAAATGGTAGGATTGATATGTTAACCCCACATTGTATTCAAATTCTTTTAATTCTAGGGCAGTGATGGTGAACCTTTTAGAACTTTCAGTGATAGACCAACAGCCCAGTGTACTGTGCATGCCATAGGTTCCTACCATTGTTCTAGGGTATTGTATGATGGTTTTCTTCCTCACTATATTTTAAGATGAACCAATGACACAGAAGGAGGGATTCAAGAAACATGCTGAGTATTAGCATGATCTCTCATGAGGTTAAAATCTATATTTGGAGTAAAAATACCAAGGGATGTTATACAATTGGTAGTTGTTTCATGATAGTCTTATATCATTTCATCCTGAATGAAAGTAAAAACTCAGGAAGACAAAAAAAAGAGAAATGTGCTGATTGTAGAAAGACCAACCACCAGTTGATGATGGAATCTTTGACCTATGGGGCTTATTCACTTAGCTGAGTCTCCAGTATATTGTAAGCCAGCTGGTCACAGTAAAATTGAACTTCAGATCCAGAGATGTTCACAAATAGAATAATTTATTTATAACTAAAAAATAAAGTGCTATTAAAATTTCTTGATATAAATCACAATATAGCAACATATTAGCTATTTGTTCCCTTATCTAGCTGCCTTCATATTGATTATAATTTTTGTGCTTCAATTTACTGAAAATAATCTTGAACTGTCATTCAAAAAGCTTAAGAGTTGAGAAAAATATGATTGAAATTTTGAGTCCCATCTTTGAAATTTTGCGGGTATGTTCTTTCTGCTTTCAGTTGCTGCAGATTCGAGGTGTCCATAAGATTTTATTGAAACACTTCAATTGATTAACATACAGTTTACTTACAATATACTATAGCCATGAAAAGTGAGGTTCTGTAAGTTTTGACAGATGATGTACCTGTTGAAACCACCATCTAAATCAAGACAAAAAATGTTGCCATTACCAAAAGTTTTAATAATGATTTCTAGGTCCACAACTCTGTTAGACTATTGAGCTGCTCCAATGGAAGTCCTGTTAGTGTATTAAATGTGTAAGTGTAAAGTATGTAAAAATGAATCTGCACATTATCTCTGTTTTGGTTTTTGGAGCCCTTAGAATATCCAGTCAATATATAATATTCAAAATATATAATGCTATTACATTTCAAACCAAACAACAAGAATCATTGAATTTTACATCAAGTTCTTTTATGACCATTGAGGAATGAAGGGGCTGTTTCTTCAGGGCTTTATTTCTCCTTAGATGATTTTCTTCTCCATGGATGGATGCGTAAATGGATGAATAGATGAGTGAATGGACAGACAGACAGATGGTAGTCAGCCTTGAAAATAACTTCAAATGATAAGTTTTAAAAATTTAATGTTGATACTATAAGGCAATTTGTAACTGTTCTGTATTGAATATTAATATATGCCAGAGATTGTTAGGTGCTAGAGATACGTTGTTAATCAAAAATTGATATTCCTTAGCCCTGTAGGACTTGCAATTTTCTGAGGAAAACACATGAATCAAAAGATTAGCAGAATAAATGTGTGATTGCAGTGAGAAGTGTAAAGGATAAAAAGATACTTGGTATTATTGGAGCATGGAGCAAACAGACCTGATGTGTGGAGTTTTGGGGCAGTGTTGGTCAGAGAGGACTTTGCTGAGGAAATGATACTTGAGCAAAGAGCCCAGCGATCCCAGGAATTAGTTCCCTGACACTGGGAGTAGGAGTAAGGGTGGAGTGGGGCAGAACTGAGCAGCATTTGCAAAGGGCTTTGTGCTGGAGAGAGGACATTGTATATAGAAAGTGGTTGGTGTGAAAGGGGGTGGGGGCAAAGGCTGAAGCAGAATGCAGCAAGAACATATAGATGAGGCTGAAAAGTTAAACAGACATCAGGAAATCTAGAGATCAGAGGCTGCAATCGGAATTATGCCCTTTTTCAAAAGTACAGTGAAAAACTTTTGAAGGAATTTTAAACTTAGGGGTAGTGACGCATAGGATTTTTATCTTGGCTGCCTTTTTTCTTTCCAATTGAATTTGGTAGCCTAACTTTTGAAGCAGCATTCTGAACTCTTCAAGCAGCAGGATATTTGATATTTCAGTATATTCAGTGTATTTCTGCTTGATTGAACATTATTCTACCAGGATTTTCTGACTGACTTGGTGATGTCTGAAGTGGACCGTTGTGGAGAACATGATGTCTTGATCTTCAGAGAGAACACCATTGCCACAAAATCCATTGAAGAATACCTCAAGTTGGTGGGACAACAATATCTTCATGATGCACTGGGTATGAAAGAGGAAAATACCTATTTTCTTTTCTTTCCTTTTCAGTTTTAACTTATTTCATGCTCACATGCAAACAAATTGAGCTCAAATTCTCCATGTTATTTAGTTCAGTTTCCTAGAGTCCTCGGGTTTAAGTTTCACTTGCAATAGTCTGTACTACTCACCAGTGGGAAAGCAATAGTTTATTATAGTATGTGTGGAAACAGAAAGGCCATCAACATACACAGCTTCCGTAAAGGGAGTATACAATAGTATCAGTAAATAATCACTGCTAGATCTGATGTGGCATGTTTCCCCCCAGACTGTTGAGTATTTATATTATAATATAAATATATTACTAAAGTCTTGAAAAGCTTAACCTAGCATTTGGTATCATGCATACAAAACTAATCAAAAGTGAAGAAATGTTTACCAGTTCCCACAACTCCTAATTCCTGCCTTCCAAGGTCTCTAGAGCTTTTTTTACATAACTAATTTTAGTCCTATTAGTGGTTCGTGGAGACTAGGCTCCCCATAGTTCCAGATTTGGTCATTAATTCAGTTCCAGATTTAGCCATTAATTAATTAATAGAGAAAGCACTGTACTGGCCACTTTAATGGTACAGCAGGTTTGAGTTCCTTGAAGCAAGTAACAATTTCTTTTATCTCCTTTATCTGTATTTCAGACAGAATGTCATGTAGCACTGTCTTATATAAACATAATATGAACCACATGTAATTTTGTGTATTTATTTACTAGGTAATTTTAAATTTTCTTATAGTCATAATATAAAAATTAAAGGAGAAACAAGGTGAAATCAATAGTGTATGTATTTTATTTAACCTGAGGGTATCCAAATATTACTTAACAACTAATCAGTATAAGAATTATTAAAGAAATATTTCATTTTTTATAGTCTGAAATACGAGTGTATATTTTGTACTTACCACACATTTTATTTTGAGCTAGCTAAATTTCTAGTGCTTCATAGTCATGTGTGACAATCAAGTAGACTGTAAAGATACGTTGAATGACTACAGAGATTTTTTTTTGTTCTTAAGGAGTTTACGATAGGGAAGTAGAAGAGGATTATCCTTATAACCAAAAAGAGATAAATCCTGTGTTTTCTCAAAGAATCTTTAAAAATTAATTCCAGCCTGATAGACTTACAGAATTTCCTGTCAAAACACGCTTGTGTTGTATGCATAGCTTAAAGGGTAGAAAGGTGATGGTAAAACAGACAATGGGCAAGGGCCGTGGTAGTGGGGGCAATTAAACAATAAGCATAAGCATAAACAAAACCAGGCATGTGTCAAGCAAAACCTTTTAGTAGAAAAAGGATGCAAAAGAAATAAGTGAAAAACAACAAAAGTTTAGGAAATAATTGGAACCAATTTTTTAAGAGCCTGGCTAGGGATTAGATTTTACAATAATCATTGAAAAACTCCTGAAGTTTTGAGTAGAGTGTTGTCAGTGAAATTAATATAAAAGCCATTGTAATGAGGAAGGCAAGGAATAATGAGACTCTGGATGGGCAATCCCTGCAAATAAGAATAGAGAAAAAAATGAATATAAGAAATGTTACAGTTGAACACATAGGACTCAGCAACTTTTTCAGTTTGTGGCAAAGTAGGAGGAACGAAATATTACAGAGAATTCTGGGTCTTTGTAAATAACTAGGAGGAAGATAAGAGTCTTAACAGAAATAGGCCCATAGAAATAGTAAGCTTTTAAAAAGGGAAATGACATTTCTACCTCACATATAATCAGTTTGAACTTATGGTGGGAGATCTCAGGGGTTTTAGGTGGGAAAACAAACCAAGACATCTGTCTAGTTGACTTTTAGACACTTGTGACTAACGTAACCCATGTGAGGGAGTTAAATGAGGCTATGGGATTACCAAAGCAAGAAAAGAGTAGAGCCAAGGGCATCTTACGGTGTACCTGGGTTTATGGAGTAAAGGAAAAAGAGAAATCAGAAAGAATGCAAACATGAAAGAAAACCAGGAATTCTGGTTATCTGAGTCCTAGATACCAATAGAGAAGAGAATATCAAAAGGCAGAAGGATTGAAGGTGTAGCTCAATGGTAGAACATATGTTTAGCACGCATGAGGCCCTGGATCTGATCCCTAACACCAAGAGAGAAGAAAGTGGACACGGGTGACAAAAGGTCAAGAAAAAATGACCATTGCCTTTGGCAATTTAAAGATCACTTGTGCTTTAGAGTGCCATCAGGAGGAAAAGAATCATAATGTAAGGAGTGCAAAGTAAATGACCGGTCAAGAAATAGGACCAATATGTTCGTGTTCACATAGAGTCATCTCACTGTAGTGAGATTATTAGTTTCATTTACATAAAGAGCTTATTATAGACATAGATTATGTCATGTTTGCTTTAGTGATTTTTGTTATTTTATAAAAAGCAACAATGAAGCATCTCAGATTCTTCATTCTGTGGATATAGAGATGAATATTTGTTGATCACCTACATCTTTAAGCTCAAATATTCACATTCTAAAAATAAGTGTGTTAAATAGGATTTCTGAATGAGATTTTCAAAATGAAAGTAGATACAAGTCCTTTGATACGACAGTGAATTAAATAGCTGAATGACCCAATGAGGTATGAAAATTAATTCAGTGAGCATTGGAAGAAATTCAGGTAACTCCTCAGAGAACTCTGTTAACATACTTGTAATATAAGAGTAGGGCCAGGGTAGTGTATCTTCCTCCTATTAAAGTTCTGCCATACTGCCTATACAAAAAATAGATGCTGTTTCCAGACTGCTTAAAGAATTCTCCAAGATACTGATTTTAAAAGTTATCAGTCATATTGTGTGACATCATCCTTCTTCTTAGCCTGTCTTCATCTTGAAAAAAATTCACCTTTTACTACCTAAAGTCTGTTTATGTAGATTTAAATCTTCTCTCTTTTAGCCCCTTTTACCTATCTAATTGAGATTAGATTTCATGTTGGTGCCCTATGAAATACCATCTGTGAGATACAGGAAAGAAATTTCTCCGAAGGCCTGATTTTCACTCTTAGTGATAAGGGTAAAATTTCTTTCAGCAATACTATGTCCATACCTGCTGACTTATTCCCACACATGGAATTTTGATACTAGGTAGTAATATATTAATGACATACACGAAACATCATAGAAGGTTCTGGGCATAAGGTTATATTTAAACAACATAATAAAGACCCCCTTAGATCTGATTATTTTCAGAGGCAAAGAAGGAAACTCAGGTGGGTTTTAATATGTCTCGATAGTGTGGGTCAAGTACGTACCTTTCAGATACAAATCTATGCAAGCTGTACTTTGCAATGTGGTGTATTCTGTATCACCAGACATAGATTATAATTTCAAAAATGAAAATAATTTTCTGAATTGTAGAGGGTTTTAATTGTCTTATAGTCAGAAAAGAACTTTAGACAGTATAGTGTTGGTTCTATAGACAATTTATTTCTAGGCCTAGAAGTTACTTATTTTGCTAAACTCTGGCAGTATTTTATTGTTAATATTACCCATTAATATTAGTATTATTTCCCTAGAGTAGATATAACCTTAAGGAACTCACAAAGCAGAATAGTTATGAAAGAAATTTAAACTCTGGTCAATTATAACATAGATATTTGACAATGATTGCTCAGTTTTAAATGAGATAGATTATATGGAGGCACATAGCTTAAGAGACATGGAGAATATGTTGAATATTTACATTGTGAAAATGGTTAACATTTGTAAGCTTTTTCTAGTTCTGGCTGTTTCTCATAAAAAAATATTTAAAAGTAATATAATTTATTCATAATAATACTTTCTTATGGAGCTCTTACTAAGCGTAAAAAACCATATGAAATGCTTTTTGTGCATTATTGCTGATCCTCACCACAATTCTATAAGACAGGTGTTATTAACACTTTTATAAATGAGGCAGATGAAGCTATAACTAGTGAAGTGACTTTTCAAGGTCCCCAAGTCAGTTAAATGGTTGGATCCAGGATTTCATAGCTCTCTTTGGCTCTAAAGCCCTTACTTTTTCTATCCACCTCCTTCTTTTCTGTGTACCACATTACTTTCTGTTCTCCAGACATGTTTCTTCCAAGTTATCATGTGCTGTCCTGTGTCATAGCTATTTTTAGAAGCTTTCATTTGCTTCAGTACTAACTGTTTTGATGGAAAATGTTTCATATTTCTACTGCTACTTAATTTTGTCGAAAGTATTGCTGACTTTCATAAACTATTATAACTAGCCTGGACCTCTAGTAACATAACTAGATATAGAAGAATCTTTGACCGATCCACTCCTTGTTAATAAAGACCTGTAGAAAAAAAAACTACATACTGTCATTTCTGATCAATATTTGTTGCTGTGAGGGCTATTCAAGGGAGTAGGAATTTAAACATGATTAAAACCCAGTTCCTAACCACTGAGGACATTCATCCTAGAAATGAGACAGACATGTGAACAAATAAACCCAAAACAATATGAAACATGGAGCATTAGAAGATACATAAAGTATAATGTTGAATAAACGGGTAAGGTGCTAATTTGTTCTTTCAGGGAATATTGAGCATATCCTTAAACACCCAGTCCTATTATACATTTAAATCATATGATAACCAAAAATTGCATATTTTCATTAGTTTTTATAAGATAATATAACAGGAAATATAAAAATGACGATTTTATCAGGTTTATTCAATGCAAGAATCAACTGGGTGAAATGACACCTGCCCCACGCAGCACTCAGGATAGGCAGTAAGTAAACATGCCGCCCAAGTGAGACTCGGACTTCACTGTTAAGTGGTTAAAGGGATGGGCTGTATGAAAGGACTTCTCAGGTAAATTTCTATGGAAAATAAGTATTTAAAGAGATCTGCTACAATTCTGAACTAGACTAAATTACTATCTCCACTATAGAGGTAAGCCAACAGAGCCTTACTTATAACTGTTTGGCATCAATATTAACACCTTATTTAAGGAGCTATTCAAACAAGTTTGGGTTGTTTGTTTTACTAGAATAGTAATAGTATTCCTGGTAGAGCTTTTTAACAAATTACAAATTCATGCTAATTAAATGTTTGTAAAAGATAGAAGATGCTACATTTTTGAAGTCATTGTTACTAGTTTTATCAATACTATAGTGATGATGTTAGTGATTACTGTTATTCTACTTCCAAAATAAGGAAAATAAACATGATATTGTGGAGTATGATAACTAATGGTTCCAAACCAGTGAACCAACTTGGTGGGCAATTTTTTGTCACCTCTGTGTCAAGTCTGAGAAAAGAGTTCCCCATTATATACTTTATGACAGAAAGCCAAAATCCTTTTATTCTATTCAGGAAGACACTATTTATAGTTACACTATCTGTCATCTTGTCTCTTCACGTAGGGGAATTCATCAAAGCTTTGTATGAATCAGATGAGAACTGTGAAGTAGATCCCAGCAAATGTTCATCTAGTGAACTGATCGACCATCAGAGCAATCTAAAAATGTGCTGTGAGCTGGCTTTCTGCAAGATCATCAACTCTTACTGGTAAACTGGTGTCCAAGCTGAACCCTTGATTATGAAACTAATGTTTTTCCTTATAAACATCATCTGACTGTCCCCAAAGGAGGGACTTAGGGGGAAAAATTGAGTTTCCTTAATATAGTCCTGTCTAAAATCTAAATCTGCATTCTAAGCAAAAGTACTTCCAAGTTGATAACTAAATCATCTTTCCCATAGTGTTACTACTGCGTCCTCTATTTCCCAAAGTATTTTTCTAGCTTTCTAAAATATTTACTAGTGTTGAACAAATGCGTTCATGAATTTGATCATTGCTCTATCCATTGCAATTAGCGAGATTTTGGAAGATTTTTGATGAACAATTTTTAGAAAGATTGTGATGAGCTATATTAAACCAGATGGTTTAGTCAGGAGCCTCATACCATTTTCCCACTTTGCAAAACTAAATTTATACTAAACCAGGGTTTTATAGCTTTAAGTTTCCAGTCTCCATCTGGCCTTCTGTGAATTTTCCACCAGTCCTCAGACATGAATTAGGCAGAACATCCCCCCTAGGTGTCTATTAGGTCCTTATGGCATGGCTCTAGAGCAGAGGTTTGCTGAATCAGAGTGGGATCAGCTGAGCTTTTATATGTTACAGTACTTTCATATTTAGAGGTTTTAGTATCTTTTTTCTTCCCCAGTGTTTTCCCTCGTGAGTTGAAGGAAGTATTTGCATCATGGAAGCACCAGTGCCTGAACCGAGGCAAGCAAGACATCAGTGAGCGGCTCATTAGTGCCTCATTGTTTCTCCGTTTTCTTTGCCCAGCCATTATGTCTCCCAGTCTTTTCAACCTTATGCAGGAGTATCCTGATGACCGTACGTCTCGGACTCTAACTCTTATTGCCAAGGTCATTCAGAACCTGGCCAACTTTGCCAAGTAGGTGATGTTACCATAATGACTTTAAAACACATGATTTAAAAAATATGTGAGGCCTCATTCATGATAGGTAAATCTTGGAGGCAGCCTGTATGTCCATCCACAGATGAATGGATAAAGGGAATGTGGTATTCGTATACCATGGAGTACTACTCTGCCATAACGGAAGATAAACTTGAGCCATTTGAGGGAAGGGGATGCATCTTAAGACCATAACAGTGAAGTAAATCAGACACACTAGCTTAAATATCACATTGTTTCTCTTGTATAAGAAACAAAGTAAAAATAAAGAGTTAAACAAAATATAGATAATAGGAAGTTAGAGAGGTAGATCAATCTCAAAGAGAAGAAGGATCAAGAGATGGAGGGAGTGAGAGGGAAAGAAAAGATAAGGAATTTAAAAAGAAACTGATACGTTACATACATGTGCCAACTCCATTTAAGGAATGTAAACATTATATACAAAAAGGAAAAGGAAGGGAATCAAGATGGAGAAGGGGGAAGCTGGGAAGGGAAAGTAGGAATTACAGTCCCACAAGAAATGTAAACATTATGTACTACACACATGTACTAATAAGCTAAAATAACATGAAGCCTAAAACATAGATGGGGCACCATCCATGATACCATATTTTTATTGTATTAGCAATAAAAATAGAAAAATAAAATGTAAACAACCTAATTATTAAACAATGGATGGTACATACATTCTACTGAATATATATATATTCATATATCTATATATTTGGTATTGAATATATGTATTCAGTAGAATATATGTACCACTTAAAACAGTTTTTACAAAGAATATCCAATAATTTGGGAAATGAAAGTACTAATAAAAAAAGGACAGAAGATAACAGTGTAAATGCTATTATTCTAGCAATATAAAGATGTAAAAATGTAAGTATAAAAAGATTAGGAAGAACAGTCTGACAAATTGTAGTAGCTACATGGTCTAAGACAACTAGCCTAGCCTGAAAGACAATGTTAGGAAAATGCACATGATAGAAGGGTGCTGTAGCAGATCCAAAGACACTGATAGAATACTAGAAAAATATTTGGATCTTAAAACTGGGGGAAAAAATGTCAAAAAGTTATTTGGGAGGTAATTAGGGGGATTTTAATATGGACTACATGTAAGATGATTCATGAATAATGTTTTCAAAAGTTTTAGTGCAAAACTGGCATTGGTTTATGTAAGAGATATTCCTTAGTCTGAAAAAATGGGTGCTAAAGTATTTAGAGGTGATGTCTGTAACTTAGTTTAAAATGGTTCAGGGAAAAAAGCCATATGTATATAAGTAGAGAATGAAAGCAAACTTGGCAAAATGTTAGCATTTGGCTAATGTAAATGAAAGGCATATGGCTATTTATTATATATTCTTTCAGCTTCTTTGTAGGCTTAAAATTTTTTGAAAGAAAGGAGAAAGCAAATGTACATAGCAAATATGTTTGGTAGTTGAATGGGTACACCCATACTTTTTTCTTTCCATTTTTTATTGTTTCCAGCTTTTTCTCTGTAAATTCATATTTTTTTATAATTTATAGAAAATAATTCTAAGAACTAGCTGGGGAAGAATTCACACTTATAAAATTGATCATAAATGTACTTAAAAATAAGTGTATTTTTTTTTTCTTTTTCGTCCTGGTGGTACTGAGAATCAGATCTAGGGCCTCGCACTCAGCGGAAAGCATCTACCCCTGAGCTGCATCAGTTAAAAACAAGTTTCTGTTAGCAATGTATGGAAGAAAGAATTAGAACTTCAATGAGAAGATTGTTTTCTAGTACTTAGTGTCCATTTTTTAGAAGTGGACTATTTTATTCTTAGGCATCTAATGCAGAAAGACTCCTTTTTGCCCATTTTGAGCTAGTTCTAATGAAAATTATTTCTAGTTCATCTTGAGACAAGTTTTATAGGCTTAAATTAGGCCCTGAAGACAACTAGCATCTTAATAGGCAAAGAAGTGGTTCTTTTCTAGTGGAAATAAAGAGCGTGAGCAAAGGGTTGGAGAAGAAAAGGAATATAGTACAGTAGTCTCCCCTTACTTAAGGTTTTGCTTTCCATGATTTCATTTGCCCATGGTCAACTGTGGTCAAAAAACAGTACAGAGAAAATTCCAGAAATAAACAATTCTAAGTTTAAATTTACATGCCATTTTAAGTAGCATGATGAAATCTCATGCTATCCACCTCTGTCCCACCATAACGTGAATCATCCCTTATATGCTGCCTGCTAGTTAATAATCATCTTGGTTTTCAGATCAATTGTTGGAGGTGTCACAGTGCTTGAGCTCAAGTGTCCCTTGTCTTATTAATGACCCCAAACCTTAAGAGCAGTGGTGCTGGCAATTCAGGAATGCCAAAGAGTACCTTAAAATGCTTCCTTAAGGGAAAAGTTTATAATTGGTATATATTTATAGGGAAAAACACTATACATAGAGTCTCATACTTTCCATAGTTCAGGCATCTGTTGGAGGTCTTTGAGTGTATACAGTGGTTGGGGAAAATGCTGTATAATATATTTGGGAGACTTTGAAGAAGTTAGCAATATTGAAGTTCATCCTAGTGAATATTTAGTAGGTAAGTAAAGGCTATTTTATAGAGAGCTTTAGATACTGGGGAAAAAATGAGTTTGAGTTTTATTCTACAGAGAATAGAAAGCTATTGAAGACTTTCTGCCACTCGGGAGGCTGAGGCAGGTGGATCACCGCAATTCCGAGGCCAGCCTGGGCTACGTAGTGAGTCCAGGCCAGCCTGAACTACATAGCGAGACCCTGTCTCAAAAAAATTTTTTTTCCAAGAAAGAAGTTTGGTATTTATTAAAGTAATATTAAGAAAGTATGTTTTAGAAACTGGGTGTGGTGATGCATGCCTGTAATCCCAAGCACTCCGGCATGCTGAGGCAGGAGACTTCATATATTCATAATAATACTTTAATACATACCAGAACCTCAAATAGGTTCAAGCCCAGCCTGGGAAACTTGACTTAGTAAGACTATCTCAAAAAATTTTAAAAGGACTAGAGAGACAATTCAATGCAAAGGCCCTGGGTTCAATCCCAGGTACGACAAAAAATAAAGGGAGGGAGAGAGGGAGGGAAGCAGGAAGAAAATAAATGGAGGGGTGGGGAGGAAGGAAGGAAAGGAAGGAAGGAAGAAGGGGGGGAGGGAGGAAGGAAAGGAAGGAAAGGGAAGGAAGGAAGGAAGGAAAGAAGGAAGGAAGGAAGGAAGGAAGGAAGGAATAAACAAAGTACATTGTAGGGCTGGTGGTGTGCACAGTGTTAGAATGTTGGTGTAGTATGCAGAAGGCCCTGAGTTCAGTCCCTAGCACCTTAAAAACAAACTTCTCTTAGCAGTTACAGAGAAACAAAATTAGTTGTTATCTCCACAAAATAAAAGAATTGTATACCTCTGTGTAAAGTCAACTCAAAATGATCATATCTCTTCTTGAATATGTTCTTTCTCATTTTCTCACCCTCCACTTCAGGTTTGGTAACAAAGAGGAATACATGGCATTCATGAATGATTTTTTAGAACATGAATGGGGTGGAATGAAGCGCTTTCTTTTGGAGATCTCTAATCCAGACACCATCTCAAATACCCCAGGCTTTGATGGTTACATTGATCTGGGCCGAGAGCTTTCAGTTTTGCATTCCTTACTGTGGGAAGTAGTTTCCCAACTTGATAAGGTAAAGTAGGCTGGAAGAGTAATGGGAAATGGGAGATAGAGAACTTTAGTGTACCTGAATTCTGGAGCATATCTATGAGTGGTAACACTCTCCCATTCTGCTAGTTAGAAGCAACCTTTAATAAAATATGTGCTCCACAGCTGTGAAATTCTAGAAAGCCATTGAAATTATTAATACATTCTTTAGTAATTATCTGAATCAATGAAATATACACACGTACAATGCATATCTGAAAACTTGCCTACAAACTAATACAAAATATTGGTGTATACATCCTCATTCACATGTAATAGAATAAGATGAAACCTTATCTGGTAACTGGTAACAAAAGTAAAAACTTGGAAAATACTGTTTATCATGTCTAAGTAATTTTCCTCATTAAATTTTTTGTGCAGGTGTTTTTTGTTTTACTGTGGGAGTCAGGAGGCTTATGATTATTAGTGCTAAGATCACACATGAAATCTGAAAACCCTGATGTTGGCTTTTCAGATGTGACACAGAAATGAATATTTCAATTACTTGTTTTCTGACTGTAAACTAAATTTTATTATACATTCATTGTATTAGTGAGTATTAATGGGTAATAAATTGTAAAGTATGCCAGTCACTTTTTTCCTTCTGGAATTTTATAGCAAGGCATAGATTTTTGTAATAGAAAATAGTTTAGTGGTATTAGATTGACTTCCAAAACCATGGTTTTGTGATGAGGATTTGTTTGCTTTCTTCAGTTTTCCTATTATATGTAAAAATATGTTAGTAAAAATTGCAGAAGAATAAAGCCTATGAAAAAGACTACTATCCTGAGGAAGCATAAATAGTAGTATGTCCACTGGTGCTTAAAACATTTGTAAAATAACCATTTCTTACTCTCCAAAACCCATTCTTCACTTTTAGAAATGCTAGCTAGATCTTAAGTTGAAGCTATGTTGAGGGTAACTTCCTTTAATATGAACCATGGCTCAGCACTGTTGAGCAGGTAAAGGCATTCTTTAGATGACACTATATCCATTTGAGCAGGGTATGAGTCTGTTGATTGTTGAGAAGACAAAAAATACCCAAAGGCAACCATATAAAACTAACTTATTGAGAAGTCTCATATTGGGAGGTCCCCTGTGAGAATAAGAATCCCCTAAAAAGAGTGATTGAGATGGATAATGCCTGTACTAAAAAGTTATTCTTGGCTGGGCATAATGGCACTTGCCTGTAATCCCAATACTCAGGAGGCCAAAACAGGAGGATTGCCATGAGTTTGAGGCCAGCCAGGGGTGCATAGTGAGCTCAAAACCAGCCTGAACTGCATAGTGAGACCCTGCCTAAAAACAACAAAAAAGTTATTCTTTTTTGAATAACTTCATCAGTGGTGTGCACGTACTGTTACTTTGTGAAATAGGCCTGCTTTATTCAAGGTCAAGGTCTTTTTAACAGGCTTTACTGTGTATACACCCTTTTTCCTCTTTAATATCTAATGCTGGGATGCAGGAGTACATCTAGACATATAGAAAGAATTTACCTGATTTTGCTGTTTTTTTAAAAAAATTACCTTACTAATGGAAGCTAAGATGGCAGTGGGTCAGGGGTCCCAAGATTGACTGGGCTAGTGGATGGCAATATCAACTAACTGTGTGCCCTGCCGTGTTGTGGATCCCTGAATGCAGCACCTTCCTGTACGTCGGCATGCATTTCTTTTCTCACATGGCCCTTTTTCTTTGTAAGTTTCATCACACCAACCAACCCTCTAGTCTTGAAGTTCCCTTGGTTAGAAGGTGTTTGGTTCCTCCCCTTCTTTATTTTGGTCTGTTAGCCACAGAAGATTTAGTTTGCTTTGCATGCCTGTTTTAGTTGGAATGGCAGTAGTTTGGTTGTTTTAAGCATGTCTTTTAATTTTTATTTGCATAATCCTAATTTCTATTTCCCTTTCTTTCCTCAATGTCTGCTGCACCTTGTTTCGCCTCCTCCATTCATCTCGACGCCATGGTTCCGCTGCTCCATAACAATGCATTATGAACTTGCCACTCCCATACGCAAATACCTACCCTTCCCTCCAACCTACACCCCTCCATCAATGGGCCTCGTTTTCCCAAAACAATCTGTGGTGGATGTCACAATGCTCCTTATCCAATCAGGGTGAAAATTCCTTCCTACAGGCAACCGTGGCAAAACTGGGGCCTCTCCCCCGTGTTCTCGCTGATATTACCAAGTCTCTGACTAATCCTACGCCAATACAACAGCAACTGAGACGCTTCACTGAGCATAACTCCAGTCCAAATGTCAGTGGGAGCCTCTCTTCTGGGCTGCAGAAAATATTTGAAGATCCCACTGACAGGTATGAAAGAGAAATTTGGAACTACTGTCTCAAAGAGTGAGAATATTTAGATGTAGCAGAAATCTCTTTAACTTATTCCTTGACTTTACAACTGTAAAGTTATAAGACGTTGAATCATCTGAGGTAAATTCAGTTGTTTGTCATAATGCACAACATCTAGGAGAACGTACTTTCTAGAATGATAGGGTAGAGTTCTATTCAGCAAATGTATACAGAACTCTCTGTCCTGCTAATGGAAGAGTAAGTTTTTTGAAATTGATGTCAGATAGTGTAGCATTAAAAACTCTGGACACCCTCAGTTAATACCATTTTGTAGCTGTCTATGTCAGCTGGATTTAGACTTCATTTTCTGGATTGGCAACATTTACATTGTGCCTTTAACAGAGACCCTTCAGTTGTCTACTCAGAGCTTCTCCTCTTGAAGGTTAAAACAGAACTAATTAAGTGTGAATTCTAGTACCTTGCAAGGTATGCTAATCTTTCTAAATAGGGACTTATTGGAATTCTAGTAAAAACTGAACACAGTGATGGGATGGTATACACACTGTTATTCTCTGCCTTTGTGAGAAAACTAAAAACGCTGGCTTTTATTCTAAGAATTGTAATGATGAAACTTGAGTTTCTAAAGAATGTAAGTATCCACATTGGGCCTGTGAAACTTCAGCAGGGCTCGTGCCCAGGCTGCAGAATGTTAGCTGTGTAGAATTTTCCTCCAGAGTAATTCAGGGTCCTTTCTTTTTCCACAGTGATTTGCATAAATTAAAATCTCCAAGCCAGGACAACGCAGACAGTTATTTCAGGGGAAAAACATTATTACTGGTTCAGCAGGCCTCCTCCCAGAGCATGACTTATTCTGAAAAAGATGAAAAGGAAAATAGCCTTCCTAATGGTCGGAGTATCTCCCTAATGGATCTCCAGGATCCTCACGCTGCTCAGGTAGAGCATGCATCTGTCATGCTTGATGTGCCTATGCGCCTGACGGGAAGCCAGCTTTCTATAACCCAGGTGGCCAGCATCAAGCAACTGCGGGAAGCCCAGAGCACTCCCCAGAGTGCACCTCAAGTGAGAAGGCCCCTGCATCCAGCCTTGAACCAGCCAGGAAGTCTCCAGCCCTTGTCATTCCAGAATCCAGTCTATCACCTCAATAATCCTATTCCAGCAATGCCAAAGGCCTCTGTCGATTCCAGTTTGGAGAACCTAAGCACTGCCAGTTCTAGAAGCCAAAGTAACAGTGAAGACTTCAAACTCAGTGGACCCAGCAATAGCAGTATGGAAGATTTCACCAAACGTAGCACTCAGAGTGAAGATTTCTCCCGGCGGCACAATATGCCAGATAGACACATACCTCTTGCTCTGCCACGACAAAACAGTACTGGCCAAACCCAAATCCGAAAAATGGACCAGGCTGGGTTAGGTGCCCGAGCCAAAGCGCCCCCATCCCTGCCCCATAGTGCTTCCTTACGTAGCACTGGGAGCATGTCAGTGGCATCTGCAGCCCTGATGGCTGAACCTGTGCAGAATGGGAGCCGGTCCCGGCAGCAGTCCTCTTCTTCCAGAGAAAGCCCCGTTCCCAAAGTGAGAGCAATCCAGAGACAGCAGACACAGCAGGTAAGGATGAGAGCTGGGTGGAGGTGGAGCGGGGCGTTGCTGCTACCAACTGCAGTACTTCCTTGGTTCTTTATGTATAAATCATCAGGAAATCCAATTGCTAACAAGGTTTCCACTTAATATTTTTTTGCCACCTTTAAATGGAAAGAGGAAGTGAAAAGTTTGGGAGGCTTCTGGCTGGGTGAGACAGCAGAATGTAGTTCGACTCATTACCCTGAGGAGACTCTCTAACAAACACTCACGAGGCCTTTCCTTCTCTATAAGCAGCGGAGTTGCTAAGATTGCACTTAGAGCAGATCTGTGATGTTGAATAAATAACCACACTCTTAAACCAGGAAATCAGTAGGCAAAATCATTATATTTTAGGAATCTAGAAGTTAATCCTTCTTGATCTTTTTTATTAAAAATAGTATGTTTTGAGCTGTGAATTTAAAGTAACTGCTTTGTACTTCTTCCCCCAACTCCCTACGGTAATACCAAGTCCCATACGCCTTTTCCTGGAAATGGCTGGAAAAATAAACAACGGAACACCTACAGAGGCAAGGTAAAGCAGAGGGTAAAAAGATAGAAACACGGGTAGCTAACGAGTATTCTAAACACTTGTACCTCCTATATCACTGTTTACTAGCCCAGCTAGTGTCACACCAATCTTAATATGATTTCCAAGCTTTCTTCTGTTTGCCAAGAATGTAATCATTCCCTTCTTACAATATTACATTTTGAGGCACCAGTACATATTTTATGTTTAAAGTGAGCCAGTAACCTTGGGAGTAGGATACCTGTGTAGGTTATTTGCATTTTTACTGGCTGGGACTTGATTTGGCAGCTTCTGCCTTCACCCTCTATAATCTGCCCTAATACTGGTTTTAAGGAAGAAGAGAAAAGAACAAAAGCATTTACAGAACCTTTGGATACAAAATTGGAGGTGGGGCGCTGAAAAAGCATGACTAACTCAAACTGATTGGGGAGCAGACATCCTAGCTAATCATTCTCCCTTGAGAAATGGATTTCCCTTCACCTTAAAGTTATCATTTTCTTTCATTATATTACACATTTCCCCAGTTATTTGATTTAATATGCATTTTCATTTAAGGAAAAGGAAAAAAATATACCTATCCCTGTATATCTATTTATATTATATATCCTTTTATATATAAGGATACACACACACACATTTTGTGTTAGAATGCTTCCAGTCTCTGACTCTGTATAATGTGATTGGTTGAGATCAGCAACTTTCAGGGGATTACAGTATTTATTAGAAGGACACTAGAAAGCTAACTAGTCTTAAAGATGGAATACTGTGTGAAAACAGACATCTCTTTGGGGGTCTTAGAGCAGCAGCAGAGTGCTAAGGATGAGATGGATGGTAGATAAGAACATCAGACTGACCCAGAGGAACAGGACAGGGGAAAGGACGCTCCTCCTTTCCAAAAGTTGTTTTAAGTCCAGCCTTGTAAAGAAAAGAAAAATTAAAATTCTATTCTTTTACTTCTGCCTACCCATTGTTTCTGTATCCTGAAGTCCTCAGTTCCCAGCGCCTATGACTCACGGTGATATTTACATTATAAATTACATAGCTTTGGGGGTACTCATCTGGAACCAGCTGTTCTTTGTAACATCTTTCCTACAGAAAAATATAACACTTACCACACAAACACAGAATATATGTTTCTGTGAATAAACGTAGGGTGAGCTAGATGAGAAACGAAAAGCATATACCATCTGCAAATACCAATTTAAAAATTAATTTTTATACCACAGCCGCTGATGAGTTAGGAAATATCTTTATTATATTGGCATGAGGTAGGCACAGCCAAAGTGAAAGGTCCTAGCAGAAGTTTAAATATTGATCTTTGTGCCTTCGCAGGTAGCTGCTACCACAGATGCCACTGTATTTTGATGTCTCACATTTCTGGTCTTTCTGCATATCTGTTTGTACCCAGATGGCACATTCTTTAAGGTTGTTACTCTTGTGTTCTTTATCTTTCTGTCTCCTGCTTATGTTTCTCATTCTCACTCCCATGAGCCTTTGAAGTTCTATACAGTCAGCACATTTTTAAGGCAAATTCCCTTACACATTTTAATTGCAAATTATGTTGGGAAATTCTTTTCCACAGAACTAGAGGATTTCTTTGTGGGGTTTGTTCTGTAGGCGTCTATAATTGTCAGTGGCTTTGTCCCCTGCAAATTCCATTTGTATCTTAGCACAAAGGAACAGGCATTATTGCCAGTGTCATTGGCTTCAGTCTTCTCCAAATATAGTGAGTAGGCAGGAAATGGAATTCTAGTGAAACGATTTACATTTAATTTTTTCAGGCAAGTCTTTTCATACTTTGACCCCTTTGAGCCACTGTTTGAATTTCTTTTTTCTCACTTACCTCTATCACGTATCATATAGTCTTACATAAATAATACTTACCATCTTTCCTATCCTTAGGAATTCTAATTTGAAGAGGCTTTTAAAAATAGATGTTTGGTGGTACACACCTGTAATCCCAGCACTTGGGAGGCTGAGGCAGGAGGATCACTGCAAATTTGAGGCCAGCCTGGACTACAAATTAAGTTTAAGGCCAACCTGAACTGCATAGTAAAACCCTGTTTCCAAAAGATTAAAAAAAAAAAAAAAAAGAAGTGTTTGGTATATTTAACAAAAATGAGAAGGTATGTATTGGTTGCTAAGGAAACTGTTCTTATCTTTAACATGATGCGGAAAAAAAAATAGGTGTTTGACAAGCACAATGGTATTGTACTGCAGTTTTCACATTTGAGTTTGTTGAACCCTATTCTATCCAAACTCCTCAGGAACCCTTAGAGTTTACTCATTAATTTAGTCAGCCGTTCATTGTTAATAGCAGAAGTGTTATTCATTATGAGACCCTGTTTCAGATTATAAAGAAGCTGAAAGCAAGTCTTGTTTATATCTAATAAATACTGGCAAGGAACAAGGAGCTGGCCTATTCTCAATTGTCCCCAGCGTAGCCAGTCTGTGACTAATTGCTGTGTCAGTTAAACTGCTATGTCAGGCCCTTTGCCCTACATCATTATTTTTCCTAGGGAATCCCTGTATGGATTCATCTCAAAAGGGAGCTGTTCCTAATGGGAATTTCTGCTGCTTTTCTTCTTCTTGTCTTTTTCATCCTTCATTTTCTTTAATTCTTCTTTCGAGAGTCAGTGGTATAAATTCTCTTCCTAAGGCTATATCTACACAAGATGGGTTCTGAACCACTTACCAGCTGCTTCCTTCAATTTCTTGGACTGTAAACTAAAGATAATAATATATCCAACTTATGAAAGAAATAGAAAAATCATTGAGGAAAAGCCTTTGATGCACTTTCAGAGGACTAGAGGAAAAACAGTGTCCTTCTTTTAATAATGAACTTTGATTATGAATTCTAGAACCTAGGGTATTAGCAAATAAGTAATTTTTATTAAGTATCTATTACACCTTTAACTAGTCACTACTACTCAAAAGAATGTATGATGTGGTGCCGTTCTACTGACATTCAAGTTAGTAAGTAAGACCAGTACACCTAAGACCAAAGGAAAAATATAAAAGACAATGTATAGTTTTTAATACTGTATAAAGCATACAACACTAATTTTTAAATGAATATCACTTCTATTTTCTTCCAATCTAGAATAGTACCTACTTTCAGTTTATTCAATATTACTTTCTGGTTCCTTTATAAATATTATAAAAGCTTTATCATGAATAGAAGGAATAATAAAGATATGTCTGATTTTTTTATCAGTTTTATTTTGACTACTTACTGTTTGCCAAGCAGAGTCCTAGGACATATCAGGAAGTTGCTGAAATAATATTCAAACAATAAAATAGGAATAGACCATAAATACCTAGTTCCCATTGTACGATCTCTCATTGGACAGTGTATCTGTCATTCTGAGGCTACACCATCACCAACAGAGTGAACCCACCCTTGTTTTTACGTCTTCTCATTTAACAAAACCTCAGTTACTTCCAAAATGTTTTTGTTGTTGTTGTTTTCAATATGCTTTTAAAGGCTAAGATTTTATTTCCTTTGTATGTTTTTAGAGTACCATTAGTTTGCAGAGCATTTATAGACACTCAGTGAAGTTACCTATAACAAGTCATAGGGAAAGTTCATTCAAGCAACAACGTATTAACCATATAAAGCAGAAAGCTGTTGAATTAACTGCCTTGAGGTAATAAATTCCTAACAGTAACATTGTTATTAGTTTAATAGCTACTTTATCTCAAATTGCTATTGAATAGAAAATTCTGGTTTCACAGTAAAGCAGCTTTGCTGCGCCTTTGTACTAGAGTAATAAGACTGTAAAAACTAAAAAGGCATTTGTCTCCTTTAAATATTGACTTGCTAGTAATTTTTTTAAGACTCACCGCCACATTCTTTTGCCTTCCTGGTACACATATATCAAATAAAAACCTGAACCCTTGTTACTATTACCTTTTACCAATCCAAAAACAATTCACTATGCTCTGCTTTTACAGTCCACCAGAGGGAGAACTATCATGTGTATCCATGTATAAGGTCCCTTTAGTTTATAAAGCACGTTATCTCTTTTTTTCATATAACTTTTGATGTGAATAGTTATCTTCCTTTTATGGATGATGTTTTATCCTATAGGCCACTGTTCCCATATGATGGTCAAAATTAGTGCACACAATTATGAATCATATTCTTGTTTTGGTACATATTAGAAGAATATGTAACCATTAACATATAACTATATAAAATATATATATGGAACATCAAACTCATATTTCACTAATATTGCTTACCTCAAAGGCTTAGCTAACTCAAAAAAGGTTATTTTTTGCAGTAAGTAAATGTATTAATGATGTGGATATGACAAAAGAAGAAACATGCCTATGACTATAGTAGAGATGGAAATAGAATTTTAAATTCTGAGAGTACTGAAGTTTCATATATTTATATTGTAAAATTGTAGCATTAGAGAAAGAATGTTGACAAGTTCATTCACAAGTGGAAATGTCTACTCATATAGACTGCACACATGCATTCTTAGGCATGAAGCCTTTCTTATGTATCTTTGAAATGTGTGTAGGTCAACAAACCAGATTCTTCTTCAGAACTCCGTTTTTGAAACATAAATGTAGTAAGACTGACATGTGACCTCTGTATAGTGCTCTGCACTTGCCAAAGAACTCTCACATCTACTGGCTTGCTCAGTCCTCATAACTCCCTGTGAGATGGTCACGATAGGTGATGGCGGTGATAACCCTATTCAGTAGACTAGAAACATGGTATTGAGTGGTAGAGTTGTTCCTGAAGGCCATAGTTCTTAACACCTGTATGTCTCTATTGGAAAAGAATAATTAGCTTGCAGTCCTAACTTGTTTTAAGGCAAAAGTCCCAGATCCAGAGATCTCAATAGACCAGGCTCAGCTACCGGTCCTAAAATGCCAATCAAAGAGACAAGAGTGGTGAAGTACAGAAGAGCATCATTGTTTTGCATGGCTATGCCAGAAAGGACAGATGAAGAGGTCCAAGGTCTCTCTTCTTGAGGGGTTAACAGATACTTTGAAGTTTTTTAGAAAAGGGGAACAAAGACAGAGTTTGTGGGTTTTTCTAGCTGGGGGTTTGCGTAGATGTACTGTAGATATTCCTGGTCTGGTTGATCGTTATCTCAAGATTGGTTCTGTGAGGTGGCCCCAGAGAAGTGCTTATGGTTTGAGGGAGCAATCCAATTCCCATGAGGCGACTGGTACCTGCTGGGGGCGATCTGTTCTGTGAAGCTCTCCTGTGCTTGGAATCCAAGATGACTGCAGACATAGACTACAAAGTGGAGTATTCTGTGGAGTACAGACTGTGACTGGAGACCTCTAGGCACCACGTAGTGGTCTGCAACAGATTTTATAGAAGCTGGCAACGGAATGTTCCTGTAAATCTTTAAATTGCCTTACTGCTCCAACTTGGTGTTCTCAGGCTGGAGCAGGGATGAGAAAAGGAAAGATTAATTAAGAGCTAATAAACCTTGTATTGGCAGTTTTCAGACAGACACTTGTTAAGTAATCAACATGCCTACATACAGAGCTGAGCAGTGATCTGATCCAAACTTTTACAGTAATAAAGGAAACATACATCAAATGAAGGCAGAGATGTCAGGCTTTATCCTGCGTTTAGTTACCAACTGGGCATAGCCCAATACTAGCCTCCATGTCCCTGTTATACTAACTGGTTAGAAATATGGCACAGACTGTAAGGCATTCATCATTTTGATTATGTGTTCATCAGTGATCTTAAATTGTTAGGAAAAGGAAGTCAGTGGCCTCTAAAAATAATCAGTATCATTTGTCTTTCTGTTTCTAAAGAGTTAATGTAAAAACTTAGTATTTGGCATTCTGATATCTAAATGTCATCATTTGAGTTTACATAGCATTAATCAGTTCTTTGGCCCATGGTCATCTCTGGGTTCAACAGACATCTCCCCATGTAAGCAGTCAGCCATCAAGTTATGCATTCTTTCTCTAATTCTGTCATCATCTTAATCTTACTAGGTAGTTTGATACCTAACAGCATTTGAACCAATGTGCAGATTAATAATTTTTAAAGCCTTGGCTTTCTTTAGAAGGAAAGAAAGGATGGTTCTTGGGTGTGATGCATACAAATGGATATTCTTCTCCCTACCCCTTTCTTTAGAAAAATATTACTTAAAGCTAAGAACATTTAATAGAAAATTGAAGGATCACTGTCATGCCTTCCACAAATAGCTGCCTTTGTGAAACATAAATGAGTGACTGAGCTGTTCTAAGACATCCTAATAACTATTTCTGCAGGTGCAGTCACCTGTGGACTCTGCCACAATGTCCCCAGTAGAGAGGACAGCAGCATGGGTTCTAAACAATGGGCAGTATGAAGAGGATGTGGAAGAAACTGAGCAAAATCAAGATGAAGCCAAGCATGCTGAGAAGGTAGAACATAGTCTGTCTGTATTGACGTTTTTGCCCAGACAAGTGATAGGCCACTAAAAGGGTTATCAAGACAAGGTTGTTATGTCCAGCTGCCACCACCTTTTCCTCTGCCTCTACATTAACCACCATATTTCTGCCTATGTGTAGTAGTTCAGTAGCATCTCCATGTACACATATGTAGGAAATACCCATCCCATCATGCTACAGGGGAGAAAGATTAGATAATTACTTTTTTCATGTAGATTGCCTTAATATTGGAGACACTCTCATTTTAGGTAAATAGTTGTATCTGTATAAACCTATTGTTAGTATTCATAAGCTCAAAATTACCTTAGTACTAGACTTACTATCTGTATCTTGGTGACATTTTGGCTTTTTTTTTTCCTTTTCTAGAGAAGAGTGTATAGCTCTATAAATAATTATTTAAAGTGTATTATCTGTCGCTTGAGTTTGTTGGTAGAAAATTGAACTAAAAAGGATCAAACAATAATCTTGCTGTTGTGTATAGCATTATCACATTTAATTGAGAACCAAATAATTAACTTATTAGCATAACCCTAAATTATGCTTATTAATACAGTCTACTATTCAGAACTGTCATAAAAACTTTCATCTTTGACTTCCTAGATTAACATGCATAATTCAGGCCCATGAGGTTGAACAAACAGTATCTGACCAAATTAAATGACATAATATTATATAAAATTGCACTTTTAAAGTACCACACAGATTTATTGTTAATTACTAATAAATATAAGTAGACTATGAGTTAATAGAGAAGCTTATGCCTCTCACCTCACCTAGAAAATTTGACGTTTCATTGCACTCAGACCCCACCCACAGCAAGAAAGTGCCATATAACCAATTGCATGACTGAATTTTATATAAGGTTTCTTGGTAAGAATGTAGACAAATATTCTGGCAAGAAGTACCAAATTGGGTAGGTGAGCCACATCACAAAAATGAGACATTATTAATCAGCCCCAGAGAATCTAAGCCTTTCCTTAGTGTTTTTCGACCTTTCACACTTATAGCTGGGGGGAAAGCAGTGATAGCCTGTTGTGCCGCAAATTCTTTTTATTGACTTTTTATTGACTTAGAGATGTTACAGAAATGTTGCTTGTCCTCCAGCAGGCTGCTTCTGGTACAGTAAGGGAATGGCAGTCTGATGAGTGATAATAATGCTTTGGATTCTACAGTACGGGCAATGATACAGAGATCTTTTCCATTGTAAGCAACTTTGGGCTTATATTAAGTTATTTGTCGGGCTTCTAAGTGCTTGATCTTTTTTCCCCTGCCCATTTGATAACCATCACTGATTGGATGTGGCTTATAGCAACTTGTAATACCAAGAGAGATACCTAAATCTGTAGAATGTAGAATGCCAAGTAAAGACTTAACATGTAATTTTAGAAGAGGGCAATGCTCATTAACATTTTATGCCAGCTGATCATTTCAAATAGCATGAGCAGCAAAAACAAACAAACAAACAAACAAATAAATAACACTACCCACAACAAAGGGAAAGGCAACTCAGGCAGCATCCAGCTGCACTGCTTAAGGTTTCTTCCATTAAAATATAAATCTCTAGTTTCTAAAACTAGTGTAACTCTCCTTGTCATTTTGCCTCTTCTCTTCTGCTCTAGTATGAACAAGAAATTAGCAAACTGAAGGAGCGCCTGCGAGTATCCAGCCGGCGGCTGGAGGAGTATGAACGGAGGTTGCTGGTGCAGGAGCAGCAGATGCAGAAACTGCTGCTGGAATACAAGGCCCGCCTGGAGGACAGTGAGGAGCGGCTGCGCAGGCAGCAGGAGGAGAAAGACAGCCAGATGAAAAGCATCATCAGCAGGTCAGAGGACCACCTGGTGGCAGATGTGGGCTTGTTAAGAGGTATAAAGAGCAGGATGGTGCACCCCTGTCAATCCCAGCCCTCAGGAGGCTGAGCCAGGAGAATTGCCACAGTTAGAGGCCAGGCTGGACTATACAGTGAGACTCTGTCCTTATAAAAACAAACAAACAAACAATCGAACAGTATAAATAGATGGGGAGACATTTCAAACACCTTAAAGGAAAGGCAATGGAAGCTGTTTTCACCCCTGAATATCTTCTGTGGTGCTCACTACAAACGTATTGACTAACAGTATCTTTTCAGGTATCTTAAATATGAGACCTAACACATCTATTATTAAGATAAGGGGAGGCTTTTTCTATAATCATAACAATTCAAATGAAATGTGGGGACCTAGTGGCTCATTTGAGAAGTTGTAGAAAAGGATTGGGTTTAAAAAATCCAAGTATCCAGTGCCTAAAATTTAAGACTTCCAAAATAAATCCAGAAACATAGAAAGGGGTTTTATTGTATGCCTTTAGGGCCAGAGGACCAAAAGAAAATACTGCTGCTGCCAACTAAGGGACATAGAGAGGTCAGTCTTACTACACACTTACATAGCACTCACTATTGGCCACTTTTCTAAGCACTTTACAAATACTAATTTGTCTTCACTTTAACCCCTGAGATATCCATGAATATTATTTCCCTGTTAAAAAAAAAAAAAAAAGGGCTGGGGATTTAGCTCAGCGGCAAAAGCGCCTGCCTGGCAAGCGCAAGGTCGTGAGTTCGGTTCCCGGTACCGGAGAAAAACCAAAAAA
>NW_004955406.1:17892461-18015730 GCF_000276665.1 Chinchilla lanigera
AAAAAAAAAAAAAAAAAAAAAAAAAAAACTGGCAAAAATTCATTATGTCTCTTGCCCAAGATCACACAGTGGTTATCTTAGTTACTTTTCTTGATGCTGAACCAAAATACCCAGCACCCAAAGTTAAAGGAAGAAAGATTTATTTGGTTCATAGTGTATAGGGGTTTCAGTCCATAATCAGCTGGCTCCAAGGCAGGGTGGCACCTGGCAGACAGGCCTCAAAGAGAAGAAACAGTTCATGGCGGACCGAAAGTAGCAAAGCAACAAGGGACCTTAACAGCATCTTTCTGCCCCTTTTATCCAGGCTACTGAGGGTGGGTAGCACTCACACCCTTGATCCTAGTGCCCTTGATCCTAGCATTGTACTATGTATCAATTCTAGTGTCACATACTGTAGATCCAGCCACTTCTGAAAAAGCCCTCCTATGACTGCATGAGGCTTTGAGAGGACAGCTAGACATGAGCCATAACAGTGGTGCACCAGGATTTGAAGCCAGGCAGTCGGGGTCTGTACTCAAAACCATAGGTCATGTAAATAGAGAACAGAAAGGAGCTGTTGAGACACTGGATAGACGGAGGAATTAAACATAGTGGGTTAGGTTGTGAGCACTGGCTAAGAAATAGGCCTACTAAGTATAGAGTACCCTGAAGACACTTAGCTGTGCAAAGGAAGAGCACGTGGTCACTATATACTTCATATTAAGAGACAGTGGGGTTTTTTTGTTGGTTAGTTTGATGTTTTACAATGATTTAGTGACATTATAGAATTACAGTTACAATTACATAGTTACAATGAAATAAGCTATACTGAGGAAGGGATCTGATAGAGGAAAAAGAGGAAATGATTAGAGAAATACTGTTCCAAAGGAGATGAAATCCAGTCACAGGTGGAGAAATCAACCGTGGCTATCTTCTTTGAAGGTAAGAGAGAAGAAAGAAAAGATTGTTATAGGTTTCTCATTAGCAAAAACTAGAAATCTTGAAATACGATGAGTTTTGAGTTTCTTCTTCTCCACACTACCTAGCCCAGTGTGAAATGCTGACACCTCCTTCCTGCCACATTCTAGGCTAATGGCTGTGGAAGAGGAACTGAAGAAGGATCATGCTGAGATGCAAGCAGTTATTGATGCAAAGCAGAAAATAATTGATGCCCAGGTAAGCAGGCTGTGAATCTAGTAGAAGCCACTTGTTTTTAATAACCGTTATTTTCTGACTTCCTACCCATGCAAATGACAAAGCAGACGCTAGAAAAGGAGGGACTGAAAAGTTCTTGGCATTACCTTTCGAGGATTAAATGCATTTTTATATGCCCTCCATTATTTTTCCTTTCTTTCACTGATGACAAGTTTGTTAACCCAGCCAAGTATTAGTATATTTCGCAGAGTTGTTTGACAAATATCAACCTAGTGCATGATGGGGTTTGTTTCTCTCCTTGTGGAAAGGAGAGCATTCTCAAAGGAGTTGAAAGATGCCCTGCATGTGTCTGGCTTGTGACCTCTACTGACCATTGCTTGGCTGTGCTGTTCACGGTCTTGTCAGTCACGTCCACTGCCATCAACCTCTAGCCTCACACAGTCCTGAAATTGCAAGGCAGAGACACGGTTATAGAAGTACCTTTCCTGTTATCCTTTTGATTGAGGATCTGGCACTGCTGCTTGGAATGTGCTTGGCTGCCCTTCTTGGTGCTGTGCTTAGAGAGCCTCTTGAGATAAAACTTTAAGACAAGGTTGATAAAATCAGAACCTAGGCCTCTGTTTGCAATAACTTGTGCCTGTGACACCCGTGAGATTATGGCTGCCACAAGCACCTCAGAGAAACATATCAGCGATCAGAGCAGAATCCAGGAGGCAAGAAATATTTCTGACTTCTTTTCATTTTGTAAGTGCAAAATGCGATTATATTTCTTAGAGTGGAATAACAAAAGGCAGGTCTAGTTTTGATAATAACTCCGGTAGCCACTGAATATATCACTGCTCTGAAGACAACCAGCCACCAGCTTTGCATTTCTTACTCTTAAGGTATAAAATAAAAATGAGAGTAAGAATACATATGCATAAATATTCCACTCCTTTCTCTGCGTGCCAGCCAGTATCCAGTATATGTTAGAGTCCCCTGTATTAAACATGCACTTAATAGTCTACTCTCTTGAAAGGGTCAACATGGTATGGATTTTATTTTCCAAAGGAATTAGGAGGCTGAGAAAAAAGAGCTGTTCTCGTTGTCTTACGTGATCCTTTTTAAAGACGCCTACTAGGTGTACCCAAATTGGGTAAGGGGCAGGTAGTAGAGACAAGGCCATCTCACTATGCATACTATAAAAATTCATTCCAGAGGCTTAAGAAAAACCTAGAGAAAGAGAAGGCAGTTGAATCAAGAAAATTAGTGCTGATAAGTTTCTGCCTTTGGAATTTTAATATAATAGCATAAAGTAGGGAGAGTTTTACAGTCATCACAGCAGGAGAGATAAAACAGACCTTTTTAATAATTTCAGCCGATGTGATAGTCAGTCTTAAGCAGAGAGAACTCAGCTGTGCCACAGTGTGATGGCTGTGTGCAGGGTGGCTGACGGGACAACCTAGTCATTAGCTTTTGAAGGTTTCTACACTGCCTGCTCCTTATTTTGACATTTAGGGCAGGGTAACTTGGTATGAGACAGAAGTCACAGTCACAGAATGAAAAAGCCAGGGAGGAAATCTGATTGCTCAGGGATCAAAAGCTCTGGGATTTCATGTACAGAGTTTGGGGAAATGCTAGCCTCAAAGAGCATTCACTCAGTTTTAGACCTGCAGTCTGCCCAAACTAATTAATATCCTGGGTACATACCTCAAGGCAGTGGTTTTCAAATGGTTTGGTCCTCTGGATATTTTAACAGAAGGTACCTTCCATAGACCAATATCCAGCTACTCCCGGTCACCACTCAATAACAAAAACCACTCTCAACTAATGGGTCAAAATATCCTGGGATTGGTAAAATATGATAAATTATCCATTCATACCCAAGCATTACTGTAAAGACTGTGGATCCCTGAAGAATACTTGCAGAGTGCACTAGACCACATTTTGTACCATGTATAATACAAATCATAACCACTAAAGACATTTGAAATAATAGTGACCTTGAAAGGAAAACTTCTTAATCTCAGTGATATGCTAAAATCTTATTTAAGCAAAAGACTTTAAACATCCTTTGGCATCCGTGATAACAAATGACCTTTTATATTTGATCCTTTCTTTTGTTAGAATAAATCTTACCTCCTAAGTAGCTGATGGAGTAGAACAGCCCTCTGGCATTGTTTATTAGAATGAAGACATGTTTGGGGGTGAAAACTTTCCAGAGAGGTAACTCATAGGTGCTTTTATATACCTCATAGGTGCGTTAGTACCATTGGTAGTAAAATAGATTTCTGAAATGAATGCATTTGCTTTCTGTATGCTAGAGTTACACCGAGCGCTTCTCATTTCTCAAAACACTAACATCCAGGTGTCCCGTGCATGGTTTTCATCTCTCTGAGCGGAGGTGCCCTGTGCTCTCACAGCAAAGGCTTGTCCTTGGATTCAGCCTCTGCCTCTCTGAGTCAGTTCATGCACAGGCCGGCCACAGCCACTTTCTAACTAGAACTGTAAAAGAATGAGCACTCCACAATTTAGTGGCAGAATCACCAATCCTGAACCTTGTAGTGCAGACATGAGGATCGTAATGATGACTAAGAAAACCATTGCTTAGATATCAGACCAGGAAATGGGCCACCTTTCCTTTCCAAGCATGAGGGGACAGTGTGACTCCCAGAAATCTCTCCATGGGACTCCGATGGAGAACAGAGAAGGGCTTCCTCTATAAGAAGCAAAGCAACTGCCTAGTTACTGTTGCAAGTGATATCTCCACTGTGTTAAATTACAGGTCATAAATGGAAATGAGATTATTCAAAAAGGCAAGTAAACCCTGTCCGTTCTCTAGCTGAGCAGTTCCCAGCCTTGGCCCAGTGCACCAGCCTCCTACACATTCCAGCTCCTCCACTCCCCATGCTGAAACCCTTCCTGTCAGGCATGGATTAGATTGCTTTGCCTTCTAGTACAGGCAGAATCAAATGTCAGAGCATCTTTGGCCAACTGAACTTGACTCAAATTTTCTATTTGCTTTGATTTTTTTTTTCCACTTTTATTTTGACAGGTTAGCAATAGGGAAACTATGAAGGGAGTTTCTCCACCCGGAGACACTCAGTTGTCTAGGTGGGGGTTGCTTGGTTTCACTTGTTACCTTTGTAGGCAATAAATAATTGCAATCATTCTTAGCCTCTTTCAAGAACCTTTAAGAATCAAAGGAATTTTTGGAAATGCTTGAATTTTTTAATGAATCCTGAAGAGTCTTGCTTTCCTCGGTATGAGGACCTTATTCATCCAAATACTAAAATATCTTCTCTTTAACTAGTTCAGTAAATTAGCAGTTTTTCTGTTTAGGGATCCTTCCTGACCCTCAGGGGAGGGATTGTATTTGGCACTTACCTCTTGTTTTCTGGCAACCACTGATCAGCTCCTCCCCACTGACTTTTAAAAGATCTACACTGTTTTCCTGGTAAACCTTATGGACTATAATTTTTCAAATAATTATTTTTTAAAGTCCTTAAAAAAAGATCCTTTTCTTTTTACATTTTCCCTGACCTGAAAACAAGCAATCCTCCCAAATTAAAAAAAAAAAAAATCTGAGGTTACTGATTAGTTAAGAACGAGGATTTTGTGTATCTCATCACTTGGAAAGGAATTTTTTTAAGGTTAACAATAATAAAAAGCTAGTGTTTTGTTTTATTTTGTTTTCATACGTTTGACATGGTGGCCACCAGCAGAGCTGCCACACAGACTCCACGCACAGCACAGCAGGAGACCACAGGGAAGCATTACATGATGCCCTCTTTGTTATCAGTGATTTCACCCAGACCGCCGCCCCGCACCCGGGCAGTGGGCTCCACTGCATGCTCCTGGGACTTCGTGTTCCAGTGGAGCGGTGCTACACTGGCAGCCTCAGCCTTCTGTAGCTGCTGCTTTAATATTGAGAACCAGCATCCACCCTCAACCCTCAGCTCTCGTGCCTCCTCAAACATCCCATGACTAACCCTTACCATGCTCTTCCCGGGCAAATTCAAAACTTCCCAGGGTAGACAAACTCCTTTTAACTTTACAGTTCTTCCTCATGGGCTATTTTCTTTTTAATTTCATGAGTATAGATAAAGACTGTACTTTCTCTGCATACACTTATTTTCTGAAAAATACAGACTTTGTGTTGGGAAGGTTTGGGATGATTACCTAGCTACCAAAGCTGAGTGTCTCTCCTGATGGTTGTGAGAATGATGTTTTGATTGGATATTTTTTTTTTTTAATTAAACTGGTCTTTCCTTTACATCAACTTTTTTTTAAATCTTTTCCCCTTTGGTTTATTTTCTCCCCTTCCCTTCCCTTCCCTTCCCTTCCCTTCCCTTCCCTTCCCTTCCCTTCCCTTCCCTTCCCTTCCCTTCCATTCCCTTCGTTCCCCTCCCCTCCCATTCCTCGCCTCCCTTTCTCTTCCCCTTTGTGTGTGTGTGTGTGTGTGTGTGTGTGTATGTGTGTGTGTATTCAGCAACCTGTGCTTCCAAAATGTGATTCTGAAGCATTATTTTTTTTCAGACACTCAAAAGTCATATAAAGCATTCTCCTTATTGGGTAGCTTTCCTGGAGTAACTCTGAGCTGGAATGGGTCTAGGAGCCTGTGTTCTCTATTTGTTCTCATGTGTTATGTTTATAGCATCCCCTTTTCAAGCCCTGTCTCCCTCCCCATATTCAAATAACTCCTCCGTCTGAGCTTTTGGCTGCTTTTGTCTCCTCTTGCTCTTGCATCCTCACTTTATGGTGACTTTAAACTGCCACCATGTATTGTTTCAATTTTGAGCACAATGTGAACCCTTTCTAAATGTGACTGTTATGCCCTCTTTTGGGAATAAGAACCCATCGATCACATGCACTTCTCTTCTGTGAAATGAAACCTCTGGTGCTTCTTTCTTTGCCACCTAATTTTCATGTTTCAGTTTTTACCAAAAGTACTTAATATAATAAGGCCTCTTGACGCTACCGTTGCATAGTCTGAAGTAACATGTGATGTCACTTGTACAAAACAGTCTCATGTTCCAAGAGATTGGCAGGACCGATAACAAGTCCTGCTGTGCTGGAAGGGGAAAGAGAGAGAAAATGGAGGAGAAAAAGAAAATAAGGGAAACTGAACCTAACCAGTGTGCAGAAAGAGGCAGAGACGTTCCATTTGTTTGGGAAGCACCATGCATACCACTGTGTGAGAGAAAGCATTGGACTAGGTCGTTCAGTAAAGAAAGGGTATTGTTTCTTCCATATAAGCTGAATAAAGCCATGATTGGTGTGTTATAGGAAAAACGGATCGTGTCCCTGGATTCCGCCAACACCAGGCTGATGAGCGCGCTGACCCAAGTGAAGGAGCGGTACAGCATGCAGGTCCGCAATGGCATCTCCCCCACCAATCCCACCAAGCTTTCCATCACGGAGAATGGTGAATTCAAAAACAGCAGCTGCTGACAGACTTTGTGAACACAGACTGTGGAAGGAGACCGAAGGAAACTTCCCCACTCTCCTCTTCCCAGCCCTTTACTCAGCCCCTCCAGGTTTACAGAATGTTGCTAATTCACAATGGCAATGTAGTGAGAAACTCAAGTGAAGAAAGGAACTTGTCTTTCAGGACATAAGTGAAGACTTCCAAGGTCGCACTTCTCCCAGTCTATGTGTACATAGGGAACTTAGTTCTGGGCCGTGTACAGAAAATGCCACTGTAATATACCAAAAGGAAGTTAATAATGTAGATTACCTTTTTAATTATTACTATTTTTATTATTGTTTTGCTCTTGTTGAAAGCACTGCAGTTGTTCTAGGAGGAAAAGTAGGAACTGTAACTATGTGCGAGTGAGAAATGAGCCTGTGGGTTCGGTAGGTAGAGACCAAGTATCTATCTAGAAGCACATGGAGTGCAATAGGACATTGTTAGAATGAATTTTTTCAGGGATTCATCTGCCAGTGTAGAAGCCCCATTCTGGTTCCCTTGCCGTTTAGGAAGACATGCAGATCCCAAGGTCTATACAGAACAATAATTTATGCCCTGATCAACCAGGACTGATTGTGGTCAGACAACTAGCCTAACCTGGGCACTCACTGTTTTAGGAGGCAGAGATAAAAGTGGTTGCATCAAAGCCGGACTTTAGGAGTGATGTCTACTGAACTCCAGTCAATATGTCTATTTTCTCTGTCTACAGCAGATGGGAATTTTCTGTTTTAAATATGGGCTTTTTTATTTTTCACTCTTATTGTAATAAAGGGTGTTCTTTTTCCTCTTTAGAGGAAAAACTATAAATATTTGTGTCTCGACATACAGTCTTCATGTTCATACATCCACTGCCCATGGTGGGAGCAGTCATCACCAATAGGGTTTCTCTCCCCAGGAGAGATGACTCCGATACACTGTTCATAAGCCATCTGAAATAAATACCCTTTCTTCCACACAGAAAAGGGCTAACCACAACATAGCAGGAATCTCTGAATATTGCCTATCAAGTTTTTTTGTATTTGTAAAGTAATATTTTTTGTTTGGGATAAAGATTTTATCCATTGTACTACAGGCAGGGTAATTTTATCTCCAATATTTAAACTGCTGCTTCTTCGTCTTATTCCCTCAGTATAATTTGGAAAGGAAATCCAAACCTGAAATAACACTCTTAAAAGTCTTGCTTAAAAAAAGAAAACTGTGTCAGGGTGGCACTTTCCAACTGTTATTCCCACACTTGTGGTAGATTTGGCAGTAATGACCCATTTATCATCCATGGCTTATTCTAAGACAAAAAATGTCGTGGAAAAGAATTTTTCTCCAGAGGTATAGAATGTCATCTGGGATGACGTTACCAGAAGTACAGGCTGTTTGTTACTTGTTCAATGGACAGTATATATACAAGTATATATACGTAATATTCACACATATGTACATATAACTGCACGATGAGGAAGCAGTCATGCCTTCTGTGCCGTCAGCATACAGATACAATTTTAAAAGAGCCTTGAGTCTCTTTAAGCAGGACCTAAGCAGTTGTTTTACATCGAGAAAGCAACAGTAGTTCTCAAATGAGTTTATTTTAAATTACACACTTTAAGAATTTTTTTTAAATAAAGGGGGAAGAGAGAGAGCAGACCTTAGGGAGTTGTACCCATGGGCTGTTCCTATAATATGAGTTGTTCTACACAAGGGAAGAAGACTACGTGTATAGTTCCCTCTTTATAGTGAAGCCCAGGCATAGACGCCAAGCCCTCCTTTTACCGAGTTCTAGGCTTGCATTTCTACTATTGAGCTCAGCCCTCTCTCAGGTGGATCTTTTTGTTGACTCTGTCATTTAAGCAACCTCTTCAAAGCTCCCAACCCACAGCCTTTTAAAATATTTTTCATCATAACAGCCCATTTCTACCAGTGATCTAAAATAAGAGCTTCTCATTGTGCTTAGATCTTCAGACTTAAATGCCTAGCTATCGCGACACTATACTGTATAGTATTTTTACTTGACCCTTAGTAGTTATTTTATAAATGCTTATCTCTTCCCTCTAAACGGAGGGCACACTAATCAAAATCATTTAATAGGAATAAAGGTTACCAGTTCTGAAACATATTTGTTAGTTTGGGGAGAGGCATAAACAGATCTGTTCTTTGTGGCTTATTCTCAGTTCTAGCAAAATTTAACTCATTCCTTTTAAAGCCTGAAATTGTGCCCTAGAAATCCTAGTAAAAGAATTGTCAGTTTCAGTGGCCTTAAGTATGTAATGTAGGTGACGTCTTGCATTGAGATGTGGAAGTCTTTCAAGCATGGTTATGGACTCCAGAGGGCTGATAAAATTATATTGAGGATTTGGAGGAGACACAAAAATACCATGTTTTTGATGAATGTGCTGTATCTTGTTAGCCTCCTCAGAGGGCAGTCTTCATTGGAAGATGAAACATTTGGACATATTATGCAGCCCTGCACTATCAGGTTATCTTGAATGAAGCGATGAAAATAAAATAAGAAGAAGAAATAAGAAGGTTAGAAGGTGAAAACTCAAGAGCTGTTACCAGATGTTAAATTTTAGATGAATTCTTTGAATATACTTGTCATTTTTTTTAAGTATTTCTTTAGAGAATGCTGCAACCTACAGAATTTATTCTGAAAGATTTTTTAAGTATGAAAGAAGGCAGCAGTACATGACAGTTTTTATGGGGGTGTGACTTAATTGGCCTTTTCTTCAGTCCCAATATATACATACATTTGTCTCGCTGGCAGGAGGTACATGGTTGAAGGGAAGCTGATTGCTTATGACAACCATGTCTTGTACTTGCTGCCATTTCCCTCAGTGTATCCCCACTTTATGGAGGGTAAACCAGGGCTGAATGGAATTGGGGATTCAGGTGAGGTGCTTACCTACAGCCAGACTTGGCCATTAACAGGGACAACATTAGAGTTCAGGAAAAGAGCTTCATAGTTCCCTGTTACATCACTGAAGGAAAAAGTTGTATTTCCATCAGCCCATCATTAATCCAAGTCTCTGCAATAAAAGCAGCGACAGAGGAGAGATTATAATTAGGTCACCATAACAAGCACTCGAGCACTTACCTGTGTTCCAGGCACTGTTTCTATCTGGGAGACAGTCCTTGGGTAAGTACATGTGGCAAAAAGAGGTAATTACACTGCTGTAGGTTTTTGCTCTGAATATCAAGTTGGTCATAATTAACTTTCTGACTGATGTGCTTTCCCCTTTGTCTTTCATGGGGTTGGAGAGTGAATAAAAAAGTAAGATTTTCTGTCTAAGACTTCTATAAGCACTAAGCTTGACTTTAGAAGCAAAGCTTTTCAGGTATTACTCTACCTGCAGCATTTATTTATGGGTGAATGGTTCTGTAGACCCCTTGCTTCACTCCATCCTCAGAGGTACATCCCATTGGGAATAGAGTTCTTAATTGAAAGTCCCAGAAAAAGATGACTGCCATCAACTGAGTTTATCTTATTATTTGTTTTGCTTCCATCCAGATTTAGCGCTAGTCACTTCCAGTTTAGAGTTCCCGACAAGATTGGGTATGGGGCTGAGCCGGGGGAAGCACCCCGCACCCCTTCAGGATTACCCAGTCCCATCAGTCTGCCACAGTGTAGCTGACGCCCAGGCTCAGCACCAGTCAAGACGTGACATTGGGTCAGACCCAGAAGCCACAGAGCTTATACCACAGCATCACTACATTTTCAGCTACACTTTGGAGGCCACCTCTCCCTCAGAGTATGGAGATCCTAAAGGACTTTTCTTCTCTCCATTCCCTTTTCCCAAGTCTAGTAGTGAAGTGCCCTGCTTGCCCCAACAATAAATAGTTTCCTTTTTACCTGTTACCTGGGATATTTTTTTTTTTTTAAAAATCTAGATGTCAATTGAAAGGACTTACATTAGTTTCCTAAAGGCAAGAAATGTTGAGGTGTTGAATTTTTAAATAGAATCTCTTTTCATGTTTGAATTATTATTATTAGTTCAAGCTGCATTTTCTTATTATCATGACCCAGTTATGAATGCTTTTGAGTTTCGAAAGGACAAAACTAATGAAATTTGCATGAGACAGAATAAATATCTTATGAGGAAAAACCAAGGAAGACTGGATCCAGAAGGGGACATAGCAGTCTTCTCAGTAACTCAAAGATTCAAGGAGACAGGGAGGTTGATATCCGTCCCTTGCCCACTTTTAAAATATATAGACATAAACTGAGTGTGGTGATGCACACCTGTAATCCTAGATTTCTGGAAGGCTGAGGCAGGAGGATCACAAGTTTGAGCCCAGCCTAGGCAACTTAGCAACTTAGTGAGACTCTGTCTCACAGTAAAAAAGTACTGATGATGTGTGCAGGCCCTGGGTTCAACCCCCAGTAATACACAGTTTCTGTAGATAACATGTCCATGCTCATAGAAAATACACAATTCCTAGGGCTTCCTTTTCTGAATGTTAATATATTTTATAGAACAGTAATTCCCAAACTTTCTTGAATTTTTAGATGTGCTCTCATTTATTAGATTTTATGGCAGTTCTCTCAAGAATGTACTATATGTGTTATATGTATATGTAAGTTAAAGTGACTTGAACTTGATTTGGTTTGACATTGTCTCAAGGGTCTTAGATATCATCATTGATACCAGGGAATCAGAAATAGAGTTGAACATCACTGATCAGAGTAAAATACAAAAAGTAGCAACTTTGTTTTCTGATCAGTTAATCCTCAGGTGTTTGAGTAACCAACCTAGTTAGACTTGACTCATGCAGTGAACCATCCAAGCAAAGTGGTAGATTTGGATCGTATTTCAGCATGCATTTTATTTCCTACTCAGTTGTTACTTTTCATTCAAGTACTTTCATCTTCCCCAGTGCAGTTTTTTTGTTTGAGATTGAAAACCAGACTTACCCATTGGAGGGGGGCGAGATCTCCACAGGAGCAGAGTTTCGAGTCTCTGTGCTCTGTGTAGGGTATAAGGTTTACATATGACCATCTGGTTGATGTCACTTCCAAACTCCCAAAGAAAAGTTTCAATTCTCAGTTCACCAATAGGTTAAATACTGACTTAATGACCACTATCCTGCAAATAAAGCTAACTAGTAAAGGTTAAATGTTGACTGGTGCTTGACCTTTCTTAGTTACATCAAAATCAACTTAAGCTCATAGCATCGTACTTACCTGGATCACACCTGAGAGGAATTTACCTTCCAAATTTATTTTGTTTTTCATCTCCAGGGCCTTAATAAGAGTGTGTTAATACACATGACTATTTTACAACAATAACGCTAAATAATTTATTTTTTATTTCAAGAAAGAGAAATACACCTTAGAAAAAGAAAACCCAAGATTTTATTTTATTTTCAAAGCCATATTTTTGTGCTAAGTAGCACTTAGATTGTTCCATATGTGAGATCCATATCTGCATTACATTACCTGGGTTTGTTCTAAAGAAGATTTATTTTTGTTCTGTGAATAATTTTTGACGGTTCTTGTACATGTACAGATATAGATACATTTGAGGTCTTTTATTGATATTCCTACAAAGAATACAAATAAACTTTAACTTTAAACATTTCAGACTAAAGTTGCTACTGTATTTGACATGTTACTACCTTCTAATGTGCATCTGCGTGCTTAGGACACAGGAAAAAAAGAACATGTATGCAAGAATATTATTCTGATATATTTTAATATTAAGAATAACATGCCTTAAAATTACCCAGTGTACAGGTAAAAATATTTCTTCGGTATAGGACAGGTAGCTGGCATTAATACATTCTGTGTTGTGGAGCTGCAAACACACAGAGGTAGAACGCTAGCCTGGTATACATGAAGCCCGTGGTTCAGTCCGCAGCTCTGGAAATGCAGCCACATTTGCTTTCCTAAACCACTACTGTGTTCGCTTGCATTCTTAGACAGATTCATGGCTTTCTTTTCAGCACTGGTGTTCGGCTCAGGTGTCTGTCCTTGCCTGACTCTCTCGAGGTTTTTGTTCCCACCTTCTGCCATCTTCTGCTCATCTGTTTCATCATAAAATCCAAGAATGCAGGTTTTATATGTAGTTTGCTTTGGTGCTACTTGTAGGTCTGCGCCTTCTAGCATATTGCAAAGTTATTTCCAGTCCTGTTCTTTTAGGAATCAACCAAAACTTAGTAAAAATCCAGAGAAGACTGAGTAAAAGGGAATCTGCAGATCAGTAGACGTGTGCTACTTTTTGTTCACTTCAAAGCCAACCCATTTCAATGTGAATTGCTCGTGGCCTAATATAAGGTTTAAGACTTCTTGGATCTGAAACATCAAGAAGAGAGAAATAGCGTTGATGGTGCAGCTTGGTGGTAACGTGTAAGAACTGGAGATCAACCCCCAGCACCACACAAAAAAAGAAACACACTAGTGATGCTATTTTATGCCCTGTGGTTCTCTAGCTCTTAACTATTCCCTCGTATACCCATCAGGTCCATCTATCCCAAACCCTTTTTTTTTCTTGGCCTCTCCAGATTTCTGCCCTTCTTCATTAGCACCTGCGCCCGTGGGAAAGTGCATAAATCAGTTTTGTTGGGGGCGCGGGAAAGACAAAGGGAAATAAATGACCAAATCGGTGGTTCTCAATCTTCACTGTTCATCAGAATCACTGGGGAGTATAAAAGTAGGGCTGGTTCCTGGGCTCCACCACCGAACAATTAAATAGAAAATCTCTAAGGACTGAGGCCAGGCTGGGTTTTTTTGTTTTTGGAAGGGTTGTTCATTTGCTTATTTCTCCTTAAACATCATTACTACTACTTAGTTTAGAACCACTATCGAAATCAAGCTCTTGAGCCCTGTATGTGTCTTTTACAATGGTTTTTGTCTCTATTCCTCAAACTGGGAAAGGTTGGCTTCAGATATTTCTTTGCCTTGTATGTGAAATTTTAGGGCCAGAGATGTAGCTCAGCAGCACAGCACCTGCCTGGCAAGCACCAAGCCCTGAGTTCAATCCCCAGTAACAAAAAAAAAGGACAAAACCTGAAATGCTACTAAAACTAGTAATATACACCTTACCTTCCCACACATATACTTTGTCCTAACCAGTTCTTTTTGATACTTTACTTTATTTTATTTCATTTTACACTGCTTGTGATGGAACCCAGGGCCTTGTGCATACTACACAAGCACCTACCACTGAGCTATCCTCCCAACCCTTTTCTATTCTGTTCTGATACAGAGTCTCACTAAGCTACCTGGTTGGGCTCAAACTCTTGATGCTCCTACTTTAATCTCTCAAGTAGCTGGGGTTACAGGCATATGCTACAATGCCCAGGCTAACTCCAGTCTCTAAATCTATGAGGTAGGAACTCTAACCTTTAACATGGTCATCCCATTTATGGACTAGGTACAGTCCACCAAAGTTGCCCAGAAGATGAAATTTCCTATTTTAACTCAAGTTTTCCCATTGGCTCCAATTTGAAATAAAAGGTAGATGCCTTCTGGTTTGGTATCCAAAACTTCAATGAGGATATTACCTAACGTGTACTTATGGAGCCATGCATGATGGCACATGCCTGTAATCCCAGTGCTCTGAGAGGCTGAGGCAGGAGGATCGAAAGCTTGAGTCCAGCCTGGGCAACTTAATGATTTAGCAAGGCCCTGCTTCAAAATTTAAAAAGAAAAGGGGGAGGGGCTAGGGATATACCTCAGTACAATGGTTCAATTCCCTAATACTGGGGAGGGAGGAGCTTAAAGGTCCAGATCAGAACAAAATACAGTACATCTACCTTAAGGATAAACAACTTCCAAAAAAGATACTTAACTTTTGTAGCTGTAATACTCACACTGCAATTTTAGCCCTTGAAATTTGCTAAGAAACTTACAAGATGCTGAATTATATCATTTGTTCTTGTTCTTTCAGTAGTGAACTACAAAAGCTCTCCAATTCCCTGCTCTACTCTTGGTCGGCGTGGACTCACATGCAAACTTGCAGAGGCACACACACTGTCTTTCTAGAAACTTGATCTTGTGAAAGTCTAGAACGAATTGCCTGGGTGCTATTCCTTTGGCCCTGTGAATAAACTGCAACAAGCTACTAATAAATGCCAATTTGTTTCCTTATGTGTGAAATTATGTTGGCTAGATGATCTGTAGGGTACTCTCTAGCCCTGATAGCCTATGATTGTTCTGATATAGTTGAGAATGTGCCCGTAGGACATGTTCAGTCATCAGTTTGAGCCTTTTCTGTCAGTATTTAGAAACAACCTCCTATCCCACAATACTGAGACCCAGGCATCCTCAACTACTCTTGTGTTCAGTCACCAAAGTCCTGTCAGTGCCCTGCAGATAGTTCCATTTCTTTTTTAAAGTACATAGGAAGCCAGGCGTGGTGGCGCACGTCTGTAATCCCAGCACTCAGGAGGCTGAGGCAGGAGGATCCTTGCAAGTTCGAGACCAGCCTGAACTGCACAGCAAGACGCTGTCTCAAAAAGACCAAAAGAAAAAGAAAAAAAAAAAAGTACATGGGAAAAAGGGGGCCTAGAAGAATGTAAACTGAGAACACTGTAGTAGTAATGTTGATAGTAATAGCTAACATTTATTGAGTACCAACTGTGTCAGACAATTTGCTAGACCTTTATATGGAATACATGATTTAATCATAACAGCAGCCATATGAATTATGTATTATCATTCCTATTTCATGAGGAGACAGACTCAGACTAAATTACTTGTCCAGGTCATAGAAAGAATAAGTGGAAAGCCAAATTTAACAGTCCTTCTGACTGTGCTGTCTTGACTGAAAAAAAGAGAAAAGATCTCAGGGAAAATGTTGGAGAGGTAGAAAAAGATCTGAAAAGATCCTGACACATAGCCAGCCTGCTACCATGAACCAAAGTGATGGCAGAACAAAATAAGCTGATTTTCCAAAGCATTTTCTCTTCCTGTTTCTGTTTTTGATAAATTGCTTTGCACTGGCGAGTTGTCTGACTGATCAAGATTAGAAGACAAAAAATCTTACCTCTCTTAAAAATTCTTCTTTCATCTCTTCTGGGTCCCTCAGAGTTGAAATGATAAAATCTGCCTTCAGGATTTCAAAAGAGTACTCTGAAAAAGAAAGCGCTGCCTGGCTCCAGGGGAAATTACCTATTGCTGCTTGGAACTTCAAGCACTGGGCAGTTAGGAGGACCCATTGGACACGGTAGATGCCATGTGAGGACTGAAGATTTCGAAAAGAAGAGGGAGACTCCTGATGAGACCGCTTAGCCATAATTAGGACCAACCGAGTAGTGGCAGAAAAGGGAAAGACCCCGCGTTTGAGAGTAATGCCGGCTTTTCTCCCACAGCCACCAGAACATTATTTCCGTCCCTTCTGCATTTTTCTCCTTTGTTTTAAATTTGTACAGAGGATGATCCACGGTGCACTGAAACATTCACCTCTCCCTGGGCTCTCTGCCCCAGAAAAATCCCAAAGAAGTTCTCTGAGCCTACAAGTCAGTCAGCCTTTAGCTGAGAGCCCAGCGTAATCCTCACAGGAGCTACAGCCTCATAGTAGGACTGTGTTCTGTTTGTGTTCATGTTCGGGTTTATACTGGGCCTTTGCACAGTTACTGACTCTCAGCCCTGTGCTGTAAGCAGGGTCATTTTTACTGGCCCCTTTTGAAGAAGAGAAATAGAGAGTAGGAAGTAAGGCAGCTTATCCCCAAGCTTTCACCATAGTCCCAGGGCTTAAACTAGAATCCACTTCTCGTTCCTACTCCTGTTGCCGGCATTTCATAGTGTCTTTATAAGGAGGCCCCGGCGCCCTTGGCAAAGGACTGACTGGATTCCGCTGCTCTGCAATTAGGGGAGGAGCTCAGCAAACAAGCACTTACCTGACTGAGATGCTGGTGTTTTTTCTTCAGACTCTGGGCGTGATGAGCTTAAATGTTGGACCTGAGTAGCAGTAGCAGTAGTAGCAGAAGTAGTGGTCATAGTAGCTATATCTCTTATATCAGTGGCAACCTTTGTACTAGCCATAACTACAGGAGAGAAAAATAGTGGAGTTACTGCAAATACAGCCAGGAGTAAGGTGGTCTAACACGGATTACTGCCTGTGATTCGAAAGAAAATGAGAGCCGCAGTGCTGTGTGCACATAGCTGCTGCAGAAGCTTCCCTGTGTGGGCAGGGCAGCCAGCCCCTGCCAGTCCCTGACACCCCCACAGACTCCTGTGCTCGGACCACCATCTTTCAAAAGGCACTCCACCATCAGGACTTGTGGGGCTTAAAAATATTTTATGAGGTTTGTCCTCAGCACTGAAGTTTTTCTTTCAGTGATGCACACCCCAAGAGGCCCCGTGCCATTATATTATCTGCCAGCCACATAGAGCCCCCATGATGGCACCCAGTGACTTCAGCAGCTCTAGCGACAGGTGGCACCCTAAACCAAACTCAGTCTCTTCCCAGAGGCCTCCTGTCCCTCTGTACAGCTGGCCACACAGAGGCCCTGCAGCGAGAGACGCTCAGCTGCACTGATTTTCATCACCAAAGTCCTACAGTACCCTGCAGATACCACCGTTGCTTTTTCAAATATGAGCACAGCCAAGTTCTTGTGTGGTATATTGTGTGGTATATGAGTATACCCAAAGATATCCTCTCCCCAGCCCAGGAGCAACCAATACTAACAGTCTGCTATAGAATCGCCTTCACACACTAGATTTTTAAATTTGAATGCACAAAGGTCTCTCTTATTCTCTTTAAAGGGTTTATGGTATTTCACTGAATGTATAACTTACTAACCAGTCTGCTTTCAGTATGCCTTAGGTCACTTCTAATTTTCACTGTAATAAACAGTTTAACAACCACAACAAACAACCCTGTGTGTGGAGGGCATGTACCTTGAACTCCTTTCCTTGATTTCTAAGGGTAGAATATCTATAGGAAAAGACATGTTCATTTCAGAACTGGCTTGAATGGCAGCACTGGTGTACATGCCTCGTGTGTTGGGGATCTCTGGTTGCTTTTTGTTTTTTTTGTTTCTCACATTCTCAGCATTACCACCCTTTCAAATCTTTACCAAGCTGGTAGGTGAAAAACATTTTTAAATAAAATTTTAATGCATTTTTAAAATTTGCATTTCTGTGATTTAATGAACAAAGTTGACCCTTTTTTAGAAATACATTTGTAATGGTATTTCTTTGATCTGTGCCACTTGCAGATGTTATAAAAGCAGTTGCATCGTGTCCCTCATCACACAGCTACCCCAGAACAGGCTTATGGTTCCTTCCATCCCCGCTGCGCAAGTCTTCCCCACACATCTGTCTGTCCTCTTCCACTCAGCAACCTCTGCACAGGTCACCTTTCCCCACCCCAAAACACTGTAAATTTCTTCAATTAATGAGCAAATATGTAAAATTCAGGAACACAAAAGCAGGGGAACACCCATATTCTCCTTACCCGACTATAACCACTCCTAACATTTTCACACATTTTCTTCTGATCTTTTTTCTAACCATTGGAATGTTTCCTTGCAATGTTACTGTGATTCCTTCATATGTATAATGTTGATTCATGGTTTTCTTTTTCACTTAGCATCCTAATGCAAGCACTGTCCCATGACCACTTTGCTTCTGGAAATGGCAGATTTGAGCACTTTGCTCACTTGATAAACCCTGTGGTGGCTCTGCTGACTGCAGAATCAAGTCCTTCTGAATTTGGCCCCAGTCCGTCCATTCCCCCAAAATGTGACCTCTACCCCATCTACGTTAGACTGCTTGACAATCTCAAACAAGTCATACTTTGACACTCATTTGTCTTGGTCCTCGCTATTCCCTCTGCAAGAAAGAACTTCATTACTGTTTCCTGCCAGTGAAGTTCTTCATCAAGCTTTCTGTCCAGTTGCCATCCTCTGGGCAGAATGAATGAATAACTTTCATGCCTCAGCTCTTGATTCGTACTTTGGTGCAGCACGTACCAAGCTGCCCTGGTTGTCTGTGTCTGCTCCTATTACACTCCCTGTCTTCAAAGCAGGAAACAAGTCCTGCTCATCTTGGTATCCATAGGTCAGTGTCTTGTTTAAAACTGGTACTCAGAAAACATGAAATCAGCTACCAGTGTGCAAACAGCATTCTAGGTGTCAGAGAAGAAGAAAAAATACGCCCCTGCCCTTTGAGACTCTGCGTCCTGATATTCATGATCATTCATAAGCGTGTAAAATAAGAACAAGGGTAGCCCCGTCACTTGTAAATTCAGGTTCTATGGTAACAACTACCATTTATTGTCTGCAGATCCAGGACCTCAGAGGTACCTTATAATGCTGACATTCTCTTCAGTTTAAAGATGGGACAAATGAGATTCAGAAGGGTTATGGAACTTGCCCAAGGCCACACAGGAAATGGTAGCGCCAACATTCCAATCTTTGGCTACCATTGAAAGTAAAATGGACTGTCTGTCTCCCAGAGCTCCCTGTCCCAGTCCCATCTCCATTCCAAATTGTTACCAGGGGAGGATTGGCTGATGAACTGGCTCTGGCCAGACAGAATCCTCTAGAGAGTGGCTTTAACTTCCACCAATGCCCAAGAGGAACTACACCCCAAGCTGGAGTGCCCGGCCCCCAGTAACAGACAGGCCCCTGTTTCAGCTCCTGGCTGGCTCACAGTGGCGCTGTGAGGGTGGTCTGTCTCCTGACTGCATAATTGTTCTTTAGGGCTCAGCCGGGCTCCCTGAGATGGAGACCTGTGAAGCTCTTCCTTTGGTTCCCGGAGCCTCAAAACTGCGGAACCAGCTGGATGTAGAGGGCGTAGGGGGCACTGCCAACCCGAGAATAGCTGAGGTGTCACGGGTGGAGCCCAGCAAGGGGCCCACACCTACCTCCTGTGGAGTCACAAGCCTGCCCTGTATAACAGGGTCCCCCCTGAGGTGCCAGGTCTGCAGTAGGGCTCACAGTGGTGGCCAGAGAGGTCTTGACCGTGTCCTGGGGAAAAGAAGGGATGCCCCACAATGCAGTGCCAGTGGAAGCCAGTGTCCAGAGCGTGACGTCGACAGATGTACTCTGGGCAGTGACCAGCGGAGTCCTGGACCCTTCCTCGGGAACTGAGATAGCCCTCGGGGGGGTGTGGTTTGTTGGAGGGCTTGGTGAGGCCTTTCCCTGGGGTTGGGGAGCTGTGGGGCCTGCAGAGGTAGAAGTGTGGAGGTCACAGATTTGGGGGCTGAGCTGTACGGACTCCAGGCTCACCGACCGTCCTGCAGAAACCAGGCCCTGCGAAGCACCCCATGGAGCCAGTGCTGGGCCCTATTATAAGGGAGACACCTTCTGTGGGGTCTGCTGTGCCCAGGAGCTCTCCCAAGGTTCAAAGCAAGCTTGAGTGGCACTGTGCACAGCACTCCTTGTAGAGCCAGCCCAGCACAGAATATCCATGTGCTGCTTCTGTGCCTGGCAGTGCCTACTGGGAAGACAAGGATGTGCAAGGAGGGCCTCCCAAACCCATTAGGCCAGCCGGAGTAGCCAGTGGTCTTGGGACAGCCAGGTGGGGGCCAGGTTAGTCGTTAGATGGGAAGCAGAAGACAGACTCTCACCCATCTTCTGAACCAGAAGGATCTGTGCCTCTGCTCCCCAGTCCTACACGCACACACACACACTCACACCAGCAGCTCCTTCTGCCTGCAGTCCGCTACCACCCCCCCACACACACACACACACCCCACTGGGCTTTGCTAGCTGATTCCTCTTCATCCTCTGGAATAGTTATAAAATCACCACCATCCCACGTCCCCACCAGGAAAGTCCCCAGACAGCTCCAGGGGCTGTGAACTGCCCTCCTCCATGCCTGTGACTACAGGAAGTGCCAGCCTCTTCCCATCTGGCCTTGAGCTCCTGCAGAACAGGCCCTTTTCTTTACATCCCCAGACCTGATCACACAGCACAAATTCCATCCACATGTTTAAAGTAAGTGAATTAGTGAAACTGTATCACCCTCCATCAAGTCTAACTTCTCTGTGTCCTCAATAAAGGCAATAATGTCTTTGATTAGGAATCTGTAAGGAGGCCAGGAGAACTGTGATTTTGCTCTCAATTATCCTACTTAACTTCAGAACTCTTGGGAAGCAAATTGAAGTGAGAGCTCGAAAAATGTTTCAGGAATTTAAAATGCTGCAGGGATGCTATCGCTTGTCATTCACAGCCATGTCCCTGCATGACATCCCTGCAGTGTATCCCTCATCTTCTCTCCCCACAGAGGAGTCCACAATTAGAAGGGACTTCGACAGGTAACTCTTTATGCTTCCTTCTCTGGACGCTTACCCTCAGAGGCCTCTTCTGATGACTTTCCCAAGAGCACTGCTCAGCCATCTAGCTTCCTGTCACCCAGGTCAGCCCTCATCACATCACTGAAGACACTGATCACCCTCTCCTAGGTCTCCTGGCACTGGAGCTCCAAGCTCAGAGTCTCAGTTCAAGGAGACGGGAGACTGACAGTGAACAAACCCTCCCTCCCCTACTCCCACCCCTACGGCAGTGTGTGGAACAGAGAAAGTTGTCTGCCTGAGTGGCCCTTGATTGCCATTCAGTTGGCTCGCTTCACTGCTGGCCACTTGCTGTCCCTTCTAGGAGGGTCCCATGGGCCCTACCCTAGGCTGCTCCATACAAGCTACCTCTCTGCTCCCTTGGGCCCTGAAGACCCCAGATCCAGGCAAGAGCAGGCTCAAAGCACTTATACTTAGCCTGGGAGTGGTCCCCACAGTAACTTCTGAGGAAGAAGCAACTTTGGAGGAGGAAGCATTAAGGAGTGGAGGCATTGCTGCTGACTTCCGATTTCCAATGGAAGGGTCTGCAAGAAAATACAGACAATGTGAGGACAAGCTCTGTCAAACCTAATGGGCTGTTGGCCTATGAGAACTCACACGAAGCGCCAGAGGTCAGCCTCCCATCTCAGCACCCAAACTCAGGACGGAACAGTTCATGCACAGTGTGCCAATCCCTGGGCTGTGTAGTTTACATCTTCAGTCCTCACAAAAGCTCTTCCAGGGATTCTGATCGAAATTCTCATCAAATCCAAAACACACAAAGAAATAGCCAAGAACAGACAAAACCACGGCGATAAAAAGTAGATTAGTGGTTGCCAGGGGGAGAGTATGGAGTCATTGCTAATGGGGAAGGAATTTTTTTGTAGGATGATTTTAAAATGCCCTCAATTTAGACAGTGGTGATGGTTGCATACATTCTAAAAATCCCTGGATTATATACTTTAAAAAGGTGACTTTTAAGATATATAGATTATATCTCTGTGAGGCTATAATGAGTAAGGAGGAGGAAGGAGAGGAGGAAGAGGGAAGGTAGGTGGAGGGGGAACTCAGGATAGAGAGAGAGGAGCAAAGGGCAAGGCGGGGTGGAACCTGTTGCCAAGGAGGCTTATACACAAGACCGGGAGTAACTAGGATGCCTCTGCTTACAGCAGATTTGTAGTGACCATAACAATGACTATAACTGGTGTTTGCTGGGTGCTTAATCTGTGCCAGGGTCTCTGCTAGGCCTTCATGTTCATTTTCTTGTTCAGCCTTCAAAGCCATCCTGGCAGGTGGGTATCCTCAATCCTACTTGTGAAATATACACCCAGATAAGGAAAAGGAGGCCCAGAGATATTGGCCACTCATTTCTAGAAAGTAGTAAAATCTGTCTGGTCTAAAGCCCAGGTTCTTCCTCATTTCATTGTCCTGCAACTAATTGCTGTTGCTAACTGCTAGTGATATAAGGTTGGGTGTTGTTCTAGTCGTGAAAGATCCTCAGAATTAAAATAACTTCCTCATAAGTTTATAGTACAAGAGCCCAGAAGTGTGCTCCAGAATTCAGTTATCCCCAAAGCCCAGAAATGCTTCCTTCTATCTATCCTTAGTGTGACCTGCTTCCGAAAAACCCACTTCCCATCTTATCTCAGCCTCCAGAAGCCAAGCACCAGAAGGGGTGACTCTCACTCACCAAAAAAGCAGATGAAAGGCTGTCGGGAAGAGCAAGCCACTGCATAAACCTTGGGGCTGAAGTGTGAATAGGTGCGGAGCCCTGCACACAGCCCGCTGCTGAACTTGGGCTTCTCCAGCCAGGAGGGGATGTGGTCACCCAAGTCGCTGGACCACGCCAGAGTCCCGGAGTTTTCACTGATGTAGAGGCCAATCCAGGCCTCTGTCTCATTCGTGAGGCACCTCAAGTTCTCCTTGTCTTCCTTAGTCACTCTCTGCAGGTCAGCTAGGTCAGTGTAGTGGCTGCGACAGTACTTCAGAGCTGACTCCCACGACATTCTTTCTTCAAATCTCATGAAGGTTTCCGCACCAATGACGACCTCAGCTAGGGGCAGAGAACATGGAGACCATAGCCTGAGGTTCTGGGTCTGCGAGCCCAACTTCACCGTCCCTGGGACAGAGCTCTGGCCTGACCTGGGCCCTTGTCCCCAGTTCTCGGGTGTCAGGCTTTATCAAAACCACAACTTCATAGGCAGGCTAAATACCAGGTCGGAGAGGGAATGAACCAGACATATCAGAGCAGCAACTGGAGGAAAAACAGTAGGGAGAGCAGGGGTTAAGAGCTCTTCTTGTAGTGATGCGGCCTTACAAGTTATGTTTGACTCAATTTCTTCATCTGTCCAGTGGGGATAATAATGGTCCCCAAGGTCAGAACTATGTGAAACCATGTGTACAAATGGCTTAGCAGAGTGTTGACTACTTACCAAGTAGTTAGCCCTTAATAAATGTCAGGCTATGAGAAATAAGATAATCCTTGTTTGGAGTCAAGCTCGTTTGTGATTTCCAGGGGCAGTGCCTGCCACAGTGGCTCTAGGGAGTCTCCAGGGTTGGGACATAATGGAGGAGAGCCAGGAGGAGAGGCGAGCCTGGTGTGGGACAGGCATGGTAGCAGGCGGCAGGGCAAGCCCAACCCCAATGGCACTGCGCCCTGCAGGAACTCAGGTAGGATATCAGCCTCCCCAGCCACTGCTTCCAGTTCCTGCCTGAGGCTGGGCTGAGCCAGCTCCCGAGGTAGGGCAGGCTGCCCATTCCCAGGCTGCTCTCATCTGCAGCACATGCGTCTGTCACTCCAAGTCCTGGGAGTTAGGACAGGATGGGAGCTGCTGGGGCTCTACCTAAGGTATCAGTTCTGGAGTTCCGGGTAAAGCTAACAGTAGAATTGGGCATCACATCCTCACATTCAAATAAGGCCTCCCAAACTGATTTGCCTAAGATTTCCTTAATATTTTCCCTCTCTAAACTGATTTTTTTAAGGTAGTCTATATTGAGCACCTGGCTTGTGCCAGTCCTGAACTAACCATGTGGCCTACACCAGCTTCTAAATTCTCTCTCTAATCCTGAGAAGTGGATATTATTAATCCCTCCTCAGAGATAAGAAAAGGAGGCTGAGACTCATGCTATATTAAATATGAAAATGAGAGTCAAACACGGGCTTGCTGGCTTTGGAAGCCTGTGCCATTTCACTGTACCACCCATAGTTCAGAACATGCGGAGAACTAGCTCTACAAAGCAGACTGACGTAGAATTTCTGTGCATTAGAATAAAGAATTTTTTTAAAAACAGGGCAGTAAGATCCAGGGGACATCTTTGAGTGAACAATCACCACCACCCCCGGATGGATGGTAGGTACCTGACTGAAGAGGTGATGCCCACCTCATACTCCCAGAGCAAATGCCAGGATGCAACTGGGGTTCTACTCTAGTTTGAGACCTTGAGCAAATCACCTTCTCCTCTAGGCGCATCTGAATAAAAATCCTTGCCCTGGGTTTCAGCTCATGGGCAGCAAAGCCTGGGCAGCAGGCAGTGGCAGGGGAAGTAGAAGGGAGCTAGAGCTAATGACCCAGGTAAGTAAGCTCGAAGCAAAACAAGCCAAGTTCCCAGAAAGCAAAAGCAGAAAAGATTCTAACCTTCCTTTGGAAGAGCGGTCCAATCAAGAGATGACTCCGAGACTCTTCGGCACCCTACAGCAGCATCTGTAAAGCAGAAGCAGACCTCAGCCTACGGGATGGTGAGCGAGGGCTGCCCCGGGTCCTCTGCAGATACTAGGAGCTGCCATGTTGCATCTGGGAAAGCCTAGCTCAAGGGTGAACAGGCTTATTTCTTCCTTCCTAGCTTTATTCAGTAAATATATGCAGTACTGAGCACCTATCATGTTGTCAGCACTATTACACACCCTTAAAAAGGAAATAAAACAAGCAGGGAGTTTGCCATTAATGGGGTTATGAGAAGGAGCCAGCCTAGCCCAGTCAGAGTGAAAACAAAGGCCCACGTGTTGGAAGGAGCTGCATGGGTCTGGGAAGCAGAAAGAAGTCAACGTGGTTGGGAAGAAAGATGGGAGATGAGGCCAAACAGGCCAGGTAGGGCCTGGCTGGCTGTAAAAGGATGGTGTTCTGAGCACTGGGAGGAACTATTCAATGTGTTGAATGGTTTTCAAAGCTCACTCCACACGGAACGGATTACAGGGTTGGCAGGGCACACTCAGAGGAGGGTGGTGATGTGGTGCCATGTTGTGGCAATGGGCCTGAAGAATGGAAGTCACCAGGGTCAGGACATGTCTTGTGGAGTTCGAGGACAACGGAGAAAGCAGGGGAAGACCCCTGTAGCATAGCCCTTCCTTTTCAGGGACTCCCTAATCCAGGCTCGCTCATCACCCCTGGAAATCTCCTTACTCCCTTGAGAACCCACAAATCAAACCTAGACCTCCAGAGGCTGTGTTTTTAAGACCCTGTGACAGGCATGGTATGGTTGTAACTTGGGGATACAGCAGGCCAACCTCTGTACCCCTATTTTGGGAGTAAGGACTTTACACAGTAAGGCTGAGCTTTGGCTGACAAAACCAGAAACTGGTCCTTTCTGGCAGATCAGTGCTGTCTGGGCTACACCTGCCCCCTGCGTGGCTGCCAGGGGCGGAGATGGGCCAAGTGGGGCACAGAGATAAGGTGGATCCTCCCCGAAAGCCGTACTTTTGTCCTTTAGTACTGATGGCAGACTTCCTGCAAAGATATTCACAGGAGACGGTCCCACTGACTTCGCAGGAAGCTGGGGATCTAGAGCAGTGATGGCGAACCTTCTACAGACGAATGCCCCAACTGCAACCCAAAACCCACTTGTTTAGTGCAAAGTGTCAACGCTATAATTAAACCTGAATACTGAAGTTTTAGTTGAGAAAAAAATAATTCACACATTAACATCGTTTGTCTTAAAAGAAAAACAAGTAACACGTGTGCCATAGGTTTGCCACCACTGTCCTAGAGGATAGATGTCCCATTCTCTCCCACCACGCTGAGACAACAAACCATACCTTTGCTTCATGAGGAGACTTTGAATCCTGCTCTCACTCTTGCATGGATCCCCCAACCTATCTTTCCCTTTTTCTTCCTCATCTAAGTCAGTTGGCAAAAGGAGACATGGTGGGACATTCCGCTCTCTATTCTGATTTATACCCATTTCTCTAATGTGCTCTTGGGAATGGGAGACAGAGAAAACAGAAACCAGGAGTGCAAAGAAGTATTGTAGCAAAAGGGTAATAGCCAAGTATTCTTGAAAAATAGAGATACATGCGTGCGTGCACACACACACATACACACACGTGGTCTTGAGAAGCAACTCTGGAGAGAAGATCAGGCCCAGAACATGAATCTAAACACACTCTAATAGCAAACAAAAGGCTCCTGCGCTGTGCGGGACGCAGCCCCCAGACTGGGGACAATGAACAGCGGAGAATACGGAGCGGCGCAGGTGCCCTCCTGGGAGGCACACAGCTTGCTCCGCACTAGGAGGGCGAAGGTAGAGCCGATGGACCAGCGCACTTTGAAGCAGAGGTCGACCCATGCCTCAGTCCTCCTGATACTAGAGTGTATCTATGCTGTTCACGCTCTCTAGGTCGGCGAGACCTGTACGGAGCTGCTGGCAGTTAATACCTGGCCTTTTCCCAGCTCAGCTCCTGCTCTGCCCAAGAAAAGGTTTTGCCATTGCTCGCCAGCGGCAAGGCTGGGGAAGGAGAGGCTGTCACAGCACAGCCGGCCCCCTCCAGCCGAGTCCCCGAGAGCCTTCGGCCTCACCATGGTGTGCCTCTCCAGCCTCTTCTCTCCCCGGTCTCCCCTCACCTCCTGCCTCCAATTGCACCCTGCTCTGCCTCCCGGCCCTTGCACAAGCTGCTCTCTTGGCCTGGAAAGGCTGGTTGTCCCCACCCGGTCCCTCAATCTCATGCTTTTTTCCATCCTCTCACCTCCTCTGTCGCTAGGTCAGGTGCCTTTCCTATGAACTGTAATGAATCATTAGTGGTTAACAAAACATAATAGTGCTTAATACCAGCAGACATTGTTCGCTGAGCATGTGTGATAGGGCCTCAGCTCTCTGCAATCTCCCTACTCCTTAAGGTGTGACCACGCCTGTTGCAAATAAGGAAATCAAGCCAGAGAGAGTGAAGTGAGTATAGCAGGGCTCTGGAACCTGGGCTAGGGGCTCTCAGGTCCCAGCCCTTAGCCATGCATGGCGTAGTTCTGCCCTACACTGGGGGCTTATAACTGGGGCTATATATTAGGGTCACCCAGAGACTTCAAGTCTACCAATACTCAGGCCTACCTCAGAGCAAGGATGTGATTCTCTTACTGGAACCAGCATGAAAATCTTTAAATGCTCCTCTGGAAAGGGCCTTGTTGCTTGTCTGTCACTACCACCAGGCCTAGGCAGCCTGGGAGCACAGAACAAGCTTTATTCATCGCTGTATTCCCAGTGCCCCCCCCCCGCCCCGGGGCACACGAGAGGTGCTCAGTTGTAGGGAGGGTGAGGGAGAGGAGGGAGAAAGGGAGGGAGAGAACTTCTCCCAGGAACCCACCCCCACCGAAAGATCCTAGTCTCCGTTCCTTCCCTTGACTCCACCCGCTTGGAGCTGGAGGGGCCCAGCGAGGCAGGCTGCTGCGAGGCGGGGCTGCCAGGCCTTCCTGCGCAGGGGGCAGGGCAAGAACGAAGGGCTCGCCCCTGGGTGCTTGAGGGTCCTAGGCCACAAACAACCAGCTTCAAACTAGGTGTCCTTGGAGAGGAAAATAAGCCTGGGAACTGGGCCCTGCACAGAGGGGCGAGGATGCGCAGAGGGGGAAGGTGGGGAAGGACCGACAGCACTTGGCAGGAAGACCGCTGGTCTGCACACCCACCAGACCTGAAGATGCCACCTGTACCTGAGAAGAGCAGGAGGATCCCTGTGCCTGAGAAAAAGAATAAGGGAAAATTCCCCTTTAGGATATATGACTCATTTTTCTATTTCTCCTATTGTTTTATTTTTTAACTGACTGGCTGTAGCCCACTGAATTGATCTGAGGGTCTCATGGTCACACCGGGCAGTGTGAAAAGCCCACACACCCCACGACTTCTGTGCAATCTGTGCCCTGGGCCTGCTGCCCGCAGCGAGGACCTGGGCAGTGCGCCCCTTGTGCCCGGGTTACTGTTGCTTCTCGGGCGCTCTCGTCCTCAGCGTCCAGTGACCCAGCAGAGCCCCAGGTTTATGGCTAGTAAGTCCCCAGAGCTCTCTCACACTCTCCACCTAATTCCGTGTCCTCTGCCTCCACAGTGGGTCCTACCCTTGCTTCTCAGGGGTCTCACCACATTCTCACAATGAGCCAGAGGGTCACCATGCCACTCCCACACGTTTCCAGCTTGTCACAATGCTTGGCGCATCACAGCCCACATGCTGAGACCCCTGTACTCAGCATCCAGCACTTAGCTCTCTGGGCGTGGCACCCAGCCAGCACCCAGCCACTGCTCTTTCCAGGCCCAGGGCCACATCTGGCTTCTTGCTGGCTCTTTCCTGCCTGACCGCCCTTTCTCGGAGAAACCTTCCCACTTGCTGAGTCTGAAGACCCCGGGGCCTCTCCCCACCTCACACCTCCTGCACTGATTTCCTTCACTTCTGTAATTATCCTGCTTATCATCTCCTGGTGGCAGTCTTTAACCCCTCTTGGTGGTGTCAGGGCCTGTTTCTGACTGCCACCTACTACCCAGCCTCAAGTACCTCTCTGCTGGTTAGATGCGCGGGTGAGGAACCAACTGGGTGAAATCTGGCTGCAGAACCACAACCAGGTTCTGGCCCTGGGCCCCTGGGTTTGTGAGGACAGGTGAGGTGGGCGGGGGGAGGAGCCCAGCCCGGGGCTGAGGCGGCAAGCTGGGCAGAGGTGGCGGTGGATGCTCCCCTCTCGCCCCAGCCTTGGAATGAAGGTCGAAAAACATTCATTTCTTTGCACTTTGTCTCCCTCCAACTCTTGCCCCCTCCTCTCAGCCCAGCCGGCCTCTTACCTGCCATGCAGGAGGATAGCAGCAGCCCCCACAGCAGCATGGCTGCACTCAGGACGGAGTCACAGCACCGGCAGCCCGCGGGTGGAAAGCTGCCGCCCCTGGCAGAGGCTGTGCCTGGTCTTGTGATCATTTCTCCCTTGTTCTGTACTCTCCCCCTCTTTGGTGCCCAAACCGATGGATTTTACTAAGCAAATACTCAGTGCCCGGGCTCCCCAGCCTCTGTACAAAGTGCCAGGGATACATCCTGAATGAAGTAGAAATATCCTTGTCCTCCTCCCACTTGGGGAGCAGGTAACAGGGCTCGAGCAGGGAACGATCAGGCTGGAGGCCGGAGGCTGCCTGCTCTGGGACAGGGGTGGAGTGCCAAAGCCCTGGGTAGTAAATCCCTGGGGTCCTTGACCACCAGAGGAGCTAAGGACAGAGTGGAAGAGAGGGAAAAGGGGACTGGGGAAGAGAAGGAGCCAGCATGTGTGGGCCAGGCTGTGTGAGACGCCCCCACCCCACCCTCGCAGCAACCACCCCAGCGAGACTCTGCCATTACCTCCATTGCACGGGGGAGAAAGCTGTGGCTCAGAGAAGTGAAATAACTTGCTCAGGACTGCACCGTAAGAAGTAGCGGGGCAACAGTGCAAGCGCGGGTCACTGGAAAGCGTGAGATGGGAGGATGACGACCCCCAACAAGCCCTGCTCCGGTGATAACAGGCCCCCATTGCCTGGGCAGTGGCTCCCCGTTAAGCACAGACTGGAGACCAAGACACTTGCTCTGGGGAAACGAAAACAGCTCATTTGTGTTCTCCTTACCACAGCATCCTGTTTGTGCCCAGAGTCCTTTCTAGTCCCAGGAAGCAAAGCCCCGAAGGCTCTTTTGCCTCCTACCTTTTCAGCCATCCCCACAGAGAATGGACAAAAAAGAGGAAAAAAGCCGTTAATGCTTCATCAATAATGTCCCGCCGTGATGCCCCATACAGCTTCATCCCCTTGGTGGAACCCACTCACGCCAGGCCCTCAAGACCGCTCTGTGGGGACAAAGGAGAACCTGACAGTGCTGGCCCAGAAAGCGTCTCTGACGCCACCTTGTCGTCCTCCCATTCACCCAGGCTTCTTGTGCAAGTCTCCCGAGTGGCGGGCCTTGCTAGGGCCGGGGTTTCCTTCTGGGAGCCGAGAGAAACCCGGAGGGATGCGCAGCAAGCATGGAGGGGCCTCTTGAGAGGCCGGGCATCCCCCCCAGGGGCCTGCACGGTGTCTCCCAAGGGCAGCCCGTGGCGTTCCAGGCTGAAACCCAACATGCGTTTCTGTCTCCTTTCTCTAGACTGGGAGACCATGAGAGCAACCACCGTGCCCCGTTCACAAAGCTCTCGCCCCATTACAATGTGCTCGGCTCTAAAGTCCATGTGCAAGAAAGAAGCCTGGCAGGGCCGCCGTGAAAGCACTGAACCAGGGAATCCCTGGCCCCAGGCCTTAAGTCGATGAGAAAGAGCTCAGAAGGGGCTGCAACAGGGTAAGCGCAAAGAAATCTAAAAAACAGGATTTGCTCTCCTAGAAGAATGAGTGACTGGAAGGATATGGACACAATACCCTCATATTAGGTGGATCGCAGGGAGGAAGCACCATGAATCAGTGGAGGAGGGATGCTGTTAGAACAGGCAGATTCATAAGCCAAGCTGAGAGAAATGTCTTCCTGGGAGATTTACCTTGACATCACCAGCTGTGTGAAGGAGGGAGGGATCTGGCATCAGAACAGGTAGGGTCTACAGTCTAAACCAAGGGGACTGAGAGCCTGGGGCCTCCTGCAGGGCTTGCCGGAAAAGAAAGAGCAAGACAGAAAGAAAAGACACTGCAGCTGACTCAGAGGTCAGTCACCCTGAGCTCAGGCCACAGTCCCGAGCTGAGGGAAGCTGAGCTGTTCTCCTGGAGTGACGGGTCAAGAAGGCAGGAGACAGGACAGGCGGACAGCGAAGCAGAACGCCCAGTGGGAACATAAGAGGCTCCCAGCTAAGGCTGCAGAGCCAGGTTCCTGCCAAGTCTCCTTCCTGTGGAGCTTCTGTTTTCCTAACTCTGACTCCGAGATCTGCGAGAGACATGTATAAAATTCGAAGGTTGTTTCATTTATGAATATTCCATTATTCCCCACAGCAAGAACACACAGGACCTCTGAGAACAGGAACATGTTACCTACAGACTCCTACTTGGCAAAAATATCAGTATGACACATACAGCTTAAAGAATGGCTTCTTGCTTTCAAGAACGTACAGATTTAGTCCAGGCTTAACTGTGGTATGCCGTGACAAGGCCGAGGAAGGGTGCCTTTGGGCCAGATGCAGCAGTCAGAGAGGGCTGATTTGGTATGCAACACACCTGCTGCAACAGGCAAAGACCCCTGGGCTCCAAGGAAGCCCCAAGTGATGAGCTGAGGACAGATGAACCCTCCCCACCGGGCGCGGAGGGGTGGGCTCACTGGTGGGAAGAGGGAATGAGCTGTGTTGGCATTGGCAGAGTCAGACATTCAGTGTGTAGCGTGGCCTGTTTGGCTCCTGCGCTAGATTTAAACAGCTTGAGTCTGGAGGGACTCGGCTTCCAGGAAGCTCACAGGCCAGTTATGAGGTCCAGAGAGATGTAGAAGACACTCAGCTCCACTGAAATTACTGTATCGTGTCAAAATGGTGTGCTGTGCTTCTTTCGGCCTGAATGACGAGTTTCTACAGGCCGGGGCCATGTCTTCTTTATCCTGTGACGCTGGTACTTCCCAGAGTGCTTGGCAGATACTAAATTCCTGGTAAATGTGTGATGAGTGAACAGGGGATTTCTTTTCAATATGATGAATTGAACCCACGGCCTTGGCCCTGAACTACACCTCAACTCTATTTTATATTCTGAGACAGGGTCTCATTAAATTGCCCAGGTGGGACTCCAATTTATGATCCTCCTGCCTCAGCCTCTTTCAGTGCTGGGATTACAGGCGTGCACCACCATGCCTTTGCTGAACGGAGGAGTGATGTTTTCACTTTGCATATTAAACTAGGGCTCCTTTCTATGAACTAGTCTGGCCCAGAGCCTGGACTTGCCAGTGAGGTGTGGAACAGAGAACCAAGCAGGGCCGGGATACCTGGTTCTCTGGATAGGTTTGTAATTGTCATGGATTTTAGGGGTATGGGGGCACAAGAAAGGGATTACTTGGGTTTAACCAATACTCAGATTAAAATAAGTTAAGATTTGTGTTTAGAAGATCTAGCAAATGAGTGTGCTTGCTCTTGTGTTTGAGTCGATCTAAGTTGTCTCTCCCCCGGGAGCAGTTTTCACAACTGTTGCCACCCAGAGGTGGCATTCATGCCTCCGCCTCCACTTCAAGTTGGAGCCCAGGGCCCCAGAGAGTTCTTCTCAAAGTGCTTGTCTGTCACATGGTCCAGGAATGGGCGGGGCCCCATGAGGGAGAAGCTGGAGGCGGTAAGAAGGAGGCTCCCGGGTGGACTTGGCATTCAGTCTACTGTGGGCTCCTGTGGCAAGAGCCGCAGAACAGGGCTGCTGGAGAACGTGCTCTGGAGTGAATACACACGCCGAGGGAACGCCAAACCTTGTGAGGAAAAGGCCACCCTCCATGCGTTGCTGCCAATAAAAATGACCTGTTCAATTTTGGTCACAGACAAAGTGAAAGCCTTGTTTAAAAAAAATCCCAAGAGACTTAAATAGAAAGGTATCAGAACCCCCTTTGTTCATGGCCATGGTCACCTAGTTAAAATGACCACCCCTGGGAAACCTTAAGATATCAGCAAACAGTACTCCACAACATTTCCACGTGGAGTGTCCTGTGGGTCACCAGCCAGGAGTTACTGCTACACACATGACCTCCTGAGGACCTGCAGTCACAGGAATGTGCAGGCATTTCTGTCAGTCAGCTTCGTATTTGCAGGGAGGATCCATATTAAGCTGGTTTAATTGTGAGGAGGGCTAGGGAAAGAGGCTTGACTTTCAGGAATAATGTTCAGAACCATGCTCAAGAACTGTGGATTCAATGGGCCAGGGGTGGTGGCCCACGCCTGTAATCCTAGCGCTCAGGAGGGTGAGGCGGGGGATTGCTGTAAGTTCCAGGCCAGCCAGACTGCATAGTAAGTTCAAGACCAGCCTGAACTGCATACACAACCATGTCTCAAAAAACTGAAAAAACAAAACAAAACAAAAAAAACCTATGGATTCAGATTCATCTGCCACCGAGAGCCAGCCCCTGTGCTCTGCTCAGTTTCCTCATAGAGGGGCTGGAAGCTAAACAAAAGCTAAGTACACATTCAGCATCTCAGAGTGGACCTGGATTGTGTTAGCTTTCCATCACTATGACAAAATACCTGAGATAAATAACTTTCAGGAGGCAAATCTTACTTAGGCTCACAGTTTTAGAGGTTTTAGTCCATGGTCAGCTGGCTACACTACTTTTAAGCTTATGGCAAGGCAGAAACATCACAGTGGGGAGTCATGGTGGAGCAAAGCTCCTCACCTTATGGGGCAGCCAGGAAGCAGAAAGGATGAGAAAGTCAGAGAGAAAGGGGCTAGCGACAAGATACAGTCTAAAATTATGACCCCATGACTCACTTTGTTAAGCTTCACTGAAATTTCCATTACCTCCCAATAATGCCATCAAGTTGTTAACCAATCAATTCCCTCAAAACCTATTAGCTGACAACAAAACCTTCAACACAATGAGCATCTGGGGGAACATTTCAGATCCCAAATATAACATAGGTATATGTTTTTAAAATGTTGTCAAGTCTAAGGTAAATCAAAACAGCCACATACTGTGACACTAAATTCAAAAGGAATGTGGAATCCCTTGAATTCAAGCTCCAGAAAATCATATAGCCTATTTGTGAACATCATACCAATGCTCTATGTCAACAAGGGAAAAAAGTCTTCAGCCTGCATAGAGTTCAGAGATGTAACAAGAAGGAAGGAGCAAACCCTTGGAAAACCACCTATCCTTAGTCCTTAAGTGCACCTAGATTCTTCCACTCACAGCTCAGCCCCCCAGAGGCCGCCCAGGACGACTGTGCGCATGCTGGGACCTGGTCTTTCTCTCCTCTCCCTTCTTCCCTGGCTCTCCACATTGGGACTCAAGATCTATCATCAGCTGCTATATCTCAAGACCAATTTAAACAGTTGAGCTTTCCATGTGACTCCTAGCTTTATGGCTTCCTGAGCCTTCATTGCCACTGTAGCTCCCAAAAAAGAGATGCTCTGTCCCCAGTACAAGCCTCAGAAAATTCACACAATTTCTGGGCCATTATTAACATGGATTCAGCTCCAATATGCTAATGACTTCCAAGAGCAGAATGCTCAAGAAAAGGAGGGAAACCAGATAGGAAATTGTCAGTGGCCAAACCGACTCAACAGGAAACCAACCAGGAACCACTCTGTCTGGGTTCTGAGAAAGTTTGGCCCAAGTTCTTGTCCATATTTGGATGGGGCCCTGAAATAGACATTTTTCAGGCAGGGATCAAATCAGGTGGCTTCTTAGGGCCAGAATGGAAGAAGATTATGGATACTCACACAAGAAGAAAATAAGGGAGCCTAGCCTCCATGAAGGGGTGACAGCATTCAGACTACTAGGTCTGAGCCAGTGATGTTCAGAGGACTTAGAAGAGCAGGAGAAGCTTCATACCAGCTGCACATTCTGGTGGCTGCAGGAGATAAGCCTGTGATGGGACGAGAGGACTTCTGTAACCTAGGGTCCTGGGATAGACAGGAACCATTGTTCTGAAAAGCCCTGGACAGATGGGACCACTATTAGAATCTCTGTCTCAATGTCCCAGCCCATTGGCCATTCAGCTGAGAAGGAAGTGAGTCCCTAACCTTAATTGTAGCTCTTCCAGTTCACATTTGATAGGACTAGATCAATGTCCAGTATAGATTTCTCTTTGGGACCTTGTACGCTAACCCCTTTTACATTAAAAACAGAAGAACCCCCAAATCAAGTTTACTTATGAGGAAACTTGTCAGAGAATTAAAAAAAAGAAAAGATGAATTGCGTTAGGAAAAGGTAGCCGAGATTGGCTACAGGCTCCTCCCAGGATGAGCCTATGAAAGCCTCCCGTCTGTGATCCTCCCTGGACACTGCGGGAAGCACAGTCCCCCAACAACTCCAGTGCATAGAGCCTAGGTGTCACTCAGTTTTATCATGGGAATCTGAAGGTGTCAGCAGAGGTGGAGAGGGGCTGGGGTAGCAACAGTTACAGAGCCTTCTAGCCAGGAGGCTGAGAGATGAAGGAGGGAAATAACTGCCCCCCCTCTACTTCAGTCCTATCCAAAGGTGGGAAACTAAGTCAGGAGGCCCCAGCAGCCGGATGTGGCAGGAGCTGGGGAAGTGTCCCATGGCTGGTGGCTCTTGCATTACTTCACGCAGCAGGCTGCTCTGTGACGTTTGGTTGTGGGACTAGTAATGGGTTCTCCTAGGCCCTGGAAGGCCTGGCAAGGTGTCGTGTCATGATGAGAAAAGCTAGCGGTCCTCACACAATATTTTTTTCTGTGACTTTTCACTTATTATCAGTTGTATTAAACTAGCTGGAGATTTACAATGATCTGTTCAAATTATGTTTTGTTCCTGAAATAAAGGTACAAAAGTTCATATGCTATAAACTGAATATAGTTTTCCCACAGAAAAGATGTAACAGGATTATTGTCCTAGCCCAAGTCTGATATACTATTTGTAGAAATGAGCCGAAATTGCATGGTAATCAATACACCTACAATAAAAGATATCTGTATGCTGCAGAGAATAAATCTTTCTAAGGTGTCTGTAAATCAGTCAAGTAGAACAAGGCAGAAACCAATCATGGGAAGTCTCTAAACAAATTTATGTAAGACGTTTGTTTTAGTTGCTTTCATCGTCACTGGGACAAAACACCCAACACCTACAAATTAAAAGAGGACGGCTTGATTTTGGCTCACGGTTTATAGAAGTTTCTGTCCGTAGTCTTCTGGCCCCAGATACTGCAGTACTTTGAGGTGTAAACTGCCAACGTGTCAGAAGAACAAATCATTCAGGGCACATATGTTGAGCCAAGCAACTCAAGGTTGGTTGGAGACCACATCCATTGGATTCTGGGTACCTTTATAAACATTCTGCCTGGATCAAAGGGCTGTAGAACACTGAGGACCCCCCGTGGTCAAATTGGCCCCTAACCACTCAAGACATTTCTTCTGGGCCTCCACATAAGTAGTGAGCTAGACCTTGGAATTTGTACCCTAAATCAAAAGAGGCCAAACTCAGAGGCCTAAAGCCATTCTGAAATCCCCCTCTTTGCACCTGCCCCCAACATTATCTTCATGAAACAGAAAAAACCTTCGGAGCTTTGTAAAGGAAAGGAAATCTAGATGCTACCACCTTGGAGAAAAGAGGCTGTGGCTACCTCTTCCTTTGTGTCATGATTAGCCTTCTGCCTCAAAGCCCAGTGGAACATTGATAGGCTTCATGCTTCTTCCCTGGTACTGACAGAGCATGCTGTGAATGGGTTTGGGAGAAACATATCTGGGACTTTTCAGGTAAGAATGGCCGGCAGCTTACATAGAATAAAGTCATACTGCACCGATATCCAAGGCCACATCATGGCTTCAACCTAGTCCTCGTGTAGTTGCAAAATATTCTGGAAGAAGGCTATGACTCATCGAGGTTCACCAAATGGATTTCCTCAGCCCCGCCTGAATACATGGAGAACAACAAGCATGTGTTTGGAAACATGAGTGGTGAACACTGCGAGAAGGGCCGGGCCCAGAGCTGTAAGTCTTATGCTAGGTTTTTGTCCAAATGGTATCATGTGTGTGAGTGTGTGCATGTATGTGTGTGTGCCTGTGTTTTTACACTGAGTGTCACACTGACACTTTGGTTCTTTTAGATCCACTTTCCTAATGTGTACGCCAATGAGCTCATTTGCTGTGTTTGGCTAGAAGGCCACTCATTTCACTGTTTAGGTAAGCAAAGAAAACTTTGCTGCAGGTCCATGAGGCTTTTAGTCCAAAGCCAGAGGAAGAAGAAGGTGCCCAGTTTCACAGAGCTGGCAGATGTTGACATAGAGTCAGTCATTTTTACCATAGCTCCTTGCTCAGCCCTGTCAAGGGTCCTTGGAAACCCGTGGAGAAAGAGATTTCCTTGCCATGTGGCCAACGGACCTGTGTGGACTGAGCTACATGGCTGCGGAGCCTAACAGTTGCAATCCCCTTGTAAACACCAAGAGATGAGGGACGGGAAGCTCACCACCACCTGACCCTCCTGGTAGCTGTTTGGTGACAGACACATTCTCTTCTCGGGTTGCAATGGTATTCATGGCTGTCACTGGGCTGGGGGCTGGGAAATCGCCACCTGGGAAATGCATTGAAGATGCAAGCAGCAAGCAGCTTTGGGGGAAGTTCCGGTGGCCTGGCCTCTGGCAGGGACGGGCAAAGCAGCTGCATGAAAGGGGAGGGTGAGCGTGAGGGCTGTTACCCGGTGTGCGCGCATGACTCACATGCAATCTACATCCGTTCCTGTACCCCTGGGCTGTCTGCTCTCATACAGCCCACTTGGCCTTTCCGGTGCCAACTACAGTCACTGAAAAAACAAGGGAGAGGGGAGTGGAATACCCAGGAAAAAGGGAAAAGAGAAATCAGGCTCGCAGACCCAGATTTCAAATGATTTCAGGTCCCGTGAGATGCTATGCGCTTTGGCCACTCTACTTTAAGCACGAATTATAGCTACCCTCAGAATGGCCTTTTCTTTGGTAGTCTTTTCCCCTCCAAGGCACCTCACCTTCGCACTGTGTACCAGTTGCCTCTACCTGACCCCTTTCCCTGTGTCAGAAGAACCCCGAGAAGGGATGAGGGTAGAGGTTCGTGTCAGGAGAGCACAGCAGAGATGTCTACGGCAACAGCTCCCCCAGTCATGGGCTAGTTCTGCTTCCGGAAGAGCCATGACTCCTGGGAGGTATGCCTTGTGCCTTGCGCCTTGGCCATGACAGGCCGTGCCCTCAGCAATGTGAAACTTTCCAGGACAGCCTTCTCCTGCTACGGGGAGGAGACCCCGTGGCTTTCAAACTCAGCCTGAGCCCCTCCTCTCAGTGGCTGAGACATGAGGGCCCAAAGGCTGTGGCGACACTCCAGGTCAGCATTGTGACCTCAGCTCTTCCACACAAAGAGGAGGTCACCCAGCTCTCACCTCGGCCTGTAAGTTGCTAGGACAGTGGGCTGGTCCTGGGGGCTGTTGTGGGGTAGTGGGAAATTTGAAGAACACCCTGGCTTCCTCCATCATGGCCAAGAGGGCAGAACTGAAGAAGCCAAACCTGGTAAAGGAGGATCACTGCTGGATGATGTGGGGTCTCCGTGCGCGCCTATGAGTAGAGATGGGGCAGGGAGGATACCGAGAATGTGCCGGTATTAGTTTACGTGGTGGCGAAGCGACCTGGAGAAAGTGCCAATAGACCTCCCATGTTTGGTTCTCTGTTCTGAGCATAAGTAACCTCTCAGCCTGGACGGAGTGTGGGATTGATGCCCTTGGGCATTAATGCAATGGGAAGAATGAGGCCGCTGCTGACTCCCTTTTTATAGCACTCCCACTCCTCCAACTGCTCGCAGCTCCGTGCAGCAGGGCAGGCCTGCACCACGCCCACCTCCCATGGGCAGCCTAAGGTTCAAAATTGCTTTTCTAGATTAAATATAGTTATCACATCTATTTCATAGACAAGGGAAGCTCAGAGGAACTAAACTCACCCACGTTGGCGAGCTAGAAGAGAGAACAGCTCAACCTGGGACCTAGTGCTATCCCCGAGGCCCTTCCGCACTTCTGACATGACTTTTAGGAGGTTTCCTTAGAGTCTCTGTTGGGCAGGCCTGTGCTCATTAGGACACCATGACCCGAGCTGAGTTGTCTCAAAGCAGATCAGGTGCTGGGAAATACATGAGCCCGTGCTCAAGCGCAGCTGAACAGGCACGGTTGTTAGGGGAGGCTTGGGGGGCCTCTTGCAAGGGCTGGATGCTATCGTCCCCCATCCTAATGTTTTGTCTCTCTGTAGAACAAGAACTACAAGTCAGTTTGCCCAGAGTTGAAGTCAGAGCCAACCAAAGTAAGAAGCGTTTTTGTGGCCATGCCAGCATCCAGGCCTGAGACCCATGGGGAGGTGACCTGGAGTCAGGGGTCATTTTCTGTTCCTGGTGGCCAAGATCTCTCCCAGGTGCGGGGGATACAATGAGAGAAACAGAGACCTTTGTTCTCCGAGACCTTCACCTAGTAATCAATCAGATACATAAGTGATACAAGACAAGTTTCAAGAGGGAGGAAAAGGAGGAGGATGGAGGAAACTTCTGCACAGGCAGGGCCACCAGCTTCATCTCTGCGCTCTGTCCCTAGGGAGGGGCCCAAACTCGGAGTGATCCCTCCTCCCTGTGCAGTGTCACCCTCATCTGCAGTTTCCAATGCTCTGTTTCTGTTTCAATCACAGACATACAATTGCAAAGAAGTTAAACACAAAGGGCTGTTCACCAAAACGGGGATGACACAGGAGCTGAAGGTCAGTGTGTGAGCCCAGGCAGCTCGGGGCACACGGGTCGGTACAGGGAAGAGGCGACGGGCCGGCCAACTTCCGGGTGGACGCACTGCACCCACCGGCACTCACAGCCTTGAAGCTTCGTTCTCTCTGGGTCTTTTTTAACTTTTTATTTTGAAATTATTTTAGACTAACATAAAATTTGGGGGGAAATGGACAATGAAGACTAATATAGCCTTCACCAGATTCCTCAAATGTTAGCTTTTTATCATGGTTGCTTTATTTCCCCTGTTTCTGTCTTTTTGTGTACACACACACACACACACACACACACACACCAGCCCTTTATATCCATGGGATCCTTCTACATCTGTGATTCAACCAACCTTAGATTGAACATATTTGGAAAAAAATTGTGTCTGTACTGAAAGTTGTGTCTGAATCTATACAGACTTTTTTTCTTATTCTCTATGCAATGCAGTATAACAACTATTTACATAGTAGCCTTTACATTGTATTAGGTATAAATGATCTAGAGATGATTTAAAGTACATGAGAGGATATGCACAGGTTATATGCAAATATTGCACCATTTACATAGGGGATGAGAGCAGCTGCAGATTTGGGTATCCGCAGCAGTCCCTGAACCAAACCCTCTCAGATACTGACGGGCAGCTGCATGACTTCCTATCCCAAGGGATCCTTTTCTGGACCCTGGGTGTCAATTCGTGGGTGTCTCTTATGCTCTGCGCTATGAGGGGGCATAGAACCAATCCAATGGATGCCAAGGGATGACTATATATATTTTGAACTATTAGAGAGTAAATTTTTACCAGTCTTCAGCACATTTTTCCTAAAAACAAGAACCTTCTCTTACGTATCTACAGTAGAATTTTCAATATCAAGGAATTAACATGGATACAGCACTAATCTGTAGACTTTATTCTCATCCCACCAGTTGGGCCACTGGTGTTTTTCACTTTAAAAAAAAAAAAACATGTTTCTGGCCCAGGACTGAATCCAGGATTGTGCATTGCCTCTCATTGCTATATTTCTTCATTCTTCTTTAATCTGGAACTGTTTCTCACTCTTTGCTCAGGAAATTTTTAAAGCTTACACATCATTTATTTTGCTGAATGACTCCTAACTTGGGTTTGTCTGATGTTCGGGCCTGTAGATTGGGGGCAGGCCTTCCAAAGCAGTGACGGGGCATGCTTTTCCAAGGGTCCTGTTAGGAGGCCCACAATGGCAGAGGTCTCCTGACCCACCATCCTAGTGCCCCTCTCTCCTCCTTGTGGAAGTTTCCCTCTGGTCCGTTTTTTGGAAGCGCCCTCAGGGTCTGCCCTTTCCTCCATGAAAAGTTCTCCTCCAGCTAAGATTTTTGTTTACTCCCTCTTTCCCTCGTTTCCTTTCCTCAGAATGAACTTAGAGAGGTGAGAGAAGAACTCAAGGAAAAAATGGAGGAGATAAAACAGGTAACAGGATAAGGTTTATATAACATGTAGAGAAAGTATAGCTTCGAAAAATGCAATGCCTAACTTGGAAAAGTAAAAGAAATGGGGAATTGCATAGGGAAAGCAAAGTGACTTAACCCCCTCGAGTGCTTACGTGTTAGGCACTTTGGATATTCATATCTTACTTGTTTGATGCCTAAACCCAGTCGCTGAGTGACCAAAAGTTCCCTACATCCTAGGGCAGTAGGGGGGAACTAAGGCCACAGTGGGCTGTTTGTATCATTGAAAGTTCTAAAAGGTTCATCCTCACTGGCTGGGTGTTAAGGCTGGTGTGGTATTACCTCCGTGGTAAAGCTCAGTGAAGGGTTGACATGGGGTTGGGGGGCTGTCAGAAACCAACTGCATCCTCCCCATTCACCTCCCTTTGGTGAGCTGCAAGGCAAGAGCTCTTGTTTCTATGACACACCAACTATGGGCTATCTAGGGAATGGGAATAATCAAGCAAGAAGGTATCAGCGAAGCTGTGATCCACGCTCCATCTGTAAGCCTTGCAGGAGCCACAATACAGCGCACCAAGGCTGGCAGTGGAGTGACTTCATGGCGTGCAGCCTAGTCCTCTCATAGACTCCCTGGAAAGAAGGTGACTTTCATAAGACCTTCTCAGTCTGTACCAGAGGTGCTGCTGCACCCTTTGCTTAAAATGCCCCAAAGATGCCCCACCTGACTTCAGGAATATGCTCTGTGCTTTTGTCAAGTCATACTTTTCTTCCTCATTAGATAAAGGATATAATGGACAAAGATTTTGATAAGCTTCATGAATTCGTGGAAATTATGAAGGTAAGATTTTACTGAATGCTGTCTGTCAGTCAGTACCACACTGGAAACTATGAAAGAGATGCCGGAACCTGCCCTCCAGGTGCTTGTAACTGGTAGGAGACCCAAACCCCACTGCAAGAAAGAATTGCAAGCAGAATTGCAGGCTGTCAGTCAATTAGGGATTTAGTGACCTGAGCAGTGACTGTGGGCTAGAACAACAGGAGAAGTCCTTAGATGGAAACTGAGTCAAGTTGGGCTTGGGAGATTACATTGGCAGCTTAATGCAAATCTAATAAAAAGAAACCCAAAAAGATATTTTTAAACAAAAAACAAGCAACACTAGATGATAATCTGGATTCTACAACAGTGGCTCACCAACTTTTTAGTGTGTTTCAGAATCAACTAGAATACTAGCAAGAAAAATGATCCCAAGCTCATGTTTAGACAGAAATTGTGTCCTTGTATTTTGGTCAAGTTCCAGGTAAAAGTTTGAAAGCCACTGATGTAGATGCACAAAGAGGGAAAAGCAAATAGCTACAAATTTTTCAAGAGCTGTAATGGGGCACTATCCTTACCAGGTAATTCCAATTCATTATAAAGCCACAGTTTCTATTCAGGGTGGTAGCACCCAGGGAGAAGCAGATAAATTGCAGGAATGGGAACAGGTAACTCTGTAACAGCCTCTCTGCTAAGGATGCCCTGAGAGTCTCATACACTTCCTCTAGGACACACAGCCAGTCTAGAGGACCTGAATAAAACTGTCCCAGGTGAGGGCGGAGCTGCTTACAACTCCATAGTGATTTCCAAGTTTTCCCTTGGCTAAGAGCCAGGTCCTAAACACTTTATCAGCACCAGTCCACTTGGCTGCACATCAGGATCTCCTCAGAGTGATTTTTGACCCTCTCTTTCCCTATACCTAGGTTGCACCCTGTAATAATGAGATTGGGGGCTTTGGGGAGGAGGTCAAGGCACCAGTAGATTTTCAAATTGCCCAGGTGATTCCAACATATGCTCAAGGCAGAGAATCACAGTTCTATAAAATTTCAAATATGATAAAGGTGATTTTTTTCAATATCAGTGAAAAGAAAAGAAATATGTAATAATATTAAGATTATTTCTTGTCTAAATGAGGAAAAACTAGTTCAGTTATCACAGTAGATAGAAATAGTCTATAAGGAGAGCTTTAGAAAAACCAATATGAAGTTATAAGTAAAAATGTAATTGGATATTCTAAATATAGGTAGAAGAAATAACCAAGAAAGTAGGATATATTTAACTATAAATAAATTACACTATTAAGCTTTTTAAAAGGCATATGACAAACTGGGAGTGGTGGCACTCACTATAATCCTAGCACTTGGAAGGCTGAGGCAGGAGGATTGTCACCATTCTGGGCTACATAATGAGTTCAAGGCTGACCTGAACTACATAGTGAGACCCTCTCTCAAGAAAAAAATCACAAAAAAATGACAGAAAATCACCATACACAGAATTTTTAAACAATGGATTGGGGAAACAACTTTGTATAAATTGGTAGCTATAAACAAAAGGCTTTTATCCATAATATTCAGAGCTCACAGAAATGGGGAATAGGAAAAGGGGAAGGGCATGAACAGATGATTCACAGAAGAGAACGTAACTAAAAGGCCATAAATACACGTAAAAGATTTTACCTCATGAACAGGGAAATATATGTGGGTGAAGTGATAATTGTTACATTCAAAGAAGCAAATTTTAAGTTTATGAAAACTATATAATGAGATAGAAGTGCTCTTATACTGCTGACAAGAGTACAAATTTGTACAAACTTGGAATGTTATTCAATAACAGCCATCAGAAAATATACAAGTTTTAAATTCTGTTTCTCAGGATTTAATGTATGAGGATAATTAGAAATGCCAGCACAAGTATGTATTAAAAATGTTCACTACTGGATTGTTTATAATGGTTTGGAAACAACCACAGCTTTCAACAATAGAGGAACAGCCAAATAAATTATGGTATAATCATATAGTGAAAGTCGGGAATTATTAAACACAGTGTTTATAAAGAATGTCTAAAGAATTAAGAAAGCAAGATATAAGTAAACATACCCAGGCCATTCTCAACTAGGTAAAAAAGATAAGTAAATATATAGAAAAAAATGGAAAGATATACCAGATGGGGTGAGAAGATTGGTTTTTATATATGTTCTTGTGTATTGTCCAAATTTTTCTACAGAGGGCAGGCAGTATTTCCATACTAAAACGCAGACACCTTAAGTGTCTTGTGAGTGAGCAGGGCTGGGTGTGCAAAGGCACAGAGGAAGCTATTTCTGGCAGGGACAGCTGGAGCACGGCAGGAGGCAGGGCAGACAGTTGTGTCTCCTGGTCAGTAGGGAGATTAGTCATGAAGGTGGGGGAGTCATTTGGGGAAACTGTGAGAAACAAAACTGACTGGGCGCAAAGTCAGCAGGCAATGAAGGTTCTGAAAAACAGCACACAAGCTGGGACTTGGCTCTGTAAGCAGCAAGAGGTCTCTGGAGATTCTTAATCAAAGAACATGTTGGGAGCAGCTGGTGGCAAGGGCTGTGGGTGGCGGGGCAGCAGATAGGGACTGTCTGGCAGCACGGACACCAGACCGGCTGCTGCCTCCGTCCCCAGTGAAGAGAGGTGAGCCAGGGTCGGAAAAGAAGGAAAGGGTCCACCTGAAAGGTACATGAGAGGAAACGTAAGAGTTCTTGGTGATAGATTCAATACTGAGAATGAAGGCCAATATAGTGCAGCAAGCCAGGATGACACCAAAGTCATAATTTGGATGATTAGAAGGAAGTGGTGACAATGACAATAGTTGGGAAATACAGCTAATAGAGAAGAGGAAAGGAAATCACTTGGATGCATCATGAATTTGAAGTGGTAAGACTTGTAAGAACACAACACATTGTGACTTTGACATTTTTGAACTAAAGAGCATTTTGAGCTCAAGTTATTTTGATGCTGTGGCTAAAATTATTTTATTCAAAATTTATACTAACATTTAAAAATGCTTTCAAGATATTATCTGAGAGGGAACACCAAGATGGCTGAATGGTAAGCAGCAGAGAAAGAGCCTCTATGAGAATCCCCATCCAGATGCTGGAATACTAACATGAGGAGGACAGGAAGAAGGGAAGGGGGTCCCCTGCACGCAGGAAGGGTATGAAGCATGAACTGAAGGCCACAGAGAGAGTGGGCTTCAGAGAAACTTAAATGAAAAAGATGAAGCTGGCAGTGCCTTCTCCCTGAGATGGGACTCACTGCACGAGAGGAGCAGTTCAAACCTGCAGACACACAGTGACTGCTGGAGACCCCAGAGGCCTCCACAGAGAGATGCAGCAGTGGAGGGGAGCAGTGGATGTGAAGGACTGCACTAGCTGGCAGTGAGTGCTGAGGGCTCAGTCATCCTGCATGAGAGAGCCATCGGCTGGAAGCTGTCTTGGAGAGGAGCTGACTGAGCTCAGAACTCAGAACAGCTGCAGGCTCCATCTAGTGGCTCCCAGCTGGGCTCAGGCCCAAGGAAGGTGCCAAATGAGCCTGGTCTCAGCAAGAAGGTGCAGGCTCGCTGAGATTATCCACTACCCCACCATAAAGCTACAGCTGGCTTGCTGGGATAGATTAGCATGGATCTGGACTCTATCTCCACACATTGTACACCAGTGACAGCAAAGACAAAGCTGGAAGTGAATTTTTTTTCTCTCTCTTTCTTGTTTGTTTTGTTGTTTTTTTCTTCAATGTTTGATCTTGTTTTTATATGAGTGTGAACATGGTTTCTAGCCTCTTTATTGTTGTGGTTTTGTTCTGTTCTTTTTATCTCTTCCTTCTCTCTTTCCCTCCAGTCTTCTGCACCAGTTTCCCAAGTTAGGGTGAGCCCCCTTTGTCCTCCAGCTTTACTTCTAATCTCTCTCTCTTCTTTCACTTCTCTGTTTTCTCCCTAATCTATTTTAAATTTTAATCCCTGAGGGAAAAATTGACATATTAAGGACTTGTATACTGCATATAATTTCCTGGTCTGTCTTAGATTTTGTTATATAACCACGTATGGTTAAAGGTGGCAAATTAATAGTTAGCTCAGTTTGTCATTTTCTTAGCTGTGTTTGATGCTATTGTCATTGCTGATGATACCACTATAGCCAAAAGTGACATAATTGTTTTAAGCAGCTGTTCATCCTGGTATTTCAAGAATGAGATTGACTAAGGGTCACAGAAAATACTATGGCACAGTGAAAAGAACTAAGGGCTGGGCCAAACAGGCAGCAACTTCTCATCTCCAACAAATTGAACAGGTAGGACCTTGCAACAGACTCAAAACCCCAAAACCAGCTACACCTGGAAGATACCTTGGAGAAGTAGTCATTTCCTAGGGGATCTACATACTAGCAATGAAGCAATCCAGCATAGGCAATTTATAAGCATCACTTCAGAAATTAAACTGAAAAAAAAAAAAAAAAGAAAGAAAATGAGAAGACATTTAAACAAGATGCAACCCTAGACATCCAGGTCACCAAATCCAAGGGGCAATGAGATGGAACAATCTGAAAGCCACCCACTTGGCCTCTCTGAAGTCACAACAACAAAGCAATTGAATGAGGCTCTAGAGAACATCAAATCAGAAATAATTTCTCAGATAACTGCAAAGATGGTGACCACAATGAAAGCCATGCTTAGTGACTCTAGAACAGATACAAAAAAATACAGGAGCTTAAGAAAATTATGGAGGCCATGAATGCTCAACATAAGAAAGAAATGGAATTCAAAAGGCAGATTCATACAGATATAAATAAAAGAATAAAACATTGTCTTGACAATAAAAATTGTATTGAAAGTATCCACAGCAAATTAAGCCAGTGTGAGGACAGGATCTGAGATATAGAACATAGGCTTGCAGTTAGTGATTATGAAAAGAAAGATTTGAAACTAGCAAGGGACCATGAGAAATAAATACAGCTTCTGCTAGATGAGGCAAAGAAGAATAACTTAAGATTGGTTGGAGTCAATAAAAAAGCAGGAGGTAGCACAAATGATATTAAAAAAAAACTTCACGATTGTCATGGAAGAAAACTTTCTTGGTAGAGAAAAGGAATTTGACATTTAAGTGAGGAATATGGAACTCCAATTAGCCATGATCAAAAAAAAATCTACAGCCAGGCATATCATAGTCAAAATTCCAGAAATTCAACACAAGAGTAGAATCTTAAAAGCTGTTAGGGGAAAGAAACAAATTACCTATAAAGGAAAGTCCATCAGAGTCACAGCTGAGTTCTCAGCACCCTCAAGTCAAGGGGAACTTGGAGTATAATAGTTCAAGTTCTAAAGGAAAACAACCTTCAACCTAGATTTATGTGCCTCACAAAACTATCTTTCAAAACTGATGGAGAAATAAGATGCTTCCAGGACAAAGAACATCTGAGGAAATTTATGACCACCAAGCCAGCACTCCAAAATGTTTTGAAGGACATTCTAGAAAGAGATAACATGAACCACAACAGAAGGAATCTACTAGGTAAGGCAAACAAATGGGCAGGGGGTGAAGATGGGGTGCCAACAACAGGAAAATAACATGACAAGGATAAGTCAGTGCATATCTGTTATAACCATCAATGTTAATGGTCTCCATTCACCAATAAAAAGACACAGACTTGCAGAATGGATCAAAAAGCAAGATCTAATAATATGCTGCATACAAGAGACACAATTAAAAAAAATTCATAGACTGAAAGTCAAAAGATGGAAAACAATATTCCATGTAACAGGAACCCAGAAAAGAGCAAGGGTAGCTATTCTATTTGCAAAGTAAATTATAAGTCAAGACTGATGAAGAGAAATAAAGAAGGTCACTACATTTTTGTAAAGGGAACAATCTATGAGTAAGAGATAACAATCATAAATACATATGCAACAAATACCAGTGCATCCAACTGTATAAAACAAATATTAATGGGCATGAAAAATCAAATAAACCCTAATACAATTGTACTGGGGGATCTCAATACCCCACTTTCACAAAAAGACAGATCAACTAGACAAAAAATCAACAATGAAATGTTACAACTGAACCAAACTTTTGAACAAATGGACTTAATAGATGTCTAGAGAGTGTTCCACCCCACAACATCAGAATGCACATTCTTCTTGGCTGCACATAGGACTTTCTCCAAAATAGACCACTTACTAACTCATAGAACATGCTTAAGTAAATGCAAAGGAATAGAAATTATCCCATGCATATTATCAGACCATAGTGCAATGAAATTGGAAGTCAATGGCAAAAGAAACCACAATAACTTCATAAACACGTGGAAATTAAATAGTACCCACCTGAAAAACCAATAGGTCACATATAAAATTGAAGAAGAAATGTGACAGTTTCTATAATTAAATGATAACAACAATAAAGCGTACTGGAACTTATGGGACACAATGAAAGCAGTCCCATGAGAGAAATTTATAGCACTGAATACCCATATCGGGAAAACAGAGCAAGCACAAATAAACAGCTTACTGTTGAACCTCAAACTTCTAGAAAAAGAAGAGCAGGCTGAGCTAAAAGTTCATATGAGGGAGGAAATTATAAAAATCAGAGCGGAAATTAATGCATTGGAGACTAAAAAAAAAATACAAAGAATCAATGAATCGAAGAGTTGGTTCTTTGAAAGATTAAATACAATCAACAAACCTTTATCCAACCTTATCAAAAAAGGAAAGAGAAGACTTAACTTGATGTAATTAGGAATGAAAAGGGTGAAATCACAACAGACCTTGAAGAAATCCAGAGATCATCTATACCTACTTTGGAAACATATTCTAATAAGATGGAAAATGCAGAAGAAATGCAGATTCCTAGATACATATTAATTACCAAAGCTAAATCTTCTTGATTTAAAAATCTTAAATAAACTAATATCAATCAATGAAATCAAGGATGTAATTAAAAACCTACCAACAAAGAAAAGCCCAGGCCCTGATGGATTCACTGGTGAATTCTACAAGAAATTTAAAGAAAACCTAATGCCATTATTTCTCAAACTCTTTAATGAAATTAAACTGGAAGCAATACTCCCAAGTTCATTCATGGAAGCAAGCATTACCCTGATATCAAAACCAGAGAATGACTCAGCTAAGAGAATTGCAAGCCAATCTCCCTCATGAACATAAATGCAAAAATCCTCAATAAGATAATGGCAAACAGAAAGCAGAATGATTATACACCATGATCAAGTGGGATCTCAGGGATACAGGGATGGTTCAACATACATAAATCAGTAAATGTAATACACCATATTAACAGAGCCAAGGACAAAAATCACATGATCTTCTCAATAGTTGCTGGAAAAGCTTTTCAACAAAGTTCAGTGCCAATTCATGATAAAAAATCCTACAGAAAATTGGAATAGATGGTCTTCATCTCAATCTGATAAAAGCCATCTATGACAAACCAATAGCCAACATCATACTAAATGAGAAAAAATTGAAAGCTTCCACTCTAAAATCAGGAACAACACAAGGATGCCCACTATCTCCACTCTTACTCAACACAGTCCTGGAAACTTTAGCCAGAGCAATTAGACAAGAGAAAGAAAAGGAATAATGATAGGAAAAGAAGAAGTTAAATTATCATTAGTTGCAGTTGACATGATTCTGTACATAGGAGACCCCAAAAAGTCCACTAAAAAACTGCTAGATTTAGTAAACAAATTCAGTAGCATAACTGGATACAAAGTTAACACTCAAAAATTAATAGCCTTCCTGTACACAAATAACAAGCTCACTGAGAGAGAAATTAGGGAAACAACATCTTTCACAACAGCATCCAAAAAATGAAACACCCAGGAATCAATCTACTGAAGGATGTGAAAGACCTCTACCTTGAAAACTATAGTACTCTGAAAAAGGAGATTGAAGAGGATATCAGAAAATGGAAAGCTATCCCTTGCTGTTGGGTAGGAAGAATCAATGTAGTGAAAACAGTCATACTTCCAAAACTGTTATATACATTTAATGTAATTCCAATTGAAATTCCAATAGCATATCTCACAGAATTAGAGAAAAGAATCCTAAAATTCATTTGGAACCAGAAGAGACCTAAAATAGCAAAGGCAGTTCTGGGCAATAAAGGCAAGGCAGGGGGCATCACAATCCCTGATTTGAAATTATACTATAAAGCTACTGTGATAAAAACAATTTGGTACTGGCACAAAAACAGACCAAAGATAAATGGAACAGATTAGAAGATGCAGAAACAACTCCAGACATACTCAGCCACTTTATCTTTGACAAAGGTGCCAAATACATTCACTGGAAGAAAGATAGCCTTTTTAATAAACCGTCCTAGAAAAACTGGCTCTGCAAATGCTGAAGATTAAAATTGGACCCCTTTCTTTCACCATGCACTAAACTAAATTTGAAATTGATCAAGGATCTAAACATTAAAACAGAAACATAAGGCTGGAAGATAGAATAGGTAAAGCTCTTGAAAATTTTGGTATAGGCAGACTTTATTGATAAAATATTGATCACACAGAAACTATCACAAAGAATCAACAACTGGGATCTCGTCTTATTAACAAGCTTTTGCTCAGCAAATAACCAAAGAATTCCCCTCCCCTTGGCTTGGGTGTATCTACACTCACTGCTTTTGGCCAAAACCCACACAACAGGAAATGTGCTTAAGAAAATGGAAGCCCTGAGTGGAGTTAAATTGTGTCTCCGGCTGTAGAAAGGGGAGGCAATGTAGAGTTCTTTTCATAAAAGGAGCCACCGGGCCAACAGCACGTCACCACATCCTGTTTTACTGCACTGTCTCAAGCAGCCATGACAAATGGGAAGAGGTTCATTCTGTGGGTTTGCAGGTTTGACAGAGATGGATGGTGGACTTGGCAGCAAGCAGATTCCAGCTCTGTGTAGCTGGTGCTCATATCGGAGCTGTCCAGCGTAGACAGCTCATCCCAACCATCAACAGACTGAAGAGACAACCCACAGTGAGGGAAAGAACGGTACACAGCCATTCCTCAGACAAAGGGTTACTATCAAGAACATGTAAAGAACTCAAAAACATCAGGCCTCCCAGATTTAAAGACCCAACCCAAAAATGGGCATCTGACACGAATACATTCCTCTCAGATGAATAAATGTAAATGGCAAATACATGAAAAAATGTTTGACATCACTGGTCATTCGAGAGATGCAAATTAAAACGGCACTGAGATTCCATCTCACCCCAGAAAGAATGGCTATTATCAAGAAATCAACCAATAACAAATGCTGGAGGGTCTGTAGGGAAAAATGAACCCTTTTCCATTGTTGGTAGGAGTGTAGACTGATGCAACCCCGGTGGAAATCAGTGTGGAGATTCCTCAAAGAACTAGGATGGGAGCTCCTATTTGACCCAGCTATTCCCCTGCTGGGTATCTTGCCAGGAGAATTAAAAACATCATACCACAGCAATATATGTGCACTCATGTTTATAGGAGCACAGTTTATAATAGCTAGATGTTGGACATAACCCAAATACTCATCAACCAAGAAATGGATAAAAAATATGTGGTATTTTTATACAGTGGAGTACTACTCAGCCATAAAGAAGGATAAACTAGAGACTTTAATAGGTAAATGGATGCAACTCAAGACCATACTCATAAGTGAAATAAACCAGATGCACATGTGTAAACATCATATTGTCTCCCTAGTGTACAAAGCTGAAAAATAAGTTCCAAACTGTACAGTAGATATTGTAAAATGGGAAGAAACTTCAAAAGGAAAGAGAAACTGGGTGGGGGATATAGCTCAGTGGCACAAGCACCTGCCTGGCAAGCGCAATGTCCTGAGTTTGATTCCCAGTACCAAGAAAAAACAGAGAGAGAGAAACTGGGATGTGGGAATGGAAAAAAGGGAGGGAAAAGCAAATATATATGTATACATATATATATATATGATAGTTAAGATAGTTATACTACTAATTTCTCTTAGTTCATTGAAAAGCAAGGTTTGTGCTAATATTGTTTAGACAATTAAATGCCTATATCTTGGACTCTGAGTAACTAATTTAAAAATAACAATATGCAATGTATTAATCATTGTTATTATCTTGTCTTGAAATTTTGTTTTACATTTTTCTCTTTAAAATAAAAAAATTATCTGAAATCATCTCCCCCAAAGAATATAATTTCTTGATCATTTTTCTACAACAGGTTAGACTTGTTCCAGCTGTTTCATTTTGTGAAAATTACTTTTATTGGAGTAAATGATTTTCATATGTTTTATGACTGATCTGTTTTTTTTCCCCCATAACAAATATTATCAGTTGTGTCTTCTGCCACCTTAGAATTTTTTTCATGGGCACTATTTATATCCAGTTTCCCAAGGTCAAATTTTATAGATCTAACTTCTGCCAGGCGTTTTTTCTTTTCATTCTTTCATTTCTTTGTGAATAATAAGCATGCCATGTCACTATAGTGACTGTCAATTTTACTTTTGTGTTGACCACTTCTGCCAGGGCTGGGTAAAAAACAGAGCAAACAGAAACACAGGCCAGGGTCAAAACGTAAGAGTCAAGTGTCTCTGGGGTTAACAAGACTGGTTTTCTTGCTCTCATCATTTTAGAGGCATCAAACCAAAGCAGCTGTGTTTCCTATCTGAGACCAGTGTCTGGCTTTAGCTCACCTAGGGGCCTTGGATAAGCCCCCTCATGACTCCTGTGCTTTGGTCTCATCATGGAATGGAGTGTGTGGGAGGGAGAATGGGTCCTTGTCACAGAGAGTGGCCATCAGCCACTTTGGCCAGGTCTAGTGAAGATTCCTGAGGAAGTAAGATGCCGTGTGTGTGTGTGTGTGTGTGTGTGTGTGTGTGTGTGTGTGTGTTTCAAAAACTCTTCATAATGAAGGTTCTAGTCTTGAATTCTCTCTTGAAGGAAATGCAGAAGGATATGGATGAGAAGATGGATGTTTTAATAACTATACAGAAGGACAGCAAACTGTAAGTGTAACTTGGATCTATCACTCCTTATCCCTAAAGAATCTCCCTCCTCGGAATGCCCTTGGGATTCAGAGGACAGGCAGGTTCCTCAGGGAGTTGTCTTGGTTCTTGCTGTCCCAGTGGCTTGGACTCAAGGCTTTTCCCTGCCACCCGTGCGCTGATAGAAATTGTCTCCCCAACTCTCCACTTCTCCCTGACCCCCAGCCCCCTGCAAAGAGGATCAAAGGAGCAGCAGGACCTCAGGCTGATGGGAACAGCTGACATAAACCCCCAGCTCAGGCTCAAGAAAACGGAAGGAGCTAATAGAGGAGCTAATAGAGCACCATTACCTCCTCACAAGAAGATGATGGAACTACAAAAAACAAAAAAGGACCCACTGGATTCACTTCACCAGTGTAGGAGCTGTGGCGTAAGTGCAGCCCTGCCTCAGCCCGGTACTGGTCCTGGAGCCCTGGCTCCTCTGCTCCGCCTTCCCCTGAGCTCTTGCTGTGAGAGGAGCTGACACCGCCCCACTGCTGGCCCTTGGGTGCCTCCCTAGGCTGGCGCCCTTCCTTGCCTGCTTTGGCTCCTATTCCTGTGAATCTTCCTAAACCATGACCATGTAGGACTGGATCCTGGATCTGCCTGCTCCCAAGCTCCACTGTATTATTCTGTCCTTTCCTATAGCAAGGCTTGATGAGGTGCCCGGCAGGTTGGCCACCTTGGACCAAGGAAAAATGACCTTTCTTGTGCCGTTTCTGTCCTCTGCAGGAGAAATGTATATTGTGTGCCTTAAAGACCAACCGCAATCAGGGGTAGGTAGATCCATACGAGAAGTGCCTCATCTCAGTGGGTGTCTTGTTGTCCCCAAGGGAGTGTGCTCCAGCTGCCTTCTCAGCAACGCCCCACTGTGGTTGTGCAGGGAGTGGGGATAGTAGTGGATTCTGCCACTCAGCACAATCACTCAGTCGTAGAGGACGTGGCACCAGGAAGGACTGGGGCGGCCAAGCCTGAGGCTGCTCCCCAGAGGTTCCCGTGGTGGGGAGGGTGCCCTGCTGGCTGCGGACCTGACCTTGCCTCAGGGTCCTGCCTTTCTCCCCACCTGGCAGGAAACGTCCACACCAGGCCTGGGAATCCTTTTCACCCTTGGCATCTGGAGCTGCCTTCTGATGTATCTGTGCCTCTTCCCTGACGAGACGGAGCATGTGCTTCCAACCTAGAGCAGCCACAGAACCCACCAGCAGCTCTGTTCATGCTTTGCCCACTCCCTGAGCTGCACGACAAGGATGTGCTACCCCCTTCAACACCATCCCTACCCAGGTCTCCACCCTGAGATTAAAAATCTGCATTTAAAGCCAAAAGCAGTGTCATTGTTTGGAATACTAGTCCAAAACGGGGATGTGCAGCGTGTTCGTAGTTTTGTTTTAAATCCTCATGTTTCAGACTCCAGCCCCTCTCTGCCTCCTGACGAGTTAGTCAGAAGGTGTATTTTGGTGACCACAGGCTCCCCCACGCTGCCTCCCTCCATTCCACCTGGTCCATACAAGTCCCAGGTCAAAGCGCTGGGAGGCGGTGAAGGTACTAGATGCCAGTGTGTGTGGTCTCTGGATGTTCCCCACCGCTCTACCCCTACCCCTCACACTCTCAGTTCCTGCACTCTGCATGGAGCCTGGGCATAGCGGGTGGTTCAAGGAACCCGCAGGCCTTGGCCTGGCTTATAGTGTCCCCCTCTGAGGTCTCTCATCAACAGCACTCAGATCCCTGCTGTTCAGAGGAAATTTGTGTCCTTCTCAGACTCTGGGGACCCACCTTCCTTACCCACTGGAAGCTTTTCTGTCTTCCTCCTTCCGAAGGAGTTGCATCCCTTTGAAGCCTTGACAAGTTGGGAAGGAGCCAGTGACCTCCTAGCTTCTGCTTGTCCCTTCTGCCTCTATCCCCAGTCCCCTAACTGAGGGAAGATGAAACTTGGCTGTAAGCTGGATATCAGAGGGAAAAAAGAGGTGGAAAAAACATCTCAATAAGCTAGCTTGCCACCGATGTGATTCTTTGGCTTTAACTTGACAGAGAACAAATAAATGGGATTCCAGATTTTGTTTTACACAAGATCTTTTCTTGTTTTATCTCTTTGCTAAGCTGACTGCTTCTACTTTTAGACAGTCCAATAAATGACTGGTCACATTCTTAATGGAAAGAACAATGTATTTGGTGCTTCAGATATACATTTGAAAAGCAAAACCCAAAACACAACATAGGCCTTACTCTGAAGGAGCTTATAGTTTTAAAGGAGAAATGACAAAAATGCATAATGAAAATATACACCATAGACAAATAAGCACAAATAATAAGCATGTTCTGAGAGTAGAAATGGATCACATATGAGGAACAGGGGTGGGTATTGCCCTATATTTATTTCTTATTGTTGCTGCAACAGATTACCACAACTTGATGGCATAAGACAACGAGAAGTGAATGTCTCTGGGCTAAAAAACCAAAGTGTCAGCGGTGCTGCATTCTTTCTGAAGGCTCGAGGAAACTCTGCTTTTTGCCTTTTCCAGCTCTGCAGGCTGCCTGAGTTCCTTGGCTTCTGGGTCCCTCATTCCTTCAAAGCCAGCAATGGCCAGGCCACTTGGAGCCTGACTTTTCTGCCTCCTGCTTCCACTTTTAAGGACTTGTGTGATTATGCTGAGCTCAAGCGGATAATCTGGAACGTTCTCCCTATTTTAAGGTTATCTGATTAGCAACCTTAATTCCTCTTTGTCAAGTAGCATAACATATTCACAGGTTCAGGGAATTAGAACATGGGTATCTTTGGGGGACATTATTCTCCCTATCACAGGGGACTTCCCAGACCCTGTTTCTTGCCACTATCTTTATGACTTAGACTCAGAAGTAACCTACATCACCATTTCTGTCATTAGTTATGACTAACCTACACTGAAGGAAAGAATGTAGCAGAGGTCTAAAAAAGCAAAACAAAACAAAACAAAAACCAGTCCATTGTTCCCAAGTGTTTGCAGGTTTGGTAGCCTGCAAGAGTGGTTCTCACTCTTCCAGCGTAGTGGTTGTTTTGGATCCTGGTGCTCACTCCTCCTTGGATTCCTGGCTTCCTTGACCCCTGTTTTTGCAGCCCCATCTTCTTTTCTGTCTCTCTTGCTACCGCTCCTCTGCTGCCTTCGTCAGTCTGGGCTGTGATAGCAGAATACTATGGACCAAGTGGCTTATGAGCAACAGAACTCTGCTTCGCACAGTTTTGCAGACTGGAAAGTCGAAGATCAAAGCACCTACACGTTCAGTGTCTGGTGAGGGCCCGTTTCCTGGTTCATAGACAGCGCTTTCTCGCTGTGTCCTCACATGGTAGAAGGAGCAAGGGAGCGTTCAGATCTCTTTCATAACGGCACTAATTCCACTCATGAGGGTTCTGCCCTTGAGACCTAATCACCTCCCAAAGTCCCCCCTCACCTTCTATCACCTTCTCTTTACTACATTCCTGAGTGCACCACCCCCTAGGTGCATTTTAGAGGCACATAGTAGTGTCTGTCTACATCTTAATATGGACAACCTCTAGGCTTTCCTCATATCCCTTTAGTATTTTATAGGACCTAATTCTCTTCCTTCTTGGAAAGTGGGGAGAGAAATCGACACTGCAATCCCAGAATCAATGCACTGTTTGTTCAATGAATGATTATGGCACACTCAGCCTCAGTCCTTGAGGATCAGAAGGCCAAATTCAAATTAACATGGGACTTCCTGGAAGAAATGGACCAGCTTCAGTCTAGGGTCTAAATTAATTAATTAGTGGGGAAAAGAAAAATGGACAGGGACAAGACTGAAAGCCCGCAGGACCTTAAAATCCAATCCCTGGTCCTGTCCTTCATGTTCAGGAAAAATGGTGTTTTTTCCTTAAGTGAGTCCATAATCATAATCACAACGCGATTAATTATAAGATGCCTCTTCCATTTATTTTCTCATTAGCATTCATCTGCCATCTTATTACTCCTACCACATAAACCAGCTGAGATGGGAATGCAAATTGGAGAGAAACCAATGTCAACTTTGCTCTAAAGAGGAATGAATTTGAATGATGCTCCCGAGTCTCCATCTCTGTCAGATGACCCCAAGCCTTGGACTCAAGCCCTGACCTCCCATCCGAGTTTAGGTCTCCCTGTCTCCCTAAGGCCTCACTATCCTGTCAAACTCAACACAGCCACAAATAAACTCCCCACCTGTCCCCACAGATCCCTTTTCTGCCTGACATCCTGACAGAGGTTCTTGCCCTTGCTCCGCTTCCTGACAGGTGGAGCACCGGAGGACCTCTAGCCGAAGGCTGGACCGTGCTCCCCGTAAGGGCTTTCTTCAGCCCATCTGTCTGCCTGTCTGTCCCCTTGGTGCCGGCAGGCAGGAGGAGACCTGAGGGCTCCAGAGCTCCGAGCCCCTTCTCTGAGCAGCCAAGCCTTGCTGCGCTCCTCTCCCCAAACTCTTTGGTTTATTTGAAGAATTTCTCAGTATGTGAGTAAAGTACTGATGACTGGGCTGGCAATGGCATTTGTTTCCTCTTTGTCCTTCTATCATCTCCACCTTGATGTAACTCGGATGGCCTTAGGGCCTTTCCTGGAAGAGCTGGGGATAAGAGAAAGGGAAGTGTGTTCTGTAAGGGCAGACTGCATAGAGCTCACTGATTGCCCTCTACTTCTGCCACTTGTTGGATATGTGGATGTGGAAAATATTCCCTGTTTCTGCCACTACTATGAATGGACCATTCAAGTTGGACATTTTCTTTCTTCTTCCCAGGCCAAATGAGCTAGCAAGTCCCAAGTTTATTGTTGCTGCAACAGATTACCACAACTTGATGGCATAAGACATCAAGTTGTAACATGTCACATGTCTAGTAACATGTCACATGTCTAGTCCCAAGTCCGCCCTCCCATTTAGACTTGAGTCCAAGCTCTAAGCACCTGGATCTTGAATTACTTGCCATTGCATCTGATCCATTCCTCTCAACTCCAGTAGCTTCCACTCATGCCTGAGATCCATGTGCATACCACGCCCCCTATTCCATTCCTAACTGCTACTTTCAACTCTCCAACCCATCCCCTACTCAAAAATCTTCAGTGCCCGTTACTTAGGGAATAACATCTGTTCTCTTTAGCCCTCCACTCCAGACCTTGCATTTCTAATCTTGTATTTCTGAACTTTTCCCCTGCATCCCCATCTGTAAATGCTACACTATAGGGTCCCACCTGTGACCTTCACCTTATCCTTACCTCTCCTCTCCTCATTCTGTCACCTCCTTGAAGATGCCAAACCTTTGAAGGACTGCCCTGTCTCCACTCAACTCAGAGACACAGTGCTAGGTCACTTGGCCATTTAGAGACATTGCCCACCTTCGTACTCATAAACTTGCATATATCTTTCCTGTGCATGCAGATGGTCAGTTTCCAGAGACAGGACTTGTCCTCTTCATCCTTGGTAAGGATGCAAGCACTCGGGATATACTGTGTGCCACACTTGTGCACCTGGCCTGTGGAATTCACAGGTCAACCTGCTTCACCTTCTCTCACACGGCTGGAACTTGTCGTCTTGGTACCATGAACATGCTTGAGAGGTCCCAGCATGCCAGCAGTGGTCTCTTCCCACCCTCCAGGAGTGCACAGGCCTTGGGGAGGTCCCAAGAAAATTCCCCAAACTATAGATACTTTCATCCCACATTATGTTGGGAAATACATGTATGTGATTGTGTCATGTACTCAGATTAGCTGATAGAATGAGGATGTTTTCTCCCAATGTAAACAGATGCCAGTTTTAAGAACTAAAAAAAGCCATTGAGTAGCTGCCAGGGTCAGCTGAAGTGCTGTCTTCTCTGTGTATGTTTATGCAGCTCTAAGCTCATCAGTCTCTGAGAACTAAATGGCAGTGGGCAACCCCCACCAACCCCTTAACCTTTCCTAAGCTCACCCTCCCCCAGCCCCAGGTCACCCAGCTCAGGGGCAGCAGGCGGAGGTGCATGATGAGACAGGTTTACCTGACTGTCAAACAGCTGTCGAGTGTGCCCTTGGGGAGGGATCTGCAGGGAGCCACAGCGGTCATTTCTGCTGACAGTACGCACTGGCCAGCTTGCTGACGAGTTTGCTCTTTTTCTGTCCGTCTCAATGTCACCTTATGTGGAGCAGCATGATACCTAACCACGTCTGATCTCTGCAGAATGCTATTCTTGTCCCACATACACAGTGGGGGAGGGTGGTTCTCTCCTACCTAGGGCCCCACTTTTTCGTGCTACATGATCCTAGCCTCCTGTACATATGTGGGACCCAAATAATTGGATCAAGGTTGCTATCGAACCAAACTGGCTCCCAGAACTGAGAGCTGGGGATTCAATTAAAACAAAACAAAACAAACCTACTGTGATAACAACAGCAAGGAGGTCAGACTTGCCATCTCTTGAGTCAAAGGCCTTCAATTCACAGTCCCAGTTTCCTGACACATTGGCCAACTCCAGTCGCAGCCAGGTCTGCCACAAAATAAATTCAGATTTACTCGAATTTAAAAAGTAAGCAAGTGACTTATAGCTGTTTTGAAAAGAGGAAGGATGTGTGTACTAAGAAATCAAACAATAGGAAAATACAAACGTTATGGGGACTGGGATTGGCTCTTGTAGAGGACAGGGATGGGCCCCTTGTGACTCAGCATCTCACATCTGTGACAGCGACCAGCAGTTACAGAGTGAGGTGCACCTGGCTCACCTCGGTCATCCACAGGTTACAGGTGCTGCAGCCCCAGGCCTTGAGTCACCAGAGAAACGCCAGCGTGAGTCATTTGGGAGCAATTAGAATGAAGAAGCCCGGGCACAGGAGGAAGCCAGTGTCTCTATTTCCACCACTGCCACGGCCCTGACAATGGCCCTCACAGATCATAGGCACAGGCCTGCCCCAGAGGTGGGTGGGTATGAGCTCAGCCATCCACCACCTCTGCCTGGAGCCAACACCCGTTTCTCTTAGGCTTGACAGATCTGACTCTATGCCATTTCCATGGGAATGGTCTACTATCCACCCTCCTGAGAGGTGCCACCCTGACTGTCCCCGGGAGTCCCTAGAGTCTTCCAGCACCCCTTCTCCCCTTTTATATCTGTGATCAAGGTGACTTTGAGATATTTATTTAATAAAAGAAAATACAACCAAACCCATTTCAATCTCCAGAATGGAAATTGAAAATAAGAGCATGTTCCCTTCCACTGCAAAGGACTCTGGATAGGGAGCAGCGTGCCCCCAGCGTGACAACAAACAGCTCCCAGTGCAGGGAGGTCCTGCCCGTGTGACACTTTAATATTGACATCCTGATGGCTTCACAGCCGAATGCTAGTGAAAAAAATTTTTTTTAGAACTAGGGATTGTGGGCCTCGACACATTCTAGAAAAGTGCTCTGCCACGAACTATATCACTACTCCCGCTTTATTTTATTTTGAGACAAGATGCCAGTAAGTTGTTCAAGTTGGTGTCAAATTTGCAATCCTCCTGCCTTAGCCTTCTGCATGGCTGCAACTGCAGGCATGTGCTTGGATTCCAGCACTCATTAAAAGAGCACATGACACTGTTATGGTTGATACATTGTGTCAACTTGGGAAGTCTAGAGGTTTGGCTAAGTGACTCAGCAGGAAGCCAGGGTGCTTACTTTGTACACATCCTGAGCCTGTGGAAGAGAAGGGCAAAGATTATGTGAGAGCTACACGCCCCTTAGGTGCGGGTAGCCTGTTTACAAAGTAAGGCAGAAAAAGAAGCCGCTTGCTGCCATTCCTCCTTTTTGCTCTGGCTGCTTTGCCGTTCGGCTGCCATTCCCCCCTTTGCTCTCGTTGCTTTGCTACCTTCTGCCTCCGAGCCAGCCAAGTATGGACTGAAATCTCCACAAACTGTAAGCTAAATAAACCTTTCCTTCCTTCATTTTGGGTGTTGGGTATTTTGTCTCAGCAAAGAGAGAAAAGTAACCAAGACAGACACCAACACTTCCCAAACTTTTCCAAAAAACCTGAAGAAAGAGGAATACTTCCAAACTTCCTTTATGAGACTAGCATTCCCTAATACCAGAGTCAAAGACACTAGAAGAAAAATCCTATAGGCCAGTATCCCTGAGAAACATAGATCCTCAACAAAATACTAACTGAATTGAACAGTACATTAAAATGATTATTCACCATAATCAAATTAGATTTATCTATAGAATACAGGCGTGATTCAGTAAATGTAAACCAATATATGTGATTCACCACATTACCACAATGAAAAAAAAATAATCTCTAGATGCTGGAAAACAATTGGCAAAATTCAACATCCTTTTGTATATATATAAAAAATTAATAAATTAGGTATAGAAAGAATGTAACAAAATAAAGGCTACATATATGACTTATGTCTACATACACGACTTATAACAAGGCAGTGTTACACTGAATGAAGAAAAATTGAAAGCTTTTCTTCCATGATCAGGAGCAGGATACTTACTCTCCTCAGTCCTATTCAACATAGTACTAGAAATCCTAGCCAGAGTGATTAGGCAAGAGAATGAAATAAAGGCATCCAAATAAGAAGGAAGTGAAATTGTCTCTGTTTGCTGACATCACCTTGTTTTTGGTGGTGGTGTTACTAGAATTTGAACCCAGGGCCTCACACACACTAGATTGAGCTATATCTCCAGACCTTGACATTAACTTTGTTAAGTGTGGACCAAAAGTAAAGGAGGGGTGGATTCTGTTACAGGTGATGAGTTTGGGCAGAGTGTAATAGACTTATACTCTGGTATAAGTCTATTCATATAATCACTCGAAGGACAATTTCAGCAACATCAGATGCTTAAAAAGACATGAAAAGATTATGATTTGGTAGCTGGGTGTGGAGGTGCATACCTGTGATCTCAGCACCCTGAGAGGCTAAGCCAGCAGGATGGCAAACTTGAGCTCAGCCTAGGCAACTTAGCAACTTCATGAGACCTTGTCATAAAATTAAAAAAAATTAAAATGGCCGGGGATGTAGCTCAGTGCAAAAGCCCTAGTGTCTTGGTTATTTGTCTTTCGTGGTTCAGACAAAATACCTGACACCCACACTAAAGAAGGAAAGTTTTATTTAGTTCACAGTTTGTGGAAGTTTCAGTCCATACTTGGCTGGCTCCAAGGCAGGGTGGCATGGCAGAGGGCAACAGTTCAAGGCGGCAGAAGACAGCAAAAGCAGCAAGAGCAAAAAGAAGGGAGAACCAAGCCTCTTTTTTTCCCCTTATATTGTAAGCAGTCTACCACCCCTAGGGCAGGTGTAGCACTCACACCATCTCCAGGCTCTCCTCTTGCACAGGATGAGGATGTGTACAAAGTAAGGACCCTGGCTCCCTGCTGAGTCACTTAGGTAAACTTCTAAACTTCTCAAGTTGACACAGTGTATCAACCATTACACCTAGGTTTATTGCTCAGTACTTACTAAAACAAACAAACAAACAAAAATTACAGATGTGTGCCAAGATTTAACTGGAAGCATATTCATCAAAGAGTCATTTAAAATCAGAAACAAGGGAAATAAATACCAGATAGTTAAACTATGGCACACCCATAAAACAGAATGTGCTACTGATATAAAAATTATATTTTGTTGAAGTATATTTAATGACATAAGGAGATGTTAATGATATAATGTTAAAAGAAAAACAGAAAATTATGAAACTATTAGAATACAGTCCTATTTTTGGTTTAAAAAATGCATGAATGTAGGGGCTGGGGATTTAGCTCAGCGGCAAAAGCGCCTGCCTGGCAAGCGCAAGGTCATGAGTTCGGTTCCCGGTACCGGAGAAAAACAAAATAAAACAAAACAAAACAAAAAATGCATGAATGTGTGTGTATGGAAAGGAAGTATGTGTGAAATAGAAAGATTTAGAAGATATACACAGGAATCCCAGCAGTGACTTTTCCCAGGGAGGAGGATTATGATGATTTTTCTGTCTTTTTTTGCACTTAGTTATAATTTCTAATGTTTCTACAACAAATGGCATATTTGTACAATAAAACAGTAATTTTTTTTAAGGAAGAGAAAGATAGGAGTAAAGATTAAAGATAATCCTTAAGAATGGAGACAAAGTTTCCTAAAGTCCTTCTGAAGGAAAGCACCTTAGACCTTTTTGTTACCTGACAGTGACCCAGGGAACATGTCTGTCCATGAGTTCATGCCGGGGAAGGGAACAAATTGACCCCTCTGAATAAACTGAAAGGGACAGCAGGAAACAAAATTGGAGGAGCTGTGTGTTTATAGCTGTGATGCTGCTTAAGCAGTGAGAGGATTCTCACCAGTGCGCCCAGCCCCCAGTCACTCCATGGCTCTGGCATGCAGTAGTCTTACAGGGTCGTGGGGTGCTGGAGTCTTCTGTTTGAGGTGGTTTCCAGGTGGTTCTTTATTGAATTGGTCAAGATAAGCGCAAATGGTAGCATTTTATTTGTTAAGAGTAGGAAAAGAAACACGTTCTGCAGAGAGAGTTTGGGCCAAGTAGAAGTAGGAAAGGAAGTTCCCTTTACTGGAGGAGAGACAGTTACCATGACAACACAGAAGCAAGCGGCTCAACCGCCACTGACCTTTTGGCTGGTGCCACGTTTAGGTCTCCTATCAAAAAACCTACTCAGGTTGTCAGAAGTCCGTGTCCATGGCCTTGGGAACTGTTCTGTGCCTGGGATTTTGTGATTAACAGGTTACAGCTACTTCCCCAGCCAGTCTTGGATGCCCTACTCTCTGCCTTGGTAGGAATCCCAATTGGTCTAGGTTCAACCTGCTAGAGTTGTCCTTTTACAATGCGAGCTAGATCTGGTCACTCTTGAGCTCAGAATTTTCTGATGTTTTCTTATTTCTTCCAGGATAAAATCCAAAATCAATGGCTCGCTATGCCCAGCAGGATCTGCCCTGCTGCCTGCACCAATCCCTAACCCCACATAACCATCCACGTTCTGGACTCCAGCCACACCAGTCTCCTTGCTTCCCTTTAAACTTGCCATGTACACTGTTGCCTCAGGGCCTTCCCGACTACATTCCCTTCCACTTCCTCAGCGCTCCACGGGGCCAGCTCCCTTACCCTTGCGATGACACTTCCCTCATTATTCTATGAAAATGACAATATCCCACTCCCATCATTCATTACATTTTAACTCTGCTTTATTTTCCCCTCCAGCACACTGTCACCAACTTGCACACCACTAGCGTGTTTGTCATTTGTCTTCAAACTGAATGCAAGCTCCTTAAGAGCAGAGGTGCTTCCCTCACTGCCATATCCTAGGGCCTGGCACAGTGCCGGGCACAGCAGGAGGTCAGTAAACACAGAAAGAACACACAGATGCCAGGCAGGGCAGCTCTATGCTCAGAGGTTTACCTGTGTTCTTTCATTTTATGCTTATCACAACGCTATGAAGTCTCTCTGCCATCCTATGAAGTCATTTAAACTGTCATCATTCTCATTTTATACAGGATAAACAGGCCAAGGGAGAAAAGAATACAAAGAATGCAAATAATCTAAGGTCCCGGATTAGGCGGCAGAGTGAGAATCTGAACCCCAGAGTTCAGATTTCAGAGCCTGCCTCTCTGAAGTGTGAGAGCCTGACTGAGGTTGGACATAGCACTGAGCCTCGAGCGGAAGTTGTTTCTGCTCAACACTTCTCAGGGACAGGGAGGGTATTGAAACAAAAACAAAATCAGCTCTCACTTTGATATAGTAGAAAGAAACTCCCAATCTGGTAGATATCTATTATGAGTTCATGTTCTCTAAAATCAAATAGTGAATTTTAGGAACAGTGGAGGTTAAGAGCAGAATATATTTATCTGGGGAAAAAAAGCTTCTGTCCAAGAAAGAGGCAGAAGGGGTACCCAGTGAGTTGCCAAAGGCCTTGCTTTTTCTAGGGATTTTTATAGAGCAAATCCATGACGCGAGACAGGCCCAAGATGGGAAAAATGGGAAATCTCAAGGTGGGCATGAGGTGGGACAAAACTATGGTCAACCAATAGGATGACAAGTATCATTGCTCAGGTAAAATTGATTGATTAAATCGGGATCAAATGGGGAAGCAAGTCATGTAGCAAGCGGACGTGAATACAGAACAGGGGCTCCTTCTGGAGGAAGTTGGGTTAGTGACTCTGGCTTTCTCAGTGACTGATACCTATTTAGAATATCAACCCTAAGTGTTTAGCCTTGGGAAGTATACGAGAGCATTTGTTTTATCTTTTGTCTTGAGGGCTGGCCCTCAGCTGGAGGTGCCTGTCTCCCTCACAGTTGCAAGATATCTCCTCTTCTGCATTGGCTCCTTCGAGGGCTTAGCCCTATCTGACTGCCTATAATATTTTATCTAACTTACTGGTCTACAATTTGGGTTTCGGATGCTGTGGGGGCTCACTCTGACACAGTAGCCAGCAGCCAGCTTTGGACTAGACATTTACAGACGGGTGGGCCTAGAGGAAAACCAGAAATCCTCCCCACAACCTTGCCCCACCCCCAATAAAAACAAGGTACAGCAAGTAGAAACTCAGGCAGGCAAAAGTTGGTTATGAAAATGCACCAGCAGAGGGCGCTGGGGCCCCACCAGTTCCTGCCCACTGAACACACGAGGAAAAGCTGCAACAATGCAATGCAAAAAAGAAAATGGACAGGTGGGTCCCATCCTCACCTCACATTTGGAATTTCTTCAAGGCTCGGGCTAACTGATCTGTGCCCGCAGGAAAGCCCGCGGTCACCCACGTAGGCATTGGTTCCAATAGGCCAGACCCGCTTGCAGTATTCAGAACGCACAATGAAGGGACTTTCATTTTTTCCTTGATTTGCCTAACTAGCATTTACTGAGCACCCGCAGGAGCCAGCGTAATTTCCTAGAAAGTGATGCCACAACAATGGTTAGATTCCTAGGCCAGCCCCCAAAGGCCTCTTACACCTGTACTGTAGAGAAGATAAGGCTATTTCCTATTCTAGGGACAAGAAAAAGAAACGAGGGGAGTAGAGCGTGGAAACGAGGAAAGGTGTGGGGAGAAAAGGAAGAGTGAAGATGCACAGGATCCAGAGGACCCGGGGGAGAGGAGGAGAAGCTGAAACTGAGTCTCTTCCCGGTGCGCATGAAATAAACCACAGGAAGTTTTGCTTTGGCGTCCTCCCATTTCCCTTTGTAGACCCCGACCTGGGAGTCCTCTCTGTGCCTCCTCAGATTGTGGGGCGCCCCCAGCGCTCCTTGACACCCCCACTCTGCCTGCCCAACCTCTGCTCTCCTGCTCCCGAAGTGGCCCTTCCCTGCGCACTGTCGGCGGGAGAGCGATCCAGGCACCTGAGGCACCCTGACATATGACAGACCAAGCCTCGGGGCAGGACACTGGCATCTTTCAGAGCAAGCCAAATTGAAATTTTCCCAGGCAGTGGGCTGAAAGGAGCTGGCAACGTCCGGTTGTTTGTGTTGAGGATGGTGCTTGGGAAGCAAGGCCTGAGCCCCTGCCAGGGGCGCCTGTCTCTCCGTTTCTTAGAGGGGCTGGCAGGAATGACATAGAGGTGTGAGGGCTGGCAGGGGAAGACCACTGGCAAGTCAGGGACTTGCAGTGCGGACAGATCTCTCTGAGCAGTTTTGTGCAGGTGCGACAGACTTCTGTGCAGTTATCTGTGTGCGCTTTGATGAGACCAGAGAGGTCAGCTCAGGAAATAGAATGCCGTGGGGCAAGACGCTGGAGAACTGCTGAGCCGGGAGAAAGGGCCTCCTGTGACAGCTGCAGGCCCAACCCTCCAGGGTCACCAACAGGGAGCCCTCCTAGCCCAATGTAGCTTTTCTCCCCAGAAGTTTTCCCCGCAGAACAGATGGCCATGCTGCCCAGTTGCCCGCGCAGCAGCCCCTGCTGTGACCCCTGCCCAGGAAGTCCTGCTCAGCCCCTGTGGGGGGGGCTGAAGTCTAGGGGGCTGGGCCTTTCTAGATAGCCAGCTGCGGGAGCTGGATGAGATGGACAGGGCAGGGAAGGCACTTCTGACAGGACCACTGCAAAGGTCACGTCCTTTCTTGCGGCCATCCCTCCACAAACCAGCTCACCCCAGAAGCCCATCTACCTGCCCGATATTTTTTTGAAAAGCTCTGCTGGCCATGCAGGAAGGGATACAAGTAGGGAAACCTGTTTGCTCACCAGGCCTTGAAAGAAGAAAATGTGCATACCTACTGTGCAAAATTAATCTTTCTTTTTCTTTCTTTCTTTGTCTTTCTTTCTTTTTCTTTCTTTGCTTCTTTCTCTTTCTTTCTTTCCTTCTTTCTTTCTTTCTTTCTTTCTTTCTTCCTTCAGTAGTAGGGATGGAATCCACAGCCTTATGTGTGTATTGTAATTGTTCTACTGCTGAGCTACGTACCCAGCCCTTTTTTATTTTGGTGATACTAGGGTTTGAACCCAAGGCCAACATACTGAGCTAAATCCCCAGCCCTTTTTTTATTTTTTGAGACAGGGTCTTGCTAAGTTGCTAGGTTTCCCAGGCTGGGCTCAAACTTTTGATTCTCTTGCCTCAGCCTCACCAGTAGCTGGGATTACAGACGTGTGCCACCATGTCTGGCTTTGTGCCAAATTTAAAGCTGGGATTTTCCTACCGTACTCATACCTTTGCTAATGCTCACCACAGGGAACATAACCCCAGTTTTAGCTCTCAAAGTCTCAGCTAGCAGGTCTAATATAGGATGACATATACACCTTTAGAGTGGGGATGACAAATGGGGTTGTAGAGTATTGATAGTATCCTACTCTTGATTGGAGAAGAGGGGATATAGGTGGGTGCTATGTGTAAACATTTTTCAAACCAAACATGTAATGTGGTCCAGCTGCTTTGGAAAACAATCTGGACATTCCCCCCAAATTTGACATGGTATTACCATTTGACACACATTTCTATTCCAAGGTAAATACCCAAAAGAATTGAAAATATATATCCACACAAAAGCATGAATGTGGATGTTCATGACAGCATTATCTACAATAACCAAAAGATGGGAACAGCTCAAATGTCCATCCTCTGATGGCACATGGATAAGCAATGTGGTTTGCCCATACAACTGAATATTATTCAACTATGAAAAGAAATGAAGTGCTGATAGATGCACAATGTGTATGAGCCTTGAAGACATACTAAGTGAAAGCAGCCAATCACAAATGTTCACCTACTGTATGGCTCCATTTATATGAAAAGTACAGAAGAGGCAAATCCACCAAGATAGAAAGTAGGTTAGTGATTGCCTGTGGCTGGCAGAGGGGACCAGGGGATGACAGCTAATGGAGATGGAATTTCTTGTGAGGGGTGATGCAATGTTCTGGAATTAGCTAGTGATGATGATTATACAACTCTATGCTAAAAACCACTGAACTGTGTACTTTAAAAGGGTGAATTTTATGATGGAAGGATTATTGTTCAAAAAGATCATTGTGCCCTTTGCTCTATGTAGTGATACCTTAATAGTACTGTCTTAAAGTTAACTTTAAAAGTGAAGTTACCACTACTCTGTCGCTCTGGATCCTGATTTTTTAAACCTCAGACATTGTCACAGCAAATGTTCCACCACCTCTATGAAGTTGCTGTTGCCCTATGCTGAACTCCTTGGGCATTTAGTGTCAACAGCCACTTACTACTCAGTGCTGGCAGAGTACTGGACCAGATCACTGGCATCACCAGGTGCTTGTCAGATGCAGCAGTGTCAGAGGCAGCCTAAACATACAGAATCAGACTCCACACTTTAACCAGATTCCAGGGCAGTCGAGGTACGCATTCAGGTTTAAGGAGCACTGCTGTAAGGTCCCTTTGCCCGCATCTGCTACCTTCTGAAGAGATTCTAAGCTCCCTGCGCCTGTCTGTCTACCCCGTCTCATGTGTGCTCATAAACATTTGATTCAGCACTCACACACATTGTTCCTGTGAGAATGCTGGCTGATCTCAGCACCAAAGCCAACACCCACTCTGACTTTAAGATGAGGATAAAGAGACTAAAATTAGAGGACACTTTGATCAGATAAGAGAATAGGAAAACTGACATCAGAGTGAAATCTCCAAATGCCATTTCCTATTAAAGGGACTCAGGGCTCCTTGGAAAAATGATTGCTCTAGATCCGGGCAGAAAATGTACAAGATAAAGCTTGTACAAAATGCATGGCATTTGGGGCTATGTTTAAAGGATTCAGGAGCCAACTATGAGGGCTCCCACTGACCACAATGGGGCCACCGGAGCATCAATATTCCAACAGAACACACCAAACATGTTAAGTCCACTCATTCGTAATGATCCCCAAAAGAAAGCAAAACTCTAATTGTTTGCTGTTGAACGGTGTTAGGAAATCAATTCATTTTTCTGGAAATGGTAAATAAATGGGGTAAATTGAGCGATTCTCCTGAGTATCGAATAGTAACTAAATATCTGATTCTCTCATTCCCCCTTCATATGAAATGTTGAAATGTACCAAAATATTTTAAAATGTTTAATGAACCAAAATATTTTTAAAACGTCTTAGGAACTAAAAATATTCAGGCATTGATTATCTGGAGCATCTAATATCGTGGAAAGAGCCAACCAACCACTCTGTGCCTCTTCCTTGAAGGAAATCCCAGCTTGAGAGCCAAGTGTCAATTTATAGGAAAGCAAGGGACAGAAAGCATGTTAAACTGTATCACAGCAAAATTTACACTGTGGGCAAATCTACAAGATAACCCAGTGCTTTTAACAAATAAAACTTACCAGTTTTGGTAAGTCAAAAAGCTAACCCCAGCCAAAATGATTAAAACACAAATATCACTGAAGTATTTTCTTTGAAAAGGGGGAAAAGAAACTATGATGAGACAATACAAGACTCTAAGACTACCAACAAAAAGAAAAGTGCATTAAAAGAAAGTACTAGGCTCTACGTAAACTACAGGTTCACTGCAAACAGCAATTCACATTCTCCAAGCCCAATTTGTATAATATGCTGCAACTGGTTAGCCGATAAAGCCAAAAAAGCTTCAAAACTGCTTTGCTATATTGGAGACCAAGCACTTCTACATTAAAAGATTACTCTTCACAGTTTCCAGGAGAAAAAAAAGATAGAGGGGTAATATCAACTAATTTTGACATCTGAACTTCATTTATACTCTGACAATATATTCGTTTATGACAAAATTTTGAAGCAATTAAGAAACCTGAACACTAGAAATTATTTGCTTTGATGTATGATGAAGTTGTGGTTATGATACAAAAATATTTCGAGTGATTTACAGATGCAACAGTATGATATCTGAGATTTGCTTAGAACTCGTAGAAGACACATAATAGAAGACAGAATAAACTGATGCATGTGGGCTTGAGGTTGGTTGTGTCTCTGGGGGTGGACAGGTGTGTGCTAGTTCATGCTATTATTCTATTTAGTTGAATGTATGCTTAAAAGTCCCTAAAATTGGGCCGAGGCATAGCTCAGTGGGATAGTGTTTGACTAGCATGTAGAAGGCCTTGGGTTCAATGCCCAGCACTGTCCCCCACTAAAAAAAAGGTATCCAAAACTAAAACAAAGGGGTTGGGGATTTAGCTCAGTGGCAAAGCACCTGCCTGGCAAGCACAATGTCACGAGTTCGATTCCTGGTACAGGAAGAAAAACAAAATTAAAAAAAAAAAACTAAAACAAAGATTATATATACAAAACAAACAAAAATAAATGTAATATATAACAAAGTATTAAGAGAAACAAAGCAGAGTTCAAGGATTCACAACTACATAAGAACAATAAAATGATCTTTCTTCTCAGTCACAGCCTACTTTTCCATAGTAGGGTTTTTTTTTTATTTTTTTATTTTTTTATTTTAAAGAGTAAAAGAAGGATAACATAATAATAGGGGGGCTTACCAAATTACAGACAAAGTGGTAGGAAATTATCAATGGTTATTGTATTACATATTGTTACCTACAAGACAGTTTCTCAGGAATACAAATAGACAAATAATAGTGAGTTACAGACAAAAGAGGTAGGAGATTATCAATAGTTGTTGTACTATACTTAGGTATCTTCAAAGTGGCTTCTAAAGAATATAAATAAAACTATATATGAGTGACCTATTGAATAATCATTCAATAATTCTCAACGGTTGTTGTAGGAAACACATAATAATAAACATGGATCCATTTATGAAATAGAATAGGAACAATACAAACATTACAGAGTTATGGACAGATTAGTAGGAAAATATCAATGACTGCTGTAATATCTGTGGTATCTTCGAAGTGGTTTCTTCGAAGAAGAAACTGCTGTAATGCTGTGGTATCTTCGAAGTGGTTTCTCAGGAAGACGGAGATACACAAGAAGGATCTAACAAGTAGTTACAGCCTAAGGGTTGTCAAAAATCAGGTGAGCTGTCTGGGGCGAAAGCCATTTTTTGTAGTGTTTTCTCTCCAGCCTCCCATCGCATTGGGACCCCACAACTATTTAGTGTTCTCTCCCCAACTGTCAGCACAGGCAGAAGGAATCCTGCTGCAGACTTCTCTGGAGCTCCAGCACAGCCTGTACTGTCAGGGGAAGAATGGCTTCCAGGGAGTCTCTGCAGGTATTGTGCAAGGTCCTCCTAGTTTACAGCTTCTGAGCTGCTCTCATGACCTCAGTCCACAGGACCTCTGATCCCTTGGGCTTAGTCTGCATTCTCATGTTCTCTGAGTCCTTGGTCAGCAGCTGCTCCTCTGCTAACTCCGGACCTTTCTGGTTCTCAATGGCAGGAGCAAGAGTGGCCCGTTGTATGGCATATATTCCCAGGGGTTGTTCAAAGTTTGAATGATTCACACACGTCCATAGGTGGGAATCTGCAGCCAGTGCATGGTGGGCCAATTGTGTCATTATTTCTCTGTGTCATGATAGTTCTCAATTGAGTGGCGGCGGCCAGCCTAAGGGCCGGCGCACAACAGCTGTTGCCGCCCCATGGCTCCCCATGCGCCAGGGGCCCTCCCTCCGGGGGCCTACGAGGCAAGAAGCTAGCCAGCTGGAAGACCGGTGCTCCCCGCCCGTGGCTCCCCGTGTGCCCATAGTAGGGTTTTTATAATGTAATAGTTTTCTTTGGGAGGTATTCTGTAAACTAATACTCTTGATTCACAACCCAGAGACTCAAACAGAAATTTAGGAAGCTACTAAAACCCAAGGACAGTTAGACACAGAATTAATTATGGAGTAATTGGGAATTAATTAGAGTAATTATGAGTGTAGTTGAATTCACTAGTTGAAGCCATGAACCATGAACGTGTTGCAGGTGTGGTGGTGCCGAAGCAGGGTGTGGAAAGAGCATGTCTGTTCAGCATCCTCCTCTCGTGGTTCTCAGCCATGGTTGCACAAAGAATCATGCAGGGAGCAATTAGATCAACACCTCTGCCAGAGGCCTGGGGCTTCAGTGGCTCTGAACCCTCCCCCATGATTTGGATTCCCTGCCAGCATGGAGATGAGGTCAGGGCAGGCAAAGTTGGGGTGTTGACCAGTCTGTCCCTCTTTACACACAGCTGGGTAAATGAGGAGGAAATGGTGGCAGTCATTGCTGGGTAAATGAACTGAGTTGATAGCTGAGACAGTGGGTGTCACTTTCATTTTGTTTGCTATGAGTCACTTGAGGTCATTTGGAGCCACAGTGCCTAACCTGAGTCATTTCTTTCTGAGTCTGTAGGGTGTGCCTGACATCCCAATAGGCCAAAGGTTGGTTCTTGTGGACTGCGCCGCCGTAGGCTCCTTTGGCTTCAGGTTTTAATGAGTGCATATCAAGTACCAAGGGTAAACAGCTAGTGTGCATAAAGGTGGGCAGGGGAAGGTTGTGGGGCAGAGGACTGGCCTGCAACTGTGTGCTAGGCTGTGAGTCAGCTCCTAAGGTATCACCAGCACTAAGGCCAGACACCATCTTGGAAGCAAGGAATCCTTCCCTCAGGATCAGGGTCTGGTGCTGAATAGTGACTTCCAGAGCCATGGCAGAACTGAACTGACAGGGGATAGAGAGATTTCGGTATACCCGTCAGGATGCATGGATCCCTGGCAATTGGCACAGAGGGAATGGCATCTGTGGCACATTATGGGAAAGTGTGAGGCAACTTCCAGAATTACTCTCTCAGATGTTAGTTTGGCCCGGGGCAAGAGCCCTCCTTACCACCTCCTGGGACTCCAGCTCCTGGACTCCTCAGGTAAGAGGCCTCCCGGCTAGGATGAATGGCCCTGGGCTTCCCGCCTGTCACCCACGGGCCCATCCTGGCTCAGAAGGAAGAGATCTATCCCACACATGGAATTTCTGACCAAGCAGCCCTTGTCGCACCCCTCTTGCTCTGCTTCATCCTGCTGTAGTACGACTCCACTCTTTTACCTGCCCTTTGCCTCAGCCCCACCAGGTTTACCAGCTCTGACCACTGACCAGCTCAGCATCGCTTATGGCTGCGGAGCACGGAGTCCCCTGGCCTGGTCTCTTTCATTCAAGCGCACCCCTCTTCGGCAGCCCTATGAGATACGGCGGGGCCCTTCCCTCTCCGGCTTTGGCTTAGAATCTGAATACCACTAACCTGCTACCAGATAACAGTGAGAAGGGATCTGTAGCCTGTCAACCAACTGGTCAGTGAGTTCAAACTCAGCTGGAAGACACATGTGTTTAGTGGAGCAGGGTCCATGAGAGGCATGGGGGTGAGGCAGGGCCCATGGCCACGGACTGGGACGGTTTTCTGGAGGAGTGGAACCAGGTGAGGAGAAAAGGCAGGATGCAGGTTCTTGGTGAGACGTGGGGAAACTGGGCAGCTCTGTGTGGAGAAGAGTGAGGAGGGAAGGGGTGCTGAGAACCCTCTAGGGCAGGAGAAACCCCCAAATATTTAACCGCGGGCCCTGCCCTACTAGAAGCTGGACATGCTGGCTGTGCCAGGCATGAGCATTAGTTGCTGGATTACAGGGATATCTGGGGGGCCCTGGGAAGGACTGAGGAAATGATGGACGGGTGGCAGGTGACTGGGGGTGGGGGATCGGGCCGCAGCTGTTTACCAAGCAGGACGGGAGTGGTTCACTATCTTAATGACCTAAGTAGGAGGACCATGAATAGTGTGCACAAGGCAATGCCTGCCATGCCTGTGGGGCGGGCAGTGGCCTGGGCTGAGACGGGAGCCCAGCACTCAGACTTTCCTGGGGCACAAGGCACATACCGTCTGCAGGACGCAGCTGTGAGTTAGCACCCCGTCGTCTTCCTTCCTGGAGAGGACTGTGCGTTCCTGTACAGTGTGGAGACCCGCTCGGGCACCCACTGGAACTCTGTCCTGGCCTAGCCACCCCCTACACCCTGCTGACCCCACCCAAGGAACCGCAGCGCCTGCACTTTGGCCTCTGCCTCGAGACTCTCGATCTCCCTTGTGAACCCACCTCCACTCTTGTTGCTCCTGTGAAGTCAGAAGAAATCCCTGTGACAACGAGAGTACAAACCAAGACTTGTCGAACCACAGTCACAGCCAGAAAGCCCCGAGGGTTGTTACCAGGACATGACAGTCGTTATGACCTTTATAACTGGGTCTGGTCACCACATGGCCACTCTGGCCAGAAAACACTAAGGCTTTGCTGGGAGAGAAGATTCCTCTTTGTGGAGCTCGCTGAGCTTCAGAGGCAGCCAAGAGGACCTGGCACATGTCGTCCGCTTTGACAGGCCAGGACCTCCCTTCAGGGACCCAGAACAGAAGAATTCCAAGCTGTGACTGTTCAGCGGCACGGGGAAGAGCTGAAGGCCCAGCCTGGCCACCACCTGAGGGAGAGCACGGACACTGAGCGGCCACTTCAGGCAGGCGAGGGACTCACACAGGCCGTGCTAGGGAGGCTGGGGTCCTGGCTGGGGAATGGAGAATTGCTCAGGGCTCAAGGTCCAGGACAGGCAGGCCACGGAAGATGTAGGCACACAGTATTCAGATTCACTGCTGGGACTGTGCCACAGGACCCCGCATGCTGCCCTCACCCGTGGTCTCAGTCCCTATGCACTGGCAGCTGGAGCTCCCTCCAGCTGGACTGGACCAGAAGCTTGTGAGCTGGGCTGGGAAGGGCAGACGTGGGGGCCCGGCTCCTGTCTGGACTCACTCACCAGAGGTTCTCCACAAAGCAACAGCAACAAAAGCCCATTATATACCAGAGAAGCAACTTTGTTGATGGAAACAGTGGAATGAAGCAGTCTTCTCTACACTTAGAGAATATCCAGATTAACAGCTGAAAAGGAGAGCAGATGCTGTTGGTTCTTCTTCCTCTTCCGCACAAGGTCAGATCAGACCAAACGCGTGCAGAAGCAACACATCAGGAGGTGGGTGCGTGGACGCGTGGGCGTGGAGCTTGCTGGGCGTGCACATTCACGTGTCTCCATTCCACCCCAGGGAGGTTCAGCTTCTACCCCACAGGGAGACTAAAAGGCCCTGTCAGGCCTGGCGAGATGCAGTGACTTTTGCTGGGTGAAGGAAAGCTCAAAAGTAACAGCAGAATGGACACTGGGAGTCTCCCGGGGGCCCACGAATACCCTAAAATCATATGCAAAGTGTCTCATGGGTGCATGCGTCATTTTCCTGGAGCAAGCTTGCAGTCTTCACGGGACCTTCAGGTGACAAGAAGCACTTGTCAGAACAACTCCCGACACCCCGGGACCTGCAGGGATGCTCTGAAAGATCAATCTGCCTGCCAGTCATTCACATCGGGCATGCGATTACCACTCCGTAGCCTTCCGCCCTCTTCCTGTCCTTCCCACCAACGCTCGTGCTCCAATCCCACCCTCCTCCCCGCCACCCCGGCCGCTCATATGCCCTGCTGCTGAACTAAGCCTCGCTACATGGGTGTTCAAAAGGCATCGATCTGTGCACAGCCAAACCAGAAGACTTTTTCTTGTCCACATAGCAGAGATGCCCCTCTCCTCTCCTATTACCCCATCTTCTCTGGCATTCTTCCTTTCTAAAGAGGGAAAACGATGAGGTGGTTAATTTCTGGGTTCAAATTCTGCCTTCACTTACTAGCTGTAACAACACAAATTGAGCAAAATGTCTGGGCCTCAGTTTCCTCTTCTGTAAAATGGGTAAAAACATAACACGTAGTTCTTAGGCGTGTTATGAAATTTAAAGAGCCTTAACGTAGGTGAAGGGTTTGGGAAAGAAAGAACAAAGAAAGACAAGCAAGCTGGATGGGTGGCGCACACCTGTAATCCCAATACTCTGGGAGGCTGAGGCAGGAGGAATGGAAGCCCAGCTTAGCAACTTAGACCCTGTTTTAAAATTAAAAACAAATAAATGCATAAATTTGAAAGGATGGGATTGGGAGATTTAGCTCACAGTGAAGGCCCTGGGTTAAATCCTCCTTTAGTACAGAGGGGGGAAAGGTACACTGTTCATTCGCAGAGACCTGATTTCCTCTGAGCGCTGCCCTGAGCGGCTTGGTTCAGTGTTAGAGGCTCGGTCCCCGTCCCGCGGCTCTCGGCAGCGGAACCTTTAAGAGGCGGGCCCTACGGGTTGGAGAAAGTTGCGCCCCGAGCCCGCCTCGGAGGGCACCGCCGGGCCCGCCCACTTCTTCCTGTCTCCGCGCGGGCGTGCGGAGGCGGGCGGCGGCGTCCTCCACGCGCGCAGGCCCCGTCGTGCCTCTGCACGGCCCCAGCAGTGGGGCACCCCGACAGCGGAGCCCGAGTTGGCCTTTCGCCTCACCCAGCGGAGTCTCAGGTTTTGGGCCCCAGGGACGGAAGGCCGCACACCCCGTGCTCCGGCCCCGGGCCCGGCCCTGCGGGGCGGTCAGAGAGCGCCGCGGGCCGGGCTGCGGGCTCCGCGCGGGTCCCCGCGCCCGCCTTCCTGCTCCCCGCGGCCTGGACGGCGCCTGCAGCCGGGCGCAAGGAGCAAGGGCCGCGCCCGCGGGGACTGTCGCTTCAGCCTTCGGGGGCGGCAGAGGAGGGAGCCCGGGCAGGGTGCGCGGGAGGCGAGGGCTGAGGGCAGCTCCGAGCGCGCCTCACCCGGACTCCGCGGCGCCTCTGCGGACCTGGGGTTCTGAAGAACAAAGAAGTGTTTGTAAAAAAAAAAAAAACTTGACTCGATTCTGGCCGGGGCACAATAGCAACCTTAAACGGCGCCCTTGCGCGGGCGCACACAGCCTCGCTCCTGGTCTGAGCGAGGGAGCCGGGGCCGCGGGCGCCTGCAGTTCCCGCTGGGGCCGCCGGATGGCGCGAGCGCCGCACCGTGCACCGGGCCGACCGCGCAGGCGGGGGCGGGGTCCCCACGCCCACTTAAACCCTATATTTGCATCCCAGAGAGGGACCTCGGGGTTTCCCCTCTCGCTGGCCGGCAGATGGACCGGGAGGGCGTTCAGGAGGGCGGTTCTTGTCTAGTGCTGGAGGGGGCACTATTTTATTATTGATACGAAAAATTGTATATATTTATAGTATACAACATGATTTTTTATATATATATATGTAGTGGAATGTCTGAACGAAGATATTTCTCATATATAAGCTCTTCACTAGCATATACTTGGACTTCTAGGAAACCATATGCAGTTGTGTGACATTGGATACATTCTGTAATAGAAATTTCCATTTTCAGGGCTGGGGATTTAGCTCAGCGGCAAAGCACCTGCCTGGCAAGCACAAGGTCGTGAGTTCGGTTCCCGGTACCGGAGAAAAGCTAAAAAAAAAAAAAAAAAAGAAATTTCCATTTTCTGGCCATCCTTATAGAACCTGCACTCTGCAACCACTTCAGGTTTTTTAACTGCAAGATTTTTGTTCTGAGCCTGGACCGCCCCAATTCTTTGAGCTACCTGAACTCCGGATCTAGGGGGGGGGGTGTCAAACATTGTTTCTTTAACCTTTTATATCCCTGTGGAATTAGAGGGGTAGTTTTTGTTATATTTTTTGAAAAAACAACAACAACAACAAAAAAAACCTAGAAAATGCGTGGATGTCTTTACTGGGAGAACTTATTAAAGTAATCACACGTCTCTGGGGTTTATTTTGCATCACAGCTCAACCTTGCATCATAAAAATGTATTGGCAAATTGTACCAAGAGTCCAGAGTTTTTTATTACTACATTTTCAAAAGCATTGTTTTCTTGTGGCCCTGATAAGACAAAGAAGGAAAGTTGTGAGAGTGAGCTAACAGCGCCTCTTCCGTGGTGTCGCCTCTCGGGACCAGTGGGAGGGATACGGCACAGAAAGGGGCCGTCACAGAGCGCTAATAAGGTGGAAGGCTGAGTGTACACTGCCTGGAAGCCTTCAGAGACCAGAACAGTAACTAGGCCAGACAGGCCTGTTGTTTTCACGCTTGGAGGGAAGAGTGAGAAATGGAAAATGATCTCTTTACCTTCCCAGCAAATACAGGCCTTGCTCAGATTTTCTCAGATTCTGCATCCCTGAGACACCAGCTGCCCAGTTACATGGAGCCCGATCAAGACAGAGAGAGAGAGAGAGAGGGAGACTGACTGTCCTTCGTGAGAGTTCAGTAAAAGCGTGTTTTGACAGTTCTGGGGGCCAGTGGGGTCCAGGTGAGCGGAGAACTTGAGGAGGGCCCTGACCTCTAGGTACACCACGCTGAGTCTTCAGGATTGCTGAGGGGAGTGTTTAAGCCACCAGCTAAACACCATTTTAAATTTAAATTTGGTAAGGTTTTTCCAGTACTTAATGAGGAAAGAGGTAACACATGGAGAGGGCTTGCTGTAATTATCTCTGCTCCAGGTGTGGAAACCACGCTTTGGCTGTGTTTGCCTACAACAGAACTCACGCCTTGCTGCTGTGGCTCCTGGTGACCCCCACCCACAGCAGCGCAGACCCCACTCCAGGACCGTGCGAGGGGACCATACGGAAGCACACCCCCACCTCCAGGCCTGAGCGCAGCTACCGGGCTGCAGGCACTGACTCTTCCGGAGGTTTTGACCGCCTGCTGAGCACCAGATACAGAGCTCCTCTTTCACTTTCCCATTCTCCCTAAGAGTCTGTTGCCACGTGAAGAAAGCAAGGCTGAGGGAGGGTGAGAGACACCCCAAGTCACAGTTGCCTCCTGAATGAATGAAGGGTCGCTCAGCTGGGCCTCTAGGTGTCCAGGGCCCTCGGTGGCTGAGTGTGTGGTGAAGGACAGCAGAAGTCCGGGGGGTGAGTCTGTGTAGGGTGACTCGGCATCCAAGCCCTTCCTGCTCCCTCCCTGTCTCTGTAGGTGGAAAGCCAGAGCAGGGCTGCGGGTGTGCTCAGTGGTACAGCGCGTGCTTAGCATGTGTGAGGCCCTGGGTTCTGTCCCCAGCACCAAAGACAAACAAAGCCAGAATAGTGTTCTTCGGTTTTTTTCAATTGAAGATCCAAGAAATCTGTGCCCCTTACCCTTTTATGCTTTAATTGTAAAACTGTTTAAACCTCTTATCATTCATGCCCTACACAAAGAATAAACTTTACAGTGACAAATATAAACATTACAAAGGAGGTTTGCAGCCCCGCCCACAGAGAAGAGGGAAGCTACCGGGCAGCTACACGGAGTTTTATTTATCTCCTGTCACCACTATGGCGTCCCAGATGGGTACTTTAGGGACAGAGACAGGGAAAATTCAAACATTTCCACTGTAGTTTGTTACTTGTCATAACACCTGCAAGTGACGGAGGGGACAGTGCTGGGCCAAATTGGGAAGGTCATGTAGAGGGTGCCTGTATCACGCAGACAAACCCGAAGCAACCTGTTTCACCCAGGATGTTTTGCTTTGGAAACCTCTGAGATTTTCACAGCCCTTGAACATGGTAGAACTGATCTGAAAGTCTTAGCATTAAAAAACTTTTTTTGTTTGAAAACTAAGCGCGTGGGACCAAGATGAGTGGGGGTGGTATTTTTTTTTTAAGTACATGTTTGCAGTTCATGCCATTTACAGTCTTCTTGGGGAATGGGTACATGCACATAATACAGCTGGTTTTGTTTTGTTTTTTTTTTTTTTTTTTCAGTCCCTTTCCCCCAGGAGTAGTGGTCTTGAGCAGCTTGTCTTCATTTTGTGGGCCCCAAAAATGTCATGGGCAGAAAACTGAGCTCTCCCCAGAGTGGTTTTCCAGACAAAAGAAAAAAGAGAAGAGGAAAGAAAGAACAAATTAAAAGAAAATACATATGACTGACAATGTGACTAAGCCATGAGGTGAAAAGGCTGTCAGATTCTGATAACAGTGGGAAGAACAGATCTCCTCCACTTCCTCTGAGCGCTGGTTCAGAGCTGGCCTCCTCCAGGAAGCCCTGCCTGCAACACCAGCATCTGATCGCTTTCCCTTCTCTAACTTCACCTATACTATACTATAGGAAATATGCCTTTGTGCTTTAAATAATCCACTTTCTTGTATTTGACTGAGCTCCTGTCTCCAATACAGTTTAGGGTCTACAGTGGCATTTACAGTGTGAAAAATAAAAAGACCTAGCAAGTATATTGAATCTTTGCCTTGGGCAACACCCTCAGTGCTCCCTTCTGGAATGTACTCCAGGGCTTCAGAGGCCCCTTCCCAGGTCTGTTCTCCTTGAGGGGACTGTGTTGCCAGTATGCATACCCCTCTATTGGGTTCTTAGTCTCCTTGAGGTACTGTAACAGAATATCTGAGACTGGGTAATTTTTAAACAGCAGAAATTTATCTCAGAGTTCTGAAGCCTGAAAGTCCAGGTATGATGGTGAGCAGGTGTGGTATCTGATGAGGCCGTTTTTTACTTCCAAGATGGTGGCAGTTGCTACAGCCTGTGTAGGGGGTGAATGTTGCATCTTCACACTGCAGAAGGGATGGAACGGACAAAGATTCCCAAAGGACGCCCTCAGTGCCTCTTGTAAGGGTTCTAATCCTGTCTTTGAGGGCAGAGACCATTTGACCTGATCACATCTTCAAGGCCTCACCCCTGAATGCTGTTGCATTGGGAACTGCGGTGCAACATGAATTGTGAGAGAACGCTAACACCCAGGCTGTGGCTCGCCCCTGTTTCCGTGAAGGGAGGTGGGCCGTAGGCTGAGCGCCGGGGACCGTCGCCTGGGGCCACCACAGTCTTCCCTGGAGTTCCAGGGAGGCCACAGAGTCTGCATTTGAACCAGACTTCTCAGGCCCATGTTTCTCTGTGGAACTTAGAAAGGTAATGTCAGCAGAGGTCCAGTGCTAGGAGTACCTGTGGACAGAGGAGGCCTGGCTCAGAGTAGGAGGGATGGGGAGGGCCTCCTATAAAGGAATGTGGCCCTCCAGGTCCCCAGGAATGTTTGAGGCAGTCTCGGTAAGTCTGGACCAGTTCAATCCCTTAAACTCTGCTTAATTCTGATCTTTCTATTGCTGTTACTCATCTGGAGCCAAGAAACGAGTCACCCAAATAATGAAATGCCTACCTAGGCCTAACAACAAAACCATAGGGACTTGCTAAGTAACTAAATTAGGAAAAACAGTGGAAACTGCAAATCCATGTAACAAACTGCATGACTCTGTTCCAAGATGGAATTAAACAAGGGAGTTTAAGGCAAAGGAAGTGGTTAGGAGGGGAACAGCTGACACTGAACTGGCTCTACCAAGGTTCCACCTCAAAAACAAATGTACACACTCTGTGGTAGCCATTCTGTGTATTGTCCCACTGTTTTGAAGCACAGCATAACTTTGTTCCTTTAGATCCCACTAATTTTAAATTAGTGGGTAAGTGAACATGGTCAGGCCAAACTGAAGCTCTCTTCTACATGGCTTAAAAGAAAAGATTTGCTAGGAAAATTTAGAGGGCAAACAGAAGTGCAAGGAGAGCGTTAGGTTTACTTAAGAAATCAGCTCTGAGCTGGGCATGGTGGCCCATGCCTGTAACCCTAGCATTCTAGGAGGATGAGGCAGGAAGATTGCAAGTTCCAGCTCAGCCTGGGCAACTTAGCAACTCGGTGAGACTCTGCCCCAAAATTATAAGGGGGTGGGGGCATTGGGGGAGTTAGCTCAGTGCGAAGTTCCTGGGGTCAATCCCAAGTATTACAAAAGAAAAAAGAGATCAGCTCTTTACAGGACTTTAGCAGGATAATTGTTGGTATGCAGATGGTGCTGTGAATTATAAATGACTCATCAGTGTTTTGAAGGGGGCTGAACAAGATGTCTTCCTACAAATACTTAGGCCGCATTCTGAGTTCTTGAAGGTAGCAACTTGCATCTCATCCTCTAGTAATGACTCCTGAGTCCTTTTAGACAGGTAACATTTTTTAGATGCTGGTCCCAAGTTCCTGGTCCCAAGCACTTAGTCTTCACAACAGGCCTCTGAAGTACTGTATTGGCTGCAGACACGATGCTCATTTTACAGACGAGGAAACTGAGGACTTTAAATTACCCAGCTAAATGGCAGGGAAACAAAGATGGGCACAACAGGCATTCTCCCTTCAATCTGGTATTCTTTAATGCAAGCTCTCTAATTCTAAAAAGTGGGCCAGCTTCCTCTTCGAGATAATCTGAATTTGGTGAGTTTCACTAAAATAAAACAATGTTGAAATATTTTTCTAACCAATTAACTGCTGTCATGTATTATAATAGGGACAGGGAGAAAGCTGTCTTCTGGAACATCCTGTCTACTCTGGGGAATCAACTGCCTGCAGAACGTTCTTATTTCCAGATTGTAATATGGCGTTTATGATGCCTGAACAATGACAAAAACAGTGATGCTTTTGTAACAAAGCCTCCAGGAAGCTATTAGCAAGTTGGCATTTCTAATTCATGTGGAAATGCTCATTTTACTTATCAGGGAATTATAGCAGTACTGTTCACTTAATTAAAAACCTGATGTTTTGGAAGGGCAGTTTTTTGAAGTTCATTATATTGCAGACATATACATGCAGACAAAAGAGAATTGGTGAAGCAGCTACGTGTCAGCTTATTTTCCCTTGAACAATCACTTTTACATGGTTTGAGAGCTGTTTAGCAAAGGAATTATTTAAATAGGTTGTATCCTTTCATAAGGTGTTTTTAATGGTAAGTTGCTCTAACTACAATTGTACTAGGCTTATAAATGGCACCAAAGAAAAGGGGCTCCAACTTTTTTCCCTTTCCTGTCCTCTCCTCTCCTCCCTTCCTTTCTTATTCTCCTTCCCTCCCTCCTTTCTTCTCTTTCTTGTGGGGAGCAATCCAGCATCTTGACCATGGAAAGCATATGCTGTACCACTGAGCTACATCCCCCCCAACTTTTGACAATAGCTAAGGAGATCGATCATCTTGTGTATGAAAAGGGAGGTTAGAATTTAGCAGCATTGATTCATTGACTGACTGACTTTTTGAGACAGGATCCTACTATGTAGTCCAGGCTGACCCTAAACTTGCAGTGATCCTCCTGCCTCTGCCTCCCAAGTACAAGATCTAGTAGCTTTTTAAAACTCTACATAAAGCATTGGCATAGTCTAATCTGTGTGAAAGACATCATAAAACTGAAAAAATAAAATAGTTTTGAATGAGAAAATCCGAAGATGGAAGTCAGATGGACACTGGAGAGAGATGAGTGGTAAAGGTGACAGGAGAGGGTGCCCACCGCTGGTGGCCAGCACTCATGCCAATCCAGGGAAGGAAGCGCCCCTCTCAGCTGCAGGTCCAGGCCTCACAGATGCCAGTGCCTGTAGGCAGGTATGCCACTCTAAGGCCAGCAGCCTGAACCACCTCACCTCGAGGTCTGGACTCACTTGTTTGGAGTAAGCATTCGTTCAGCACTAATTCTGTGCCCAGCCCTGGGCTGAGTCCTTGAGACAAACCCACAAACAAGGAGAGCAGCCTCCTGCTCTGACAGTCTAGTCAGGAGAGACAGCCTATAAACAAGTAGATAAATAACTGCAAGGACTGCAGTGGCATTTTGCGCTAAGGAAATGGGGGTAAGATTGAGTGCAATGGAGGGACAGGAGGGCTATTACATCGGTGGTCTGGGGCCACTCTGAGTGGTGGCCTCTGAGCAGGAAAGGCGCTAACCGTGGGGTGGTCAGAGGGAGAGCACTCGGACGGCAGGCAAAGGGCCCCCGGCAGGAAGGAGTTTGATGTATTCGAAGATGAGCAAGAAGGTACCAGTGTGGCTGAACGTACAGGGAGAGGAAAGTAGGAGAGGAGGCCAGAGAGTGCTCTGGCCAGGCTACCTCTAACGTGGGCCTTCTGGCCCAGCCAAATGCTTGGATTTTCTTCCTGGTAGAATGGAAATCACTGGAAGATTTTAAGTAGGGAAGCGATATGGCTGATTATACCTTTCAGATGTTTCTGCAGCCACTGTGTGGAGACTAGATTACAGGGAGACGAGAGTGTGGAATGCGTGAGGAGGTGTGTGAGGAACAAGTGTGCGGCCTGGCAGGGAGCCGAGGCCGGCGGGACACTTCTGTGAGTCAGAAGAGAAGGGCACTGGGCTGCCACCTGCCCCACCGAGCGAGCAGGATGAGAGTCGGGAGGCCACACTGCTGACCCTGAGGTGTTGGGGCTGCCCGGGTTCTTGCCGCTCCCCCTGGGTTCCACAGCCTGTAGCTGCAGGAGGGCTGGTGGCCAGGGAGGAGCCCGGGGGACACAGACGTGTGCCCTGGCCTTGGACCCGATTGTGGTGGGACCCAAGAGGAAGGAAGCTGTGATGCTGGGAACTTTGCCCTTAAGATTTGTGACAGAAAGGAGCTGCAACTCTGCGGACACCCAAGTTACCCACCCTCAGATGACACTGCAGCTGTGGGACCTGCGAACAGTGCAACAGCTAATAATCCTGAGTTTGAAAAATTAGATCGAATGGGGTGGGAGTTATGCCTAGCATGTGAGAGGCCCCCAGCTCCCCTGGCATGCCTGCCACCCTCCCCTGGCCCCAGACAGACACCGAAAGTGGGGTCTGGGAGGATGTAGGAGCCAAGAGAGGCTGAGGGGCAGGCAAGGAGAGGGTGATAGCCTGCAACAGAACCTCCCAGAACACTGGCGGCTGGGGGGGGGCTTGGTATTCTCACACATGACCGCGGCTTGAGAAGGCACACTGTCAATGTGTTTAAACTCGCCCCACCTCTGCCTCAGGATTAGGGGATGGAGACGTGAGAGAAACTAAACTGGAGGCCAGGAGATCAATCTGGAGCTTGCGTTGTGGGTGAGAGGCAAAGGCCTGACCGAACCAGGCCCCACAGAGAGGAAGAGGAGGAGTTGGACTCCAGGGCAGACAGGGAGCAGAGTCCAGGAGGATGGGGAGGGAAAGAGGAAGGCAATGGAGGCAGCTCCCTGCCTCCTCCTGCAAACAGCTTCCTGCCTCCTGCAGACAGCGCCCGCTTTTCCAGCCGCTGGCCTCCTCAGGACGCGCTTCCTCCCGCATCGAGGAGCGAGCTCCTGGGCTCCAGCTGGCTCTGTCCCCTGGCACCAGCTCCCGCCCTGGGAATGCTCAGGTTACCGCTGTGCCCTGGCCTCAAACACGGCCTCTCCACGGCCCCACTTAATAAAGTTACCAAGTGTGAGGTGTGACGGATTCCTGGAGCAGGACAGAGTGAGCTCAGGGCCCACCCTCAAGGGTTGACTTGCAGGTCCCATCCCTGCTCAGTGATGACAGCGTCAGAACCTGGAGTGGCCAGGGCCCTTCCCTCCGGGCAGTTTAAAGTCCTTTGGCTCCATGTGGCTTCCCAAGCCTGGGAAATGCCTTCCTTGCATGAGCTGTACCATGGACTGTGATAGGCAGTGAAGAAGCTATTTTCCTTTTTCATCTACTTATTAGTAAGTGGGAGGAACTTTAATTTCATCTTATAAGCATGGAGAACTTCAGATAAATGGTTTCCAATTTTAGAGAGTGCATCTGGAAGCTGCTATGTTTTTATAGAGCTGTCCCTTTTGTACTAAAGAAGTCCATGCCGTTGTGGGTGGGACCCTGGAGCCTCAGAAGCTTTCTTCCCAGAGCGCTTCACCTGAGGAGCTGGCTTTCTGCTGGGTCTGCTCCGCCCCAGCACCTAAAGCCGTTGCTCCTCACCACTGTAGGAAATATCACTACTGGAGGGGTCCTGGACCTGTAGCCCAACCACTTCACAGGGAATGCTTGATTACAGACCTCCCAGAGAAGGGCAGGAGGTAAGGGTGTGGGTGTCCTAGAAAAAGTGATTGACTCCTAGAAAAGGGTTTTTTGTTTTTGTTTGTTTTTTGGTACCAGGGGTTGAACCCAGGGCCTTCACACTGAGCTATATCCCCAGCGCTTTTATATTTTATTTTGACATGGGATCTCACTAAGTCACTAAGTTGCCCAGACTAGCCTGAAACTGATGATCTTCCTACCTCAGCCTCCAGGAGTGCTGGAATTATAGGCATGTGCTACTATACCCAGCCCAGAAAAAATATATGAGGCAAAATCTGTGTATTCAGGCTTAATGGGAAGGTGTCATACCCAAGTGGCAAGGGTGAACAGCAAGTCAGGAAATGGGGACTCTGACCCAGATAGCTGTATTGTCACAGGAAAATGTGCTGTTTCTTGGTCACATGGAGAATCTGCCAATGGGCGAGGTGGATCCACCACCCCTCGGACCGGGACGGGGAGGAAAAGGAATTTATCTGCTGGCTTTTGCTGTCTCCTGGCTCAATTGGTCACAGTTTCCACAGTGGGGCATACACTGCCCAGTAGGTGTGTGGACTGTGACTTGACTGCTCTGGAAGTTGCTGTGAAGCTGGCTCGCACTTGCTGTGTTGTGTTTGGCCCGGCACTGGGCATGAAAACACAAAATCCCAGGTGTCTTAGTTTGTCTTCTGCTATTATAACAGAATGAATAAGACTGGGTCATTCACAATGAACAGAAATTCATTTGACTATGATTTTGGAGGCCAGGAGGTCTGGGGGCAGGGCACTGGCATTGGGTAAGGGCTTTGTGCTCCGTCGTCCTTTGGCGGAAAGCAAAAGGGCAGAGAGTGAGGGACCAAGAAGGGCTGAATTTGCTTTTATAACCCGCTGTTGCAGTAACTAACCCGCCTCTGTGATGACAACATTCATTCATTCATTCATTCAGGCAGAGTAGGACCTAATTACCTCAGCTCCCAGGGCTTTTCAGAGGGACAGCCTCCGGGACAGGTTCAAACCACATCAACACAGTTCACCCAAGGCATTACGGGTCAGGTGATGGTAGCAGTGGCTGAGGCCGGGGGACAGGTGGGGCTAGGCAGATCTGGGAGATATAAACTGGGTCTGGTTCCAGGGCAAACAAGGAGCCCACTGGACCCCCAAATGCCATTCATAATTTATCCTTTTCTCTAGATTGGCATCTGTCTTCTGCACTATATGACAGTAGAAAGGGAAGTCCCAGAGAAGTAGTAAAAGGGAAGAATTCAAATTTCCTAACTGTGCAAATTGCCTCATTTTCCTGCCGTGCTCCACTACTGTTATGGTTTGTTTCTAGATGTCCCCATGAACCCTCATGCACTTTTAGACGGGGCTTTTTCAGAGGTAGCTGAATCTAGGATTGATTCACGGTGAATCTGTGATTGATTCACAGTTCAATGCTGGGATTAAGGGTGGGTGATTGCTGGCATCAGTCCACTGACTGGATTGTCACTGCCCTAACCCAGAAGTCTGGATAAAGTAAAAGAGGCAGAAAGAAACTTGTCTCCCCCTTCCCTGGCTTGCTTTTGCTGTCTTCGGAACTATTTCTCCTGTGCAATGCCCCTCTGCCAAGCCACCCTGCCTTGGAGCCAGCCGATTATGGACTGAAACCTCTATAAACTGTGAGCTAAATAAACCTTTCCCCCTTTAACTTTGGGTGTTGGGTATTTTGTCTCAGCAATGAGAGAAAAGTAACTAAGACAACTACTTTATGATCTTGTGAAAGTCACTTACCTCCTCTGAGCCACGATGGGGATTTCAGGGGGGTGAAAGTAGTACATGCACCATCGGGTCCTCGTTAGAATTCAGTGAAATGAAATACGCACAGGCCCTGTGATAACCTTGGCATGTGCTGCATGGTGAGGAGCTGTCGTTGTTCATCTACTCCTACAGCCCTGCTCACCATCCCTCCTGACATACTTTTGGCTTCTTTTCCAGACTCCCCTGGGTTTGCTCCCAGCAGAGTTCCTGCTACACCTTGCTCTATTTCTGGCCCCTATATTCAAGTCCAGTTCTGGCCTCCTATGGTCCCTGAAGCTCGTCTGTCCCTGAACGTCCAGCCCTTGGGGCTACGTAAGGGAGAATTCTGACCTGCCAGGGCTCCTATTGTCTTAGCTATACTGGGCAATAATTATTAGGGCAATGATTTTTCAATCTCACAATAAAAAGAGCTTTCTTATGACACACAAACAAGCGCTGCACGAGTACCAACATGTCAGGAAACGTGAGCACCTGCCTGGGAAAAGCAGCTCCCATTGTGTCCTAAGGGAAGAGGAACACAGGCCACCCGTCCCTTTTGCCGCAGAACTTTCCTGCCTTAACGCCCTGTCCTGCGCAGCGTCTCCCCTTAGGGTCACAGTGACCCCTGTGAGACAGGAAGGGCCCCTCCCTTCTCACAGCAGGAGCACAGGTTCAGAGTGAAAAGTGAGCGGCTGCAGCCGGCGTGACCAGTCTGAGGCCAGCCGAAAGGAGGAACCATGTCTTCTCATTCCACGTGTTTTCTTTACACAGTGTTGCCGTTAGCTTCGGGTTGTCCCTGCCCTCTTTGTTCTTGATTTTCACAAGAACTTCTATCTCCAGGGAAAGTGCCCTGTCCCCTGACAGATACATAGGCTCTCAGAAAAGCTATTTACTTAACTGTCCATGAAAATCAGTCATAAAACCCTGCAGCACCGAGTCCACATGGCCACCTTCTGCCTTGAAATCAGCGGAGGCCCAAACAGAAGTTTCCTCACAGGATGGAGGGGCACTCATGGTGCTGCTGATCTGTTCCCAAGTTCAGGGCAGGAGAAAGGTCCAGGGCATCCCTACCCCAACCTCGTATCTTGGGCTCCCCTTGTGCTAGGGTCGCCTAGGTCTCACTCTGCACCTCCGTCCTCCGAGGCGCAGTGGCGGTGGCCAGCCTCAGGGACTGCAGGTCTACATGTGTGAGTGTGGCTCAGCTTTGAGGGGAATGGGGGATGGGAGATAAGTGCACAAGAGCTGGAGAAGCAGAAAGGGGACCGGAGAGAGGAACTCCGGAGAAAGCAGCGACGAGAAGGCTGTAGAACTTGGCCACGTGATGGGTGCTTACCCCTTCCCTTCTCCTTGCTTCCCCGGGTTACACACACTACCTGGTACCTTCAGAGGCAGCAGGGGCGGGAGCGCACAGGGGAATGCAAGGAGCCAGCAGGAGGTGAACACCGACAGGCCAAGCTCAGCAGTCACATGAGGGTCACACACTGAAGGTAGCTCTGGGCAAGGTGGGGCCTAGTGCTGGTCTAGGCCAGCAGGACACTGAGCTCCTAATCCAAAGAGAAACATTTACCCCGAAGTTTGCCTATATGTCCACTCTTCTTTTAATTCAAAATCAAAGTCACTTATACTGGTTTGGCTCAAGTTGAGTCCTTGCCAGTCTTTGTCCCAAATTTTGACTCACAGAATCCAGAACAGTAGAAAAAGGAGTTGGGAAAGAAGAAGGATGTGACCAGAGCGAATGGAAGTTATGGACCAAGGAGTTTTGGGATATGAATTCCACCGTTATAGCGGCTGGCATTTGGCACAATAAATGGCTGTACAGGGACAGTCACAAATGCCCAGCTTTCCATAGTGTAAATTCTAACTCTGAGAGCAATGTGGACCGATAATGGCATGGATCATTAGTTCAAATGTATGCAAGATTTGCTGTGTACTAGCGTCTTCAGTCCTCTCCCACTGCACACGCGAATCTGCTTTGTGTCTCGGTGTGCCAGTGGGCACATCCATCTTTGACGATGAGACCCAAGTCCAAATCTTTCTTCTCAATAAAGATCTTTCTCCGTGTTCACCAGCTAAGGGTATTTTTGTGTAGAAACACATCAAGTGTTACCATTTGTAAAGTTAACTGGTGTCTGCCTCCCTTGCATGGCCCCGTCTGTAGAGGCAAGTAGGTGTTTTTTGAGAAACATCATTAAAGAACTTTCATTTGTATCAGCTAGCATTTAGATTTCAGGGCACATTTTACTTCTCATTTCACCTGACATACGAGAAAATTGTTGCACACCAGTTCAACTGTAAGGTGAACTTGACTGCGATAATGGGACACAGTTTAGGAAAGACAGTGAGGTCAGCTGACCGGTGTTCTGTTCTCCTCTGCATGCTATAGCCACTGACCTGGTTCAGGATCAACTCTTTGTTCTCCACAGGACTATCAGATTCTCACCAGTGTCCGCGAGCATCATTTATACAATTAGTCAGCAAGGGCACCAACAAATGCATTCAGGATGAAAGGATTCGGAGAGACAGAGTAATATTTATAATGAATCCCAGACAGCAAACTTTGCGCTGAACTACTGGCCTAAATTCAAAACATTTTTTCCCCTTCCCAGGTAGGTCTAGAAATTCTCAAGTGAGTGGGAAAAATGTATTATATTACAAATACCTGTTAAAAGCTCCAGTTTTGATATATCAACTACATGTCGGATGGGCTAGATATATGTTATGTTATAGTAAACAGCTCCCAAATCTAAACAGTTCCCAAATCTAAGGATTAATATTTGGATTATTAATTATAGCCCACATATATTTTCTGTGAGTTTAGGCATCTCTCCAGGGCAACTGTCCTTGTGTGTTGATTTAACATTGTATTCAATCTTTTTAAAAATTCGTTCTTTTTTTTTTTTCTTGGTACTGGAGTTTGACCCCAGGGCCTTCCCACTGAGCTACATCCCTAACCCCCTTTTTGAAAATTCTGAGACAAGGTCTTGCTAAATCGCCTAGGTTTAGACCAAACTTGGGATCTTCATGCCCTAGCTTTCCGGAGTGCTGGTATTGCTGTCATGCACCACCACACCAGGCCTCCATTCAGTCGTACAGCTCTTGTTTATCAACACTCACCTCCTTGATCGCCACAACAAGGGAAAAGCAATGAAACGCTTCCACCAGAAAGTGACCTGTGTCATATATAATTTGCAAAAGCAAGTGCCCTGGCTATACTGAACTCCAGATGGGCAGGTATATAAGCTGTTTGCTTCCTGCAAACCAGCTACCTCAAAATGTATTCTTTTAGCAGCACACCTTATTTTTCCTCACAATTCTGAGTCAGCTGGACAGCTCCGGCTGGTTTTGCCTGGGCTCACACGGGCAACTGGATTCAGCCGGAGGAAGGACTGGGCTGTAAGTCCAAGATGTCCTCACTCACACGTGTAGTAGGGGGACCTGGCTGGCAGCTGGATCCTCTGGTTCTTTTCCACATGGCTTCTGATTCTGCAAGAGGCCCAGCTCACCTCCTTACATGATAGTCTTGGGACCAAGCTGCATGGTTCCAGAACTTACCTGACACTGGCATATGTTGACAGTCAAGGCTAGTGGTGAGGCCAGCCCAGATTCATGGTACAGGGAAGCAGTCTCTTGGTGGGGGATTTGCAAATAGTAGAGCCATGTGTTTTAATCTATTAAAGCAGGTACATGTACAGCTAGTCCCTGTTATTTATGGTAATGTTCTGCCGAGTCATTGCAAATACTGAATTAAAGAATGTTGAACCTCCTGAGAGAAAGACAGGATTAGGTTTCCACAAGCCTCTGTCTGGACACATAGCTCTTTTGTTGTTGTTTTAGCATCAGGGATTGAACCCAGTTGGGCTGTATCACTGAGCTATATCCCTAGCTCTTTTATTTTTTTGTCTTGTATTTTGAGACGGAGTCTCACTAAGTTGCCCAGTCTGTCCTGGAACTTGCAATCCTCTTGCCTGAGCTTTCTGCTATATCCCTAGCTATTTTATTTTATTTTATTTTATTTTATTTATTTATTTTTTTGGTTTTTCTCCGGTACCAGGAACCGAACTCACGACCTTGCGTATTTTTTTGTCTTGTATTTTGAGATGGAATCTTACTAAGTTGCCCAGTCTGTCCTGGAACTTGCAATCCTCTTGCCTGAGCTTTCTGAGTAGCTGAGATTACAGGTGTGCGTGACCACACCCAGCTTGGATACAATATTTTCATTAATTAACAAACATATAACCTTGCTTTATGTGTGTCTATTTAGAGATATCTCATGCATATTGCTGATTTATTAACATTGAACTACAGCCTACAGCACTATAACTCATGACTGAAAGAAGATTCTTTAACACTTACATTTTCCCTAAAAGTCATGGTACAGCCTTTTTGAGCCTAGGAATATCAGCAGTCCAGCATTAGACTTGGGAAACAGCAGTGTCACTAAACAGTCCCCAAAATGGATATTTGTTAACATTATGCAAACTTAAACAAGAAAGCAAATTATTATTTTGTTACACCAATAGCCACTCAAAATTTTTACCACTCTTCATACCCATGAATGACTCTGAAGTAATGTGTGTATTGATTTTGAAATTACAAATAAATTTTAACAGGGGGCTGGGGATTTAGCTCAGGGGCAATGAGCCTGCCTGGCAAGCACAAAGTCGTGAGTTTGATTCCTGGTACCAGAAGAAAACAAAACAAAACAAAAAATTTTAACAAGAGGATTACTGCAGAAATACAGTCAATAAGCAATGAAGATTGACTATATAGAGAAAAGGGAAAGCAGACACCAGTGAACGGTGATAGTTTCTGGCACGTCCATACATGGAAAAACAAGAAGAAATGCTGTTTATAGAGTGCTTATATTCAGGACTTATGCCCTTACTATCTCATTTAATCTTCACAAGAGTTTTATTAGTTTATTTCTATTTTTCTACTTCCTTATTAAATTTATTCCCACTTGTAAACATCACATTGTCTCCCTGGTATAAGAACATGAAAGAATAAATAAAACCCAAAATGTGCAATAGATAATAAGAAAGGGAAAGAAATTGCATTATATATATATATATATATATATATATATATATATATATATACATGGATTGGTAGCATAACTGTACTGCTGCAGTCTGATGGTTTGTTGAGGGAAACAGTTAATGATTAAAAGTTTTTTTAAAATTTATTCCCACTTATCTTTATTACCTCTGTCTGCTTGCTTTAGGTTTAATTTGCTATCTTTTTTCTAATTTCTTAAGGTGGAAATATAAGTTGATTTGAGATCCTTCTTTTTTAATATAAGCATTTATGTTGATAAATTTCTATCCAAGTACTATTTTTGCTGCATCCTACAAAATTGTGCGTGTGTGTGTGTTATTTTTCAGTGATGATTAATATTGAATTCAACTTAATTGGCTTGAGGGGTGCCTAAGAGATTACCATAGTAAAGCACATTTCTGGATGTGACTGGGTGGGTCATGAGGATATCACTTGGGGCAGTATATCCTGCATTCCTTACTCTCTGACTCTTTCCTTGTCTCTTTACTTCCTGTCTGCCATGAGGTGGGCAGCTCGACTCTCCCACACCCTTCTGCCCTGATGTTTCTGCCCTGGAGCCAGCTAACCATGGACTGAAACCTCTAAAATTATGAGCCAATACAAACCTTTTCTCCTTTAAGTTGTATATATCAGGTACTTTGTCCCAGCAACAGAAAAGTGACTAACACATTCAGCAATGAGAGAACTTGGTTTATCTCTGCCACATACATTTTGCAGGTATAGGAACAAGTTTAAGGAAGTTCAGCAATTTATCCAAGGACAGTCAGGCAGTATATAGTTTAAATCAGATGATATAACCCTAAAGCCTGTGCTCTTAACCACTTTGCCCAACTGATTAGAAAACTGAAGTTCAGATAAGTCAAATAACTGAAGGATGTCACACAAGTAGCAAGTGCAGATCTGTCTAATCCAAAGCTCATCCCCCAACCATGTATCTTATGCTGGTGAGCTAACAGCAGGAAGGATGACAAAGAACAGACCTCAGTGTTCAAGCTGAAAATGCCGCCTAGAGGTCTGTTAAGATACCTAGGTAAAATGTTTTGGGTGTCCTTTAAACAAATTAGGACTTCAGTGGCTATCTGGAGGTCAGCAAATAAACCAAAATAATAGAGATTCAGAGACAGAGAGAGAGAGAGAAGAGAACCCTTCTTAAGGAACATACACTTGGAAGTTGCTTGTGTTCTGGAGCTGGATTAGGGAGTTCAGAAACAGGCTGTGAATTGCTATTCAATCAGTATTAAAATTGCAGTCTTAAAAATAAGGTTTCTTTCCTCACTAATTCTGGACTCCCAGCCCCCTTCCAAGCAGTCAGTAGATTATTGTTAGTCCCTTCCACCCACAAATGGCTCTGGGATGGGGCGAGGCCCACATTAGACCCAGGTACTAAAGCTCCATTGAGCTTACCTGAGGTCTAAGGGAACAGCTCCCAGTTACTGCTTGACTCATTCATTTCTTTTCTTTCTTTGCCAGCTCTTATTTTTCTTTATCTTGGATTATCCTAGAGCTGAGTTAATTGAGAAATGACTATGTAAGGACATGTTATAATTACAAGTGCAGGACAAGTTTTCATGCTACTAGAGCTCTTTTTCATGGTGCCTGGAGGATATACTCAGTAGAGGACATCAATGGGACTGCAGTTTGATAATCAAACAGAAGCACAATTGAAGCTCTGGTGACTAATGCAGCCCCATTCACAGCCGCCCACAGATAATCCACTGTTCTTTCCATAGTTTGAATATATTGCAAAAAAAAAAAACAAGACTTGGTTCCAGCAGCTGGAGTAAACTTAGTCCTGTCTAATGGTGTATGTTAGGGTTACTAAAGTTTAGAAAAGCTCGTGGTGGGACCTTGGGCCCCATAAGGAGGTACATCTATTCTCCTTTACTGCTGGGAGCTCACTGTCATTAGCACATGGTGGTTAAAAGTTCTCACTGCTAAGAGTTCTCTTCCCAACCCAGCACCCCAGAGGGCATCCCCAAAATGACCTCTGCTGATGCTGTCTCACACATGCGTGCCCATGCATGCACACACGCGCACACACACACATACACACACACACACACACACACACACACGAACTGCAGGCTTCCCCACTGGTCTTTCTTTAGCTTCACACCTGGGTTCTTTCTTTGGACAACAAAGTTAGTAGATATATCATGGGAATATCAGATCTTATTTAATTTTAAAAATACAATTAGACACTTTATTTTGATAATTATGATTCATATTTATTTGTAGGAAATAATACTGATAGATGCAAAGTGTCCTTATTTCTTCCCAATAGTAACGTCATCTGGTGAAACTACAGCATGTACAATATCAAAACCAGAATAACAACACTGGTACAATCCACAGACCACAGTCAGATTTTCCCTGTCTTGTATGTACATGGTGTGTGTGCACATGTTTGCATGTGTGTATGCACACATTTAGTTTTATCTGTTTTATCCCCTGTAGTTTATCTGTTTTATTCCCTGTAGGAGTCTATGTATCAATTGCTCATTTTCCTTTTGATAACTTCACCTGTACCCTCTTGTTGCTTCCTCTATTTCCCAGTCCTAACCCTTCCCACACACTGATCTGTTGTCCATCACTGTCATCTCATCATTTCAAGGCTGCCATATAAATGAAATCATAAAATATGTAACTCTTTGGGATTAGCTTTTTTTTTTTTAATTTGGTCTTCCTTTGGATCCATCCAATTTTTGCATGCACCAATGTTTTCTTCCCTTTTGATTGCTGCATAATATTCCAATGCAGATGTACCATAATTTGTTTAACACTCAGTGAAGAACATCTGGGTTGTTGTCATTTTGGGGCTATTTTGAATAAATCTCATGTGAACATCTGTATACAGGTTTTTATGTGAACATAACTTCTTAAAAATTTCTCTGCGAAGGGCTCTCTTAGTTACTGCTTTGTGTGATAATTGCGTGTTTTAAAGATAATTTTATAAGAAACTACCATAATGTTCTCCAGAGTGACAATCACCTAAGCAAAGTGTGTGTAACCTAGTCTCTCTGTGGTCTTGCCAACAATTGATATAGTCACTATTTTAAATTGTAACCATTTTGAGCCAGGTGTGGTGGTGCATACCTGCAGTCTTGACTACTTTGGAAACTGAGGCAGGAATATTTTGAGTTTAAGGTCAGCTTGGGCAACTTGGCAAGACGCTGTCTCAAAATAAAACTAAAAAGAAGACCAGGGATGTTGCTCAGTGATAGAGCATTGTCTAGCATGCATGAGGTTTTAGGTTCAATCCCCAGTACTGCAAAAAATAAAAAAAAAACTGTTCTGATAGGTGTGTAATAAAATTCCACTGCAATAATTTAATTAAAGATTATTTATACATTTCAATTTTTAATTGTTATTATTTCTGTGGCTTTTGTATCTTTTCCAGAAACTTCTTTATGACTAAACAGCTGCATGATGTGCTGGAAAAAATCCAAATAGTATTTCATTCATCAGTTCACACTTTCTCCAATATGTTGAGGAGTCTGTGCCTGCTTTTGGCACACAACGTGACTTCAGGTTTCACTTAATGGAAGCTTTTTTTAATAATTGTCAACTCAAAAGTTAACATGACGTATGCAGCATAAATAATGGAGTTGGTTGGCTCATCTATCATTTGTGGATCTATTGCAAAAGAAATTGCCCATACACCAGTTATGCTTCTATATTCATAAAATATTTTTAATCAAAAATTAAATATGAAAGAGACACCTGGCTCTCTTCCAGACCTTCCAGCATGAGATTCCGTTGAGGCCACCTGCTCCACCTTGATCTCCAACGACCCTCCTTGAGCCCTGTGCCCCATGTACCCGTGTCCCACTCAGCTGTCGGCCATGGTGCTCTTTTCTGAGAACAAAGAGGTGAGATGGGAGGCTCAGGGCTCCTGACCCTACGATAGAGCATCTGACATTCTTAGTAGAAAATGAAAATATCTTCTTTTTTTTAGAAGTAGGGATCTGATTGGTTGGATACAGCTAGGAATAAATATTGTTGAATATGCAGGTAATCTATAGATATTTTGTCTCTGAATTTCTACAGTGTTAAGGAGAAAATGAGACAGATATGACAAATAACATCTGCTTGGGCTTTCTCTGCTGGTCCTTTGTATGCGTCACGCATCCACACGCCTGCATGCAACAAATAGCTTGCTTACCCTGCTAAACATCAATCCTTATACATTACCAGGGAGTTCTGGTCAGGTTTACTAGCAAAGCAACTTCCATAAAGACTATAAATAGCAGGCGTGTGCCTCAATAAGCAGTGCAGCTATTTATTCTTTTAATAGGGGATTCTCATGTTGCAAGGACATCACAGATTACTGAATAATTTATTCAGTGATAGATTATATGGGCTTCACTCTGTGCCAGTGAGCTTGTGCCCAAATGTCTAAAGGAGATAAGATGAGCAAAAGCTGGAGCTCAGGCTCTAGTGAACTATTTATTTATTTTCATTAGATATGTATGACCATTAAAGACATATACATGCTATTTTACTTAGTATTATCTCAGCTGCAAAGGTTATATATACAATGGTGGCACTGCTTTATTATTGACATTTAGTTAGCCTACAGGAGTGCATACAATACACACCATGAGAAACCCAGAATAGAATAATAACCTTCACACTTGGTGGTTTTGACAAAGCATTGTGATATATAAGGGTATGTTTGTTCTCCATGAAAATATGGGGAAACAATAGGGGGCAAAGTTCAATAAAAACATGTTAAATTTGGAAAATGGAGATAAGAAAAATGATCTGGAAGGGTATTTTTCTGTGAACTTCTGTTATTATTAATGATTTGAAATTAAAAAAATCATTTTTGAACTTACAGATCTTAGACATTTTATCTTAAATTGTGCATATTTCTCAGGCGACCAGAGATAACTTGGAAGTTGAGCACACTTTTCTGTCAAATATGATTTCTTTTCATTTTGTTTTGTGTTCTGGGAGAGGGCCTTTCATGTAGTTCAGGTTGGTCTTGAATTCACTATGTAGCCCAGGCTGGCCTTAAAATTGTGATAATTCTCCTGCCTCACAGTCTCTTGAATGCTGGGATTACAAATATGTGCTGCTATGCCCAGAAAATATAATTTTAATGAAGATAGACTTTGTTTTAAAAGAAAAATTAAATTTGTTTCTTTTTTATTATTTTTTAATTCTTTTTAAAATTAAAAAAAATTTTAAAAAGAAAAATTAAATTTGGCAATACAAAGATGGCAAAAAGTCTAAACGGGCACATGAGAAGAAATTCATGGCCAGTAACTGCAGTAGGATATGCTTTATTGTATTTAGTAAACAGGGAAATACAAATTAAACCCACCATAAAATAGCACTGCTTTTATTCAGTTGCAGTTTTAAAATTTGACCATAATAAGGGCGGGTGAGAGAGCAGCAGAGTGGGAACCTCTTCACAATGGAAGAAACTCACTGTGGGAAAATGCCCTAGAGGTAGGTGTAAATGTATATCCTGTGGACCAGGATACATACAGGAATGTTTATAGATGCATTGTTCATAATCTGCACAAGCTAGAAATAACCCAAATGTCTGCCCAACACAGAAAGGGTAAGTAAAAACTGGAGCCACTTACAACAGCATAGATGCATTTCAGCAACAGTGCTAAGCAAAAGAAGCAAGGCACAAATACATAAAGGATCCATTGGTAAAAATCTCAAGAACAGGCAAAACTGAACTGAATTGTTTAGGGATGCCTATAAAGATGGTGAATAATGAAAAGCAAGGAAATCATTAAAAGTCAAGATAGTGATTACTTTTAGGGAAGAGAAAGGATTGTGCCCAAGAATACTCTGAGTCCTCTGCACATTGGAAATGCTCTGGTCTTTATCCTGGCTGTGGCTTTATGTGTTTTCACTTTATAACTGTTCACTAAACCAGATATTTCTGTTTAGTGCACTTTTGCATATGTGTGATTTCATTTCTTCACACACATTACTTTCTGACCATGCTACTAAATACTCGAGGATCAAAATCTAAAAGTTTGAGCCCAGGCTGAGCAACTTAGCAACTTAGCTCAAAATAAAAAGACAACAAAAGGGCTGGGAATATAGTTAAGTGTGAAGGCTCTAGGTTCAACCAAAAGTATTGGAAAAAAATCTAAACAAGAAAACCTTCACTTTTAATTTATTAGAAAATGAATGAGAAGTGTTCAGTTTGGTTATATGACCATTTGAGGCAACAAGCCAAGCCTTCTGCACAGCCCCCATCAGAATTCCATGGGATCACTTTGGGAAGGCAGCGGGGTGGAGAAGAGTGAGCTGACCCTGGGGGCCGTGTTTCCTGGACAGTCCTCTGGGCCCCATTCCTCATCTGTAAGATTCGAGCTCCTTCGAGAATCTCCAAATGTAACTTTGGGAGTTCTTTGTGGGAACTTTAACTTTTTTTTTTTTTTTAAAATAAAAAGTGCTCTTTATTTTGACAAGAATCAAAAGTTTCTTAGGAGCATATCCTGGATCCTCGTATGTGCATGGCAGGGCTCACATCCCTTGGTATTTATGATCACTCTGGCACCTGAATGTGCTCTGCTCTTTTGATTGTCTCGAAACAATAAGACCTTAAAGAGCAGAGTGCAATTGTTAAGTGACCGTGGAGAGGCCTCATGAGCAAAGTTTCCATGGGAGTTTGAAGAGATAGTGTCGTATAAGAGTTGAACCTGGGTCAATACAGACACGACGCTGCCTGGCCCCAAGAAACAGCTCGGTACCCAGGCTATAGAGCAAAGGATAATTTATTTGCTCCACAAATTTATTTGCTGTCTCTGTCTGTCTCATTACATTCACACTGCTAACTCAAGTTATATTGGCTTCCTATCTGATTTGTCAAAATCATGAATTTTTTTGATTTTGCAGTTGTAGAAAAGTTGCAAGCTTATGGACATTTGCTGAATTTTATGTGTGTCATATTTGACTAACAATCTTACAGCAATAATTTACATAAACACTGGGAATCCTCAAAATTTCCTTCTGTAGAAGTTGCCATATGTCACTCAAATATAAGCCACATTGAATTCCATGGTCTCTGCCAATCTGCCTGTGACCGTTTCCATTTTGGAAATGGAGCTCTTTCTAGTGTGAGTAGCAAGGGCTTCCCTAGTCTGTCTGGGAGTCCGGCACTTGTCAGCAGTGGCTGGGACCCTCAACTGCAGGGGGCTGTGTCTACCAGGAGTCACAGCGGGAGGGAGAGGCTAGCCGGCAGGGTCAGGGATGCCCCTAAGCATCCTGCAGCACACAGGACATTTCCCACGACAGAGGTTGGTAGTGCCAGGCCAGGAAACCCCGGTTCTGTCTTTCAGCTTCAACCTCCAGGAGGAGAAAAATCTTCTCCATGTCTGTGTCCGGTTAATGGGGCAGCCGTTCTCCTTCACTCTTTACCTTTCTCAGCACTTGTTTCCTTCACTGCAGCAGAATCAGACAAACACGCGGAAACAATCTGTCAGGTGTAAGCGGTTTAGTTGCACGGCTGGCTTGATCTAAGGGTGGCGTCGTGGGTGTCACCCAGTGTCCACAGAGTGACTTTCCTATCCAGGACTCTGGCGGCTGGTGTTTGCACCTGGCCATCAGAGGGGCTGGGCTCCAACCCGATTCCAGAGGAGCCAACTTCGCTAGCAGAACAAACCACTGAGAGCAATACTTAAACAGAAATGTGAGTGACAGCGTGGAGCAGATGAAAGGGTTTAGGACATCGAAGGGTTCTGCTTCAATCTCCAAGACTGGCCTGAGCATCTCCATAGTTGGCTGTGAGCTGCTGAGGGCTGCCTGCCCCTTCACTCCCTGTCCCCCTTTACAGGATTGTGGATTGTGAGATTCCTGCATTTGTTCATATGGATCTGCAGTATATTCCTGGGTCCTGTCTCTCCTCCTCCCTCAGATGCTTAACTCCTTGAGAACAGAGTCTTTCATGCTTCTGTTGTCTCTGATTAAGTCCCCACCTTGCTCAGTACTGTGACCTGCTCTTTAGATAACCAGCCACGTGGTCCATGAACTGTACAGAACCATGGAGGTAAACTCAGCCCAGGTAAGACTGTGGGCAATGACTTGCTGGACGTTGCCCTGCTGTGTACTTCATCTCCTCTCCTTTCATTTATTCTGATGATCCAGTCACCGCCAGCCTCTCTCTGTTTTGTAAGCAATAAAATCTATAGCTTTCCCCTGACGAGAGGACAGCCTTTATTCTCCAAGACCATAAAAGGGAATGTGAATTTACCCAGTCTGGGCAGGCTGCCTGCAGTAGAGACAGGGCCAGGGATCTGAGCATTCCTCTCTACCACAACCTGTCTTCCCCACCACCACACTTGGCTGGGGCCTGGAGATGCTGTGGTTATTGAGACTTCACCAAGCCCTGACAACCCCTGGCACCACGGTTGCCACTGGCATTCTAGGACCTCCTAGGACCACTCCATCCCTCCCCTCATTCCTGAACTCAGCTCCACGGAACTGAGCTCTCTGTAAAAAGAAAAAGGGGGAGTATGTCTTTAGCACCACATGGATGCCCCAGGGTGCAGCAAACAGGGCCCTGTTTGCTGTCCTGGACTTCAGGGGCTGCTCAGAGCCCACCCCTGTGAGGAGACTGGAGCTGCTCGGGCACTGACAAGACTTTATGGGTGCAGTCCGCTCCCCCCAGCACACACAGCTGCAACCCTCCTCTCCAAGGCTGCCTTTGGTTGCTACCTCTTCTCCTCCTTGGGTCTCTGAGGCAGCGGCTCCTTCTTCTAGGTTCCTGGGTCCAACACACACAGGGATCTGTGGGAGGTCCTAGGAGTGGGTTGTGTGGCTCATTAGAATAAAGACTCTAACTGTGAAGAAGGAAGAAAGTATAAGGGACGAACAGAGGGACTGCGCATCGGGAACGGAGTGAGGCCGGGCCACACCAAGGCAGGCTCATCATGAGGTCTAAGGGTGGAGACTGCTTAGAAGAATGGTCCACATGAAGTCCATAAGCAACGGGGCCTGCTTTCATGGTGTCCTGATGATGTCTTAGGTCTGAGTGGCACAAAGAAGGACATGGGTTTCCCAGCATCAAGATAAAGAGGTAGGACTTGACAATTCTTGAGGTCCAACTTTGGCTTTCGGTCTGTGCGGTCCAGATTTGGCTGGCTGGAAGGAAAGGAGTAGTTATGACTTTTCTCCGACCTTACTCCAGCACAGCCACGGCCTGAGGCTCGATTTAACACTCTCACAGTCATGGGCTAGGCCCCTCCCTAACCAAAGCATTAGGCAAGCCGGGGCCTGGTAGAGAAGGTAGCTAAATGTGGCCCCTACACCTGGAGCAAGCCAGAACCTAACTTTAGCTTCCTATGACCATATGCAAAACTCACCCAGGCCACTTCTCCTTTCCATCCTGCACCTGTGGTGTTTGCATACCTGGACTGTCAATCGGGGCATCTTGTTCCCTGGGCAACCAGCTCCTCCCCCCCTCCGCCCTAGAGGCAAAGCCTACCTTTCTGCACTTCTGCCCCCATGGGAGGCCTTGGTGGAGGGCAAGTTTTGAGCACATTAAAGGAGTGTGGGGTTTTACTTGGCCCTGTGGGATGCGAAGTTGTCAGCCCGTGGTCCAGTTTTGCAGATCCTCTGGGCTCCTTATTTCTCTTTCTCCAGGCTGCCTGCTTTTTGTTCTCAACACAGTTCATTACCTCCCTAAACAGAGACTGAACAAAGAAAATGAAAGAAGAAAAATGGGGAAATGAATGCCTCTGGTAAAAGATCTTGTGAGGAAGGAAGTTAAAACCAATTATCTTGAGGTTTCAATTATTTCACGCACTGTCTCCACTGTCTGCCCCTTGCTGGTGCAGAGCCAGGGATCAGAATTAAATGTTGGGTGCAAAACACTTTCACACCCAGTTGCCAGTGAGTTCTTGGGCTTCGGCTTGAAAGCTGGTGAGTCCAGGGGTCAAGTTGCTCCACTGTGACCTGTGCATTGTCTAATGCCACACACACGCCCAGCTGCAGACAGAGGGCTCTGCCTTGTGAGGACCCCTTGGATAGGAGTTATGCGTGGCTCCGTCAGCACCTTAAGATAAAGGGCTGGGCTGTGGGAGTGGAAAGAATAGAAGAGGCAAAGAAGCATCTCCTCCTACATTATTCCCTGGAAGAAGGCCAGAGTCCTGATGTCTGGGCCAGAGGGATTGCGACATTTTAGAGGAACATCAAGGAACAGATCTGAGCGGTGGGAAGAAGCCAAACAGTAAAGCCCCCAGCGCCTGTCTGGCAGGAAGCGTAGATCTGGCTGCCAGGAAGGTCAGCGCTAGACTTCTCTGCCTCTTCGCTTTCACCTTACTTCTTCCTTCCAGAGGACTGTCACTCAAAAGAAGATGCAAAGTTGGGTCACAGCGTCCTACAAGGAATCTCAAGCACCCCACTGAAGTCAAAAACAGCTCTGACCCTATAGGAAAGGCCAAAGCTGATGGAAAAGTGAGTCTCTTCTAAGTAAGCAGGGGAGGAACTATTAGTGTGTGGGATGTGCGGCAGAATTACTGCCCCCATTTGAAGCCCAATTCCTACCCTGCCCGTGGCAGATCCTGGCCCCTCAGGGGAGCCATCTCATTCTCTCTTAAGGGAGAACTGGTGACGTCATAGGCCTGGAACCCCATGTGAGCTGCAACTCAAAAAGCCAAGTCCATGGAATTTAATACAACACCCATGCCCATATCTTTCCTGTATAACTGGTAGCTATCTGGGCATGCAGAGGTACAGTTCATACTCCCAACAGGGTTTCAAGCACTCCCTCTGAGAGTCAGGCAATAGGAGGGAAACCCTGGAACGCGGGCCACTGCAGAGCCGCGGAGAACGCAGAGGCGCAAGGGTCTGCTAAGGCCCTCCGGATCAAGTGACCGCTCCGGTCAGCGCGTGCTTGGGGGAGCTGAGGTGGTGCTCTCTGTTCAGTGTCCTACAGCAGCACCTGCCCTGCGGAGACGCCCGGCTGTGCCGAGGGGAGGGCTGGGGAGGATGAGCGATCGCTCTCTCCGACTGTTTTCCCCATGTTTAATGCTGCAGCAGAAAGTGTGGCGTGACCGAAGAATCATTACAGATAGTGATTTTCTAGATTCATCCCAGAGGAGGCTCTGTGTTCTTACTTTGTGTGGACCTGGAGAAGAAAAGTAGAGGAAATGAGCTTGCTGCTCCTTGCTGAAGCAGGTTTCCCGCGAGTTACAAATCTATAAGACAATGCCAGTGGGGACACAGAGCCCTGATGGAAGAGACTCACAGCCGGGTGGGTGCCCCTGAGAGCAGCAGATTTGGATGTCTGGGTGTGGGGGACTGAGACACAGAAGGGGGTGTCTGTCTGTCTGAGAAATGTAGAAACATGGGGGAGAGAAAACTCCAGATAAACACACCTTTGAAATGACCGTTTCTCCTTGGAAACCATGAAAGTTAATAGATCATACTGTTTGCGTCACGGGCAGTGTGGCTTTGCCCCCGGCCCATGGATGTGAAGAAGTCATGGCTCTATGCAAACGTGGGGAAAACAGGGGGGGAATATTCCCAGGTATAGGCACTTTACAGCTGCCTTTTGCCACATGGTTGCACGCGCTATTCACAGCAATTCCTGAAGTAAACAAGAATTATTAGCTTCATTTCTTTCTTTTTTGTGCTTTTGAGATGGTTTCACTATGCAGTATATAGTCCAGGCTGGCCTTGAATTCTTGATTCTCCTGCTTCAGCCTCCTGATTGCTGGGATTACAGCATCTACCGCTATGCCTAGTTTATTATCTTTATTTCACCAGTGGAAAAAAACAGAGCTGGCAAGAGGTTAAGGACTTCTTGAAAGCCGCACTCTTTAAGAAAAATTTTTTACTAGTACGTGTTTGTGACACATAATAATCGCATTTGTCTTGGGGGGAATATATATATATGTAATCACATCTTGATCATTTTTTATTCTCCTTTTCTTAACCACCCTTCTCTCTAACTCCCCAGATCTTGTTCCCCTCTCCAAAATATCTACTTCCCTGTTTCCAACCATCTTTTTCTATTTGCTCTTTAAATTATTTTCATTTTGAGTGAAAGCCACATTCTAAGTGGCAACTCTTAGATTAGAACCTGAGAGTCTTAACTTTCTATTCAGCGTTCTTACAGCTCTGCCAGTAGTTTTGAAATGGTGTAGCCAATAGGACATCCTCTGAGAGGAAGGGGATACTGACTTCTCTGACCTCCACTTGGATCAGAGAAGCTACAATTTTACTTGCTTTATGTATTGGAAACTTCACCTGTAATTCCTGCCTGGAAGAAGCCTGAGGCAGGAGGATTGCAAGTTTGAGCCCAACCTGGACAATTTAATGAGGCCCTGTCTCAAATAAATTTTTTTTAAAAAAGGATTCAGAATATAGCTCAGTAGGAGGCCCTGGATTCAGTCACCAGAACTGCAAAATAAAGTAAATCAATATGCAAATTTTTTATTCTAAGACAGAGAGATTTTAAATTGAAAAGACTCTGCCCTTGCCACAACCACTCGAGTGGAGTTCAGCCGTAACACAGGGAGTCCACGGGGAACAAACACACGGAGGAGCGGTGGAGACACCGCCCAGAGCTGCAAGCGCTTCCCAGACCGCTCCCGAGGCGCATGCTCTGTGGTCCAGGTTTCCCTTAGGTGGGGTGCTGCGGTCTGGACAGGGCTTAAGCGTGAATCCTCAAGGTTGTGTGCTTGAAGCTCGGTCCTCATATGGCGGCGCTGGAAAGTGGTGGACCTGTGAGAAGGATTCGTGGAAAGTGTTTAAGTCCCTGGCATGCATGCTGCCTTGGGAAGGGCGCTGTCACCACAGCAGGCTGAATGAAGTGAGGCCACGCACTCACTGGTCCCTTCTGCACCGAGCAGGTTCCCTTTCCATCCTCTGCCGTGTGGTGAACAGCCAGAGGGCCCTTGGCGGGACAGTAGCTCCATGCTACTCGGCCCTTCCACCCACCAGAATCTCGAGCCAAGTCAACTTTACAGTATATATGTGTGTATGTATGTTCTGGTACCGGGAACTGAATACAGGGCTTTCTCACTGAGCCACATCCCCAGTCCCCACCCTACCCCCTACTTTAAAATTTTTTTAACTTTGGGACAGGGTTTTGCTAAATTGTGTGGGGTGAGCTCAAACTTACAATCCTCCTGCCTCAGCCTCCAAATAAACCTCTTGTTAAAGTGTCCAGCCTTGGGTATTTTGTTAAAGGAACACACACAGACATATCGGAGGGAAGAAAAAGATAGGCTCGTCATTTGGAGGAAAAAATTCCTGGGCGGCCATCATGGGGTGCTGCCTGGTCCACTCTGTGGATCTTATGTGGACCAACCTAAAGCTCTCAGCAGTCTTACACTCACAGGCTATCCAGCCTAACCAGCTCCTGCAGCCCCGTGCCTGGTAGGCAGTGCTGTGGGTTCCTCTGGGACCATGAGGTGCACACTTTTCTCAGGGCTGACCTATGTAGGTGCATCACTTATTCATAGTGCAAGATCAGAGTGTCACTATCAGGAGCCTAAGCCCTAAAACATCTGCTCCAGTTTGGATATGGCTTGAGTGTTGTCTGCTAGGGTTTGTGTGTTTGAAGTTTGGCCCCCAGTGTGGTGATGTCTGCAGATGCTGGAACCTTTAAGAAGTGGAATAGGCCAGGCATGTTGATGCACACCTGTGATCCCAGCACTCAGGAGGCTGAGGCAGGAGGGCGGTGAGTTGAAGGCCAGCCTGGGAATCTTAATGAGATCCTTACTGTCTTACATGGGGGAATGGGGGCTAAATTAGGTCATTAGGCTAATTAAGTCATCAGAGTGTTATACTCAGAAGGAATTTATCCTGATTTCATAAAGTGAGTTAGTTCTCTTTACTTTTTGCTTTGTTTTTGTCTTTTTGAGACAGAGTTTCACTATGCAGTTCAGATTAGCCTTGAGATCACTTTGTAGCCCAGGCTGATCTTGAATTTGCAGCAATCCTCCTGCCTCAGCCTCCTAAGTGCTGGGATTACAGGCATGCACCACCATACCTAGCTTGTGAGTTAGTGCTCTTGAGAGAAGATTTCTTATAAAAGAGTGAGGCTGGCCTTTTTCTTGTCTCTGGCTTCCTGTCGGGCTGTGTGACTGCTCTGTCTCACAAGCATACCTGCCATGATGACATCCACCTGCAGGTGATGTGATCCAGCAGACCTTACCAAAGGTCACATAGACAGGGCCACCTGGTCTTGCATATTCAGCCCCCAAACATGAGCGATTCAAACTTCTTTTCTTTGTGGGTACCCAGCCTATTGCATTTTGTTACAATGGTGGAAAACAGAGACTAAGACAGCTTCCCAACAGTTTGTCCCTTTCCCCAGCCTCCTCTTTTATATGGCTCTGCCTGCCCTCCAGCTGCCATTCTGATCTTTCAGGAACCCTGCTCCACACCTGCTGGTGTCAGTTCCCTGTCGCCATTTAGAAACAGCCTCCCACTCTCCCCCAGCTTCCCAGCTGGTGGATATTCTGCTTACCAAGGGCCTCCCGAAGCTGGTAGGAATCAGGGTGGATCATTTAAGGCTTGGTTTTGTTCTTCTAAGTAGACTACTAAAAAGCCACCTGTTACAGAGAAAAGACTTGCCTGAAGTCTGCGTCTGCTGAGAATCAGTGATGAGCTGATGACTTGGTTTTGTCACTTGTTTCCATGTTTTCTTCCTTAAACTATGTGTGACAGAAAGAAACAGGATTTGGGTTCAAACCCCGGCTTTGCACTTGCTGTGGGATCAAGGACAAGTCACTCAGCCTTTCTGATCTGCCTCTCCTTATTCTTATGGAGATAATTACAATCACTTTAGGATTGTTGTTTATAAATGGCAAGACCCTGTCTCAAAAAGAAAGAAAGAAGAAAAATGAAAGAAGGAGAGAGAAAGAGATAAAGAATACTGTACAAGGCAATGCTTGGCACGGAGTCAGAGTTCAACAGATTCTGGTTTCTCCTTCCTCAGGATAAAATCCAAAATGCATCCATATTTGCTTCCTAAAACGTGATCCAGTGCCTGGCACCTCCATGGTACATGCTCAGTAATGTTTGTCAGCAGTATGGATGTTGAGGCAGTGAATCCAAAGCACATATATAAAACTTGGAGGACTGGGCCCAGGGGGAGTCAAGTCCCATAAACAAATGACAGTATTAGAATTTGAGAGGTGGGCGCAGGGGTATGTTTCTTTTTTTTTCTCCTGTACCAGGAACTGAACTCACGACCTTGCGCTTGCCAGGCAGGCGCTTTGCCACTGAGCTAAATCCCCAGCCCCTACAGGGGTATCTCAGTGGTAGAGTACCTGTTTAGAATGTGGAAACCTTGGGTAAAATGTATGTACAAGGAAGTTCATCATTGTGCTCTGTGTAAAAATAGTGAAACAGTTGAAATAACCTAAATGTCCAACAAAGGGGACAGGACCAATTATTGCACATTAATAGACAAACATGGTGGCCCTTGCCTGTAAACCCAGCATTCTGTGAGTCTAAGGCAAGAGGATCTCAAGTTCCAGCCCAGCCTGGGCAATTTAGTGACTTAGAAAGACCCTGTCTCGATATGAAAAATAAAAAAGGGCTGGGGGTATAGCTCAGTGTGAACACCTTGGCTTCAATCCCAATAACACACATACACACACGCACACACACACACATGCACGCATGCATGAACGCACACACACACACATGCACGCATGCACGCACGCACACATGGCTAAAGATGGCTGTGGCCTGCTGTTCTCATGCTCCTTCCCTGCAGCTCTTCATGCTGGGTTCTGTAGTCAGCTGCTGCGGGCCAGCTGCCTCCTCCTGGTGGGAATGCCAGCCCCAGGGCTTCAGAGCTGCTGGTCTCTACCACAGACAATGAGCCATGTCTCAGTGTCATCAATTTCATGGAGGAGGGAGTGCTGCACTTGGCACAATTTGGGCCACATGGCCGCCCTTTACCCACCTGCTGTGCCAGGGGCAGCTGCGATCCAAGACTGGTCAGCTGTGGTCATTCATATGCCAGGTCCATAACTGAGGCCCAGGGAAGGAAGGGTCATGCAAGAGGGCTTCATTAGGGGATGAGAAATAACTGGCCCGTCTCCCCCACCTTCTTCTTCTATGAACTGATTTCTCCTTGAAGGCGGGAAAGGGAGGACAGGAATCCTGGGCCTATTGGTTTTGGGGAGTGAGAGGAGGCCTGAAGGGTGGGACTGGGTCAACAGCTGACCCCATTGGAAGCAGTAGTGAGCTCTTGATGGCTCCCGTGCTTGCACAAAGTCGACTGAGTTCTCACAAAGCTTGTGCTCAACTCAGGGACGGAATGCTGAGGACAGAGGCAACAGCCTTGGCTGCCATGGTTATCTTCCCTCTCATCCTGGGCCCCTCCCATCATCTCCCTGTCAGCAAGGTGAAAAGGACCTGCTAAAGGATGGTGGGTTTTCTTCTTAGTGTCATGCTGCAACTCAGTAGAGCCGTGCCTGGTTTGCATTACTCTCTGCAGTCCCTGCTTCATTTACTTCCCTAGGGCATGGTAATCCAATGTTTTCCAAAACAGAATGACTATGTGGAGAAAACAAACCTCTTCAAGTTTAGTACGACCTCATGGTGTCATAGCTCACTGCTGGAGTTCCGCTGGAATAAGTGAGGCACTGTGGTCAGCACCTGCACTCAAGGCCCTCAGCCCAGCATTTAGTGGGAGGAGGAGGAGGCTATGGGAACTCAGAAGTCCTAGGGCTCCTTCTTAACATATTTGTTTTTTGCTGTTATTTTTTTCTCATACTTTTTTTCTATTAAGGATGCTACCCATTTCCTCCTTTAAGGCTTTGGGATGATGTTCTCTGACCTTGTTATACATTTTCCCCATGTGATTCATTTTTTCACTTCTCTACCCTTCCCTAATCAAGGTAATCTACCCTTGTACCACCAGAGAAGCTATCTGAACTGCTGGGGTTCGGCTTGCCTGCAACCTAGGGCTTTCCTAGGAAGCAGGGATTTCAGTGCTAAAACTAGCACAGTCCTTAGTATGGTTGATCACCCTGTGGGTAATGGCCACATGAGCGGGAAAGGGAGAGGGAGGTTGGGGAAATAAGGAGGAAGAGGGAGGGAAGAGTTGAGAAGTTTATGTCTTTTCTTCCCACATTAATAATTGGGGTTCTTGACATAAACTCGCCAGTGATGTTTGAATTCATCAACCTATGCAACTGCCCATTTTTTACCTCTTAGTCTTGTTTCACAATAAATGTCCCCAGTTCTTCTCCCTCATTTACCTAACTTGATCGCCTTGTAAGTGATTGCTTTGAAATCCTCCTCTCCACCAATACACAGCTATGACAGATAATATGTAACATGTAAAGGAGAAGCCATGCTCAAAAATGAGATTCATGTGTCCACTGACCTGGAACAGAATCAAAGTGCAAAGCAGGGAGTGGAGATTGATCTGAGGGCTCACTGGACTCTGGATCTGGAAGTGGTAATAGCAGCTGAGAGTTTGGCTTCTTCAGTTAAATTGCACGTTAGAGTTAAGAGTCCCAGCATAAGGCAGGGAGCCATGCCAAGCTCACAGCCTGCAACCTGAGGCAGGGCAGGCTTCCCTGGTGAATGAAAGTGGGCTGGGAAAGCTTCTGCACACCACTGCTGGGAGCATAGCTCAGTGCCACATGGGCAGACTGTGGGAATGCACAGAGAGAAAAAGAAAGGCAGAGGGAAGCCCTTCCATACAGGACAGTCCTATGAACCCAAAGTTAAGATGCACAGAGAATCTTACATCAAGAAATGTAGTCATGAATCACTAAGTGAGTTTTTCTAGAATGAAAAAAAAAATTATGGAAAAAAAGGATGGAAAATGCCTATGTTTAGATCCTTTGTAAATGAAAGAATTACATCCTTTAAAATGATATATTCTTGGGGGCTGGGGATTTAGCTCAGCGGCACAGCGCCCGCCTGGCAAGCGCAACATCATGAGTTCGATTCCCGATACTGGAAAAAAAAAACCAAAAATAAAAAAATAAAATAAAATTATATATTCAACCAAATGGGTGGCATAGTATAAGATAAACAAGGTGGATAAAAAAATTAGAAATGGTGAAGAAAATATAGCCGTTGGCAGGGCTGTGCACTATGATAGATTCTAGACCAAGCATAGCTGAAGTAAGAATTAACAAACTGGAATTTCTCTGGACTGTAACAGGGACAAAGGGCTCATACAGATAGAGGACCACAGCGGCTGCGGTTATGGATGGATGGAGGCTAGGAAAGGCTTGTCAAAGGAGGCATTTGAGCAGTGACCTGACCAAGTAAAATGTGAGCCATGTGAATGTAAATAAAAATCAAATAAACCCATACATGCACAATCGTCATATCTATTTTCTAAATTGTGAAGATTAACTTAAATAACCTAATTGAAAGTGCCAAGCCTAATGCCTGACACATAATTAACAAGTGAATGAATCTCTACTACCTCTATGTTCAGGGGGATTTTGGCCACCTCTGCTGGAGTCAGTGTTGTACCAAGGGGACCTGAATTGACTGCTGGTCTCTGGATGGAGTAACAGTGGATCTAGCTCTTTGACAAGGTGGCTGGAATACTGTCGGTTGTCTGCCCGTTCTCTCCTTCTGCTTCTCCCTTGAGAACAAACTCTATTTTCCCCTCTAGCATTAACTAAACAAGCTAGTCGCATCCAAAATCCAGAGATGACATTTTAATAAGTCCAGGCAGCCTGGTTAGTAGTTTTTTGCAAATCCCAAGATGTCATCAGAGCAGCTCTCAGCATTTCTCCGCATTATGTCTTGTCTGGAACCTCAGAAGAACTCCTGACAGAGGTCATGAAAGCAAGGATACAAAGCCACCCTCTTTCTGAGCATGGAGCCCTTTCAAACAGAGGCCCAGATTAAAACATGCCCTACTAAAAAGAACAAAATAAGACTGGCTTCCAGGGAACAGCCACAGAATGTTCCATCCAACAGAGAGGAGCTTCTTGGGACATGGGAATCTGAGCACTGGGTTGCATTCAAAGAAAATACCCCCAGAGTGATACAGAGCAGGTCCTGAGGGCTCATAGTACCCCAAATTCCATACTGTGAGGGGGATGGCCTCTGCCCAGGCTGGGGCAGGAGCTGGGTGTCAAAGAAACTGAACTAGGCTGGGGAGTGCAACCCAGGCCATCAAGGACGGAGGCACCCTTATCCCTTCGCAGCAAGGCCGACGCGGAGTCAGCGATACACCACAAAGGGGAAGCAGTCTCTGTTTGTTTTTGTAACCCAGAGAGAGAGAACATGTCCCAGTCTCTCTGACTTCTTGGTCAGGGAAAAGTTGTTTGAAGAAAAAAGAAGGAGCATCCCCTTTTGCTGTGACTAACTCCACTTCTGCACTCATCTCGCAGGGCGAGGCAGGCTACTGCTCTGGTCCTCCCACCCCTGGGCACTGGGTTGCGGCCAGAGGGTTCCCTGGGCCCCCATTTTCCATCTTCCTGGTGGCCGTGTTCTGCCCTTGTCAGCACAGAATTGTCTCACATAGCACATCTATAAAAAATCTTCCCCAGGTTACTGTGAGTTCTGTGTGTGTGTGTGTGTGTGTGTGTGTGTATGTGTGTGTGGTTTTTTTTCTATGCCCAAAATTGCACATCTCACCAACTATGAATTATTGAAAAGAAGACAATAATGAATGGAATGTTTTGAGTTTGGCTCAGCAGAGGTAAATGTTTACGCTTGGAATGGGAGAAAATAACAGGTATGGCAGGGAGATACGGGATTTTAACATCTCCCACATCCCATAGTGTATATTTCTCCCTGATATCTTCTGAAGAAGGGGAGAAAAACTTAATTTTGTGTTACATTCAAAATGAAATTTAAAAATGACCTTTTGCAGTGAGATGAGCGAGGAAATTGTTGCACATTGCACACAGCAAAATGAGAGTGTGATGTATGCGTGAGCATGCGCCTGGGAGCCATCCACTCTTTTGGAGCTCTTTATGCGTGTAGACAGTTTATTTTCAGTGTGTCTATCTTATACACATATGCAGCTTGAAAAGCATCTTATGTGTGTGTGTGTGGTACAGAGATTGAACATAGGGTCTTTGTGCATGGAGCTCTATGTCCAGCCCTTTTTCAATTTTTTATTTTAAAACAAGGTTTTCCTAAGGTGCTAAGTTGCCCAGGCTGGGGTCAAACTTAGGATCCTTCTGCCTCAGCTTCCTAGAGTGCTAGAATTGCTGGTGTGCACCACCGTGCCTGGTGAAATGTGTCTTTAATAAAGTTTCAGTCCCAGTGGTAAGGAGGTAGAAGAGACATTAAACAGAGAAAACTTCAAGTTGGGAGTGGAGCATTGTTCAGTGATCAATATTTACTAGGCAGAGTCCTTGTATTATACTAGACTTAGTGTATGTCTGTTGGTTAAGTTAATGCAGGGTGCTACAATAGCAACACAAATGGATCCGATTCCTTTCCTCTGGGACCATCATTTGGCAGGGTCCCCTTAATCATGCTTATAACCAGGTGCCTACCCACAGAGCCAGCCAACCCCGGCTATGTTTGAATAACACAATAGGGTGTAGTTTCACAGTTAAATCCTTTTAAACCTAGTTCCTTCTTCTAATGAGAAGCACTGTATTGATCTGTGTTCTCTCCTTCTGCTTCCTGACTTAGGAGTTTTGAATGTATCTGGAATTTGAAGTTAACTACCTTTCCTCATGTGATTCTCAAACCACAGCCCCTGTGGCGTCCAGGACAGTGTCTGAAGGGAGATGTGACTAGAATAGCTCAGTACTCCCAGAGGGACTTCCAGGCCACATAACCCTCCTGGTCTCTCTTCCCTCTGCCTCTGCTTTAATAATAAAAGCATTGTAGGCCGGGGGTATAGCTTAGTGGCTTAAGCGCTTGCCTGGCAAGCCTGAGGTCATAAGTTCGATTCCCGGTACCAAGAAAGGCATTGTATAGACCTATAGCTCCAGTGCTTGTTTCCGTGGTTCCTGCCGAGGGAGAGACTTAGAAGACTAGAAATCACTTGCTCACTATTATAGAGCAAAATAGCAATGAAACCAAACTAGAATTTACTAGTTCTGAGTGATCCTTTTGGAAAGCAATTTTCAAATTCAATTAGCATTTCTGAATAACTGTATGTGAGGGAGTGATTTTTGTATAGTGCTAGTTAAGTGCAACCATATAAGGGGAACATTAAAAAAACAATGCATTGGCTAGCTTTCTGCCTGCTGGCTCCCGGAGGGTGGGCCCCCAGCGCACGGGGAGCCATGTGGCGGCGAGCGCTGTTGCGTGCCGGCCCTTAGGCCAGCCGCCGCCGCTCAATTGGGATCTATCATGACACAGAGAAACAGTGACACAATTGGCCCACCATGCACCAACTGCAGTTGCCCACCCACAGATGTGTGTGAATCATTGAAACTTTGAACAACCCCTGGGAATATATGCCATACAACGAGCCACTCTTGCTCCTGCCATTGGGAACAAGAAAGGTCCAGAGCCAGTGGAGGAGCAGCTGCTGAACAAGGACTCAGAGAACATGAGAATGCAGACTAAGCCCATGGAGTCAGAGGTCAAGTGGACTGGGGTCACAAGAGCCGCTCGGAAGCTGTAAACCAGGAGGACCTTGCACAATACCTGCAGAGACTCATTGGAAGCCATTCTTCCCCTGACAGTACAGGCTGTGGTGAAGCTCTGGAGAAGTCTGCAGCAGGATTCCTGCTGCCTGTGCTGACAGTTGGGGAGAGGACACTAACTGGTTGTGGGGTCCCAAAGCAATGGGAAGCTGGAGAGAAAAAGCTACAAAGAATGGCTTTCACCCCAGATAGCTCACTTGAGATGTTAGTAAGAATTGCCTCCTCAGTACTCTATAGCCATGATGAGGAGGAGGCCAAGGAGAGAAAACAAAGAGACTGAGAAAAAGCAGCTGCTTTTGCTGCACCACTAAGAGAAACAGATCCCAGGTCTGATTCCCGGGGCTCCAAGAAGAACTCGACAACTGCATTCATCTGCTACCACTGTTAAAAGCCAGGCTACCTCAAGAGGAACTGCCCTAAGAGGCCCCATGGGCCATGCCCTGGATGCAAAGGAGACCACTGGAGATCGGTCTGCCCTCTGAGGTGGAGGCCCCAGAGCTCAGACCCATGCTACCAGTTAGTCCAACAGGAATGAGAGGGCTTGGGGCATGGTCTGCCTTCTCCCTCTGGCCAGACCGTCATCTCCATCGAGGAGTCCTGGGTAATCATGACTATGGAGGAACAAGAAAACAGCCTGTTGCTAGTCACAGGTGCAAGTCTCTCGGTCCTTCTTTTCAATCCTGGCCTTCCTTCCAGCCATCATACCTCAGTGAAAGGAGTCACTGGTGAGGAGGTAATATGCTATTTTTGACAACCCTTAGGCTGTAACTACTTATTAGATCCTTCTTGTATATCTCTGTCTTCCTGAGAAACCACTTTGAAGATACCACCACGTATTACAGCAGCCATTGATATTTTCCTACTAATCTATCCATAACTGTGTTAAGTTTGTATTGTTCCTATCCTATTTCATGATGTATATTTATTATTATGTGTTTCCTACAACAACCATTGAGAATAGTTAATGATTTTTCAATAGGTCACTCATGTATAGCTCTATTTATTTTCTTTAGAAGCCACTTTGAAGATACCAAAGTATAGCACAACAACTCTTGATAATCTTCTACCTCTTTTGTCTTTAACTCACTATTATTTGCCTATTTATTTTCCTGAGAAACTATTTTGTAGATAATAATATTTAAAACGATAACCATTGATAATTTCCTACCATTTTGTCTGTAATTTGCTAAGTCCCCCCTATTATTATGTTATCCTTCTTTTATTCTTTAAAATAAAAAATAAAAATTAAAAAAAAATTTAAAAAAAAATTAAAAAAAACAATGCAGGGCAGAAGCAAATTATGCAATTTATCCATTGACTTTAACCAGGAATATTCAGTGAGTAGCTAATAGCTTGGCCGAGGTTGGGAGGATGACAGTGGTGCCTCTCCTTGGACGGGGTCTCAGGGTGGCCGTCAGCAGCCCCCACTCCCTGTCTCCTGGTGCGGTCCGAAGTGAGCCTCACAGCTGCTCTCCCACTGGAATTCACCTATTTCATTTCTATTTTAATCAGAGCAGATTACTTTTGACCAAACTAGCATTTCTGGACATAATCTACATTCTATGACCTCTTTCAGCCAATGAGAAACAGCTCCCTCTGTTCATTTGTTGTGTGTGCAAAACCAATTTATCTTGACCAATATTATTATGCTAATTATATAAGTGCAGTTTGGCTCTTTCAGGCAATTTCTGTTACGAGAGCTCTTGAAAATGTAACGGAAGAAAGAATAAAATGGAGCAGACATGTAATTAGGGAGATTATGACAATCCTTTGCCAGGTACAAAAACAGTGCAGTTTAAGCACAGGAATTTTGGTCTTTGTATTATGACGCTTGTCTCTTTTTCTGGGCCAGGCTGATCCTTCAGTTCCATGGGGTAAAATCTCAGATAGAAGGTAGACAGCAGGCGTAAAACAGGTAAGGTTCAAGTGCTTGTGTGTCCCTAATGTGGGTGAGAGCCGAAGGTAACTGGGCCTGCAGAAGGGTCCTTGCCCCAGGGCCAGGCACTGAATGTCTTAAGAGCATGAGACTAAGCATGGTCAAAGAAGCCAGAAATCTGAACTGAAGTAGGTGTCCTGGATTTTAAGTCTGTCTCCTTCTCTCTCCATCTCCCTCCCCCTCCCCCTCCCCCTCTCCCTTTGTACTGAGCTGGGTCAAATAATTTTATCCAAAGATAAGACCTAACCGGCTACCTAAAGAGAAAAGTGGGGAGGAATAATCCAAGTGTTCTCCCCTCCCCATTCTTGCCACTCAACATAACAATTCTGACGCTACATGTGGAGTCGGGAGACATTCCCCACACCTACCAGTTCTGGAGCAGACACTAGCTGGGTGTGCTCTAATTCAATTCCATTCACACACCAGGAGATACTACCTGGAGATACTGCCAGATCCCACAGGTTGAAGACTTGGTCCGCTCGACTGTCCCCACTTCAGATGCCATTTGAAAGTCCCAGGTCATGACCTGTGCTTTTGACCAACTGGCTATAAATCAGGGTTCCTGTAAGTTTTCTGGGATGGTTCATAGAACCGAAGGAAACACTTTACCTGTGTCCACCCATGTATAAAGGCTGCTACAGGGGATGCAGATAAACAGCCAGGTAGAGGGAAGAGATGCACAGGGCAAGGTGTTGGAGAAGGAGTGTGGAGCTTCCGTGCCCTTTCCACCCCCTCCAGGAAATGCCACCTGTTCAGGTACCTGGAAGCTCCCTGGACTCTCGTTGGGGTTTTATAGAGGCTTCATTGTCAGGCATGATTGAGTATCTCATTGGCCGTTGGTGATCAACTCAACCTCCAGCCCTTTTGTCATCCACAACCCCCTAATCCTGCCTTAGTTTCTCCATTGTGCACCCAACCTGAAGTTATCTAGGGGCTCACAGCCTCCAGTCATCTCCTTAGCATACAAAGGACACTCATCACTCTGGAGCTTCCAAGGGCTTTAGCAGCATCCTCTACTCCACACAACAGTCCTCCTTCAATACCAAGAGGCTTGGAAATGGTCCATGAATTAGTTGGAGCACCTACCAAATGGCAGGAAGATGTAGACAACCTCTCTTGCTTGCCAGCCATGCCAGGGTTAAAGGAACTTGATGTGAATTCTTCTGGAATCATAAAGAGCTACTGTCCTCTTGGCCTCTCTCTGCTTCCTAAATAATGAAGCAGCCATAGACTGAAGACCCTTCTCTCCCTCTCACTATTAGACATGGAAGCCACACAGCTCCCCTTCCAGCCTAGCTTCCCACCTTCACCACAAGGGCCGCAGAGGAACCAGTTTGTGGAGCATGAAAGGCAAACAACCCTGACCCCACTTCCGCCTTTCTCAAAGTGTGATGACCAGGGTGGAAAGTCACAGAAAGTGAAGGATGTCCATGCTCTGCGATTGGCTCCTGCTGTAAGGAGCAGCAGATGGGCTGCCTGGGCAGACAGCTGTTTTAGTATCCAGGATGATCAAGGCCTACTTGATGCTGGTACCTGTGTTTGAGGCCAGGCTCCAGATCCTCTGCCTGGACCAGCCCCTTTTCATGCTGGTAGCATCTTACCTTCCAAGCAACTCTTGCCTCTCAGTCTAGTTCCAACCCTTTAACCATTGCTCCTATCCATAGCACACGGCTCCCACCTTGCCTCTTTATAAATATAAGCTCCCTATTGGTCCTCACCTCAACTTTGCCCCCAGGCTTCCCCCAGTCGCCACTTCTAGTGCCAGCCCCACCCTCTGACCCCAGTTTTGCCAGGCTCATCCCACATCATCCTCAGCCCAGGTACTGGAAGTTGTCTGGGACTGTCCTCTCCCCCATGGCCACCTTCCTATCCTTTCCTGCTGAGAGGATGGCTCTAACTTGCCTCAGAAGAGAGAAAGGCTGCAAAATACTAGTCTATTATATAGGGGAGATTCAGCAATGCCCAGGGCTGGTGTTTGAGGGATTAACAGGAGACATCCTGCCTGGAGAGCTGAGAGGGACAGACTGGCTTCCAGCTCAGCCCTCCAGACTTTGCCCTGTCCTCTGCCTGGCCAGCCAGAAATGCAGACATCCTATTAGGAGAAAGTGTGCTCATTTAAAGGTGGTGTATCAGACCAAGGCAGGCAAGTCCCCATCATGCCAAATTGCAGAAGGGTACCATGAAGACGTAGGGGAACCTGCCTGGGAATCCAGGGGCCTGGCTGTCTGGACCGAGTGTGTGGAAGCTCAAGGAAAAGACCAGTGATCTAGGGTCTCCACCCACTCATTCAGAAACCAAAACTGGACCGGATAAGGTACTCATTCTCTAAAGCAACATGACAAATGGTCCCAAAACTCAGCAACTTAAAACAATGAATTTTTTAATCTCACAGATTCTGTGGGTTAGAAGTCCTGGTCCTGTGCAGACAACTGCTTGGGCTCAGGATCTCTCTGGGGCTGTACTGAGGTGTCGGCTGGGCCTGCAGACGTCTCTGGGCTCCTCTTGGGGAAGAGCATCTGCCTTCCCGCTCATTCCCGTGATCCTCTCTGGGTCCCATTTGGATAACAGCCTTCATTCCCTGCTGGCTGTTGGCTGGAGGCCTCTCTGTTTCTTCCTATATGAATCTCTATGGAAGGCAGCTCGTAGCATGGTGACAGCTTCATTAGAGCTGGCAAGGGAGACTTTTGTTTCCCAGCCGGCATTTAAGAAGTTTGGAAGTTGCCATTCCACCCCAACAACAAGTAAAACGCTGACCCAACTGAAAAAGGAGCTCTCCTCAGAACTGTAAGAGAAGTGTGGTCACAGGGAGACCTGCTACCCTAAAATCGGAGAGACAGGCACAGAGCTTGAGAGAATTGCAACTTACCTACCAGAGCAGAAACTCATTAGCAGAAACTTTCGCGGGAATTAGTGCCAGGGTAGAAAAATCTGAACTGTAATTGATGAATTGCTGGAGGCTTGGTGTGAACAAGTCTGAGAGATAAAAACGGTTGCCAGTGGGACTCAGACAGCTGAGAGTACCCATTGCTACTGTGAGATTTGCCTCCAGGAGTTCAACCAGATTCCCATGTTAAACAGAAAGAGAAAACTCTGTTCATGCTTCCAGGAGAGACGGGGAAAGAAACCACTTTACAATATGCCAGAGCATTCTGTCCCTAACAAAGCCTTCCTTTAGGGAAAACTCCTTGACCAGAGCCTAACCTGCTGGAGTTTTATCAAAGATGAACTGATCGGGTGAGGGAAAATACTCAACTCCAGCAACGCTGGCACACCTAATCATTCCTAAGGAAGCCCAGAGGCTGAGATGCGCTTGCGAAGTGCATGGGTCACAGACATAGGCTTACTGAAGACTGAGACATACTCATAGAACTATAGAATGCTTCCCCTCCCCGGACCTTACCATTGTATGACTAAAGGCCCATTACATCTGGTCAGGTATGGTGGTGCATGCCTGTAATCCTAGCACTCAGGAGGCGAGGCAGGAGGATCGCCATGACTTTGAGGCCAGCCTGGGCTCTAGAGTAGATTTAAAGCCAACCTGGGCTATGTAGTATGACCCTGTCTCAAAAAAAAAAAAAAAAAAAACCCAAAACTTAAAAGATCTATTATAGTATTTCCTTTTACCTAGTACATCATATCCAGCAACCAAGAAAAAAATTATGACATACTAAAAATATAAACAAATAAACACAGTTTTGAGAAACAGAGCAAACATCAGAACCAGATATGTTGGAGATGTTGGAATTATCTAAATGAGAATTTAAAATAACTGTGATGAATATGCCAAAGGCCCTAAGCTATAAGCTCTAGAAGATAAAGTGGACGGCATGCAAGAACATGCAGAATGGCATGTAATCAGAGAGATGAAAATCCCAAAAAAGACTCAAAAGAAGTGCTAGAGATAAAAAACACTAAGAAAAATGAAGAATATCTAGACTTCTTAGTAGACTGGACAGAGCTCAGAGAAGAACCACTGAGTTTGAGGATATAGCAATAGACACATCCAAAACTAAAATACAAAAAGAACAAAAATGAAGGGGATACAGAACAGAATATCCAAGAATTGTAGGGCAACTACAAAAGGTATAATACTTGCATAATGAGAATACCAAAAGAAGAAAAAGAAAAGAAAAATACTTGAAATGATAATGACTGAGAATTTCCATAAATTAATGTCAGACACAAAAATACAGATTCAGTGAGCTCAGAAAACACCAAAATGAATAGATGCAAAAAACACCAGCACCTACACATATCATATTCAAACTTCCAAAAAAATAAAAAATACAGAGCAAGCAATAAGGGGCAAGCAGGTTGGAAATCAGAGTCTTCGTGTAATCTAACCTCAAAAGCAGTACCTCATCTCTTTTGCCATAGACTGTCCTAGAAGTGACTCAGTGGATGTAGAAGTGACTCAGTGGTTGTAGCCTACACCCAAAGGAGGGAATCATACAAAGGCATGAATGCCAGGAGGTGCGGTCAGGAGTTGTTTTATTTTATTTATTACTTTATTTATTTATTTAGTTTTTTTGAGACGATGTTTGCTATGTAGTTCAGGTTGACCTTGAACTCATGGGAATCCTCCTGCTGATATAGGGGAAAGAAACTCCCAACCTGCTAGATGTCTGGTACATGTTTGTGTTCTCTGAAATCAAAGAATGAATTTTAGGAACAACGGAGGGTAAGAGCAAAATATATTTATTGAGGGAAAGAAAGCTTCTTTCTGAGAGAGGGGCAAAAGGGGGCCTAAGTGGGTAGCCAAGGACTCTGCCTTTTCTAGGGATTTTTCTAAAGCAAATCCATGATGTGAGGCAGATCCAAGGTGGGAAAAACGGGAAATCACAAGGTGGGCATGAGGTGGGACAAAACTATGGTTAACCAATAAGATTAGGAGTATAATTGCTCAGGTAAAACTGATTAAATCAGGATCAAATGGGGAAGCAAGTCATGTAGCAAGCAGGCATGAATATAGAATAGGGCCTTTCCTGTAGAGGGCTGGGTGAGAGGCTCTTCCTGGCTTCCTCAAGGTGACTGATACCTATTTACAATATCAGTCCCTGATGTTTATCCTTGGGAAGTATGTGGGTGCATTTGTTTTATCTTTTGTCTTGAGGTCTGGCCCACAATGGAGGTGCCTATCTCCCCCACAGTTGCAAGGTACCTTGTCTTCTGCATTGGCTCCTTTGATAGCCTAGCCCTGAGTGCCTATAGTATTTCTATCTAACTTAGCTGCCTATAACACTGCCCCAGCCCCCCGAGGGCTGGGCTCACAGGTGTGCGCTACCACGCCTGGCTTCATCAGTTGCTGTAGATGCTGCCCATGGCAAAGTACCTCTAGTGCCCTCCTAGTGCTCAGATTCAGTGAATTCTCCTTCTCCCCCAGAAGAAGGGACACATTCTGTTCTCAACTCCAACCTCCAAAGTTCTCAGCCACACACCTTCATGGTGCTGACATACTGTAGAGCTGAGAGCTAACTAGCCTGAAAAACATAGTCAAAAAAGAAGATAATCTTGTCCAAAGGAGTTGGAGGGTGAAAAGACATTACATCTTCTCTTTTCCTGTGACACTGAGGACTGTGCTGGTAGGCCAGATATCTTCTTAGAGCAGCCATGGAAAGTGTGTCTTTGTCTAAGTCACTGTGGAACTCAACACACCATAGGCAGCCTATCTAGAGAATCTAGTAATTTGAGGTCATTTCCTGCAGTGCTCAGAGGAGCATCACAATTCAAAGGCCGCTCCAGGGCTCTTACTTCCTGTACAGAGTAATTGAAGTAGGTGGATTATCCTCAGAGCCTCTGTGAAGTATTTGAATTTTTTCTGGAATGAAGCAATCTCTAAAGCATGTTCATATATATTGACCTGGCGCATTCTGGAGATGACCTAGGTCTCCAAATCTTGAGGACCATGGGTTGATTTGAATTACCTGAGATACTTCCTTTCCTGAAGAAAACAGAAGCTGGTTTTGCTGTCCATGTCTATCACACAAGAATCTTGTAAAGCAGTCAGGTATTCTTTTTAAAAATCTATTTAATTAGCTGGAAGTCCACATTTCCTTTATTAAAAGCCCTCTTTAAAACAGAGGCCATCAGCCCTTCAGTTTTCCATGTTTCTCAGAGCTCTCCCAGCTTGGCAAGCCATCCGGCTAAGACGTGCCTGTAGAGTGATCAAGCGGGAACTGGCAGCGAAGCTGAGCCTGGTTAGCCTCTGTCCAGTATGTGAAAAGGCTGAGATCCATGTTTCCACTCACAGTTTCTAATTCTGAGAATTCCTGATTATGAATTGGTGAACTTTTAATCTGTCTCTTGTGATTTTCTTTGTATCATATTTACATATCTAAAGGTTATCGATCATTTGATTTACAACTATCAAAGCTGTATATATATATATATATACTTCTTTCATTCTCTCAAATCTTGTAAGAGAGGCATTTAGTATTCCTGGTGGTTGGGGTTGTAGCTCAGAAGCTTTTGCTTAGCATGTGCGAGGCAGGATGTTCGATCCCCAGTGTCACACACAGAAAGGTTCTTTTGCAGGAGGTAGCCAGGGATAAGAAAAGGCTCCAGGGCTCTATTCCATTGATAACAGCTGTACAAAGTGTTTAGCAGGGTGCATTGAACTAGTTACTTGATAAACCTTGGTTTTCTTTAAAGTTTGTGGAAAAACAAATACAAGTCCTGAGAATGTCCCCAGATGTTCCACTGAATAGGAACAGGAGAGGATGGAAACCTTAGATCAGATCATCGAACTTTGCTGAAGTCACTCCATTCATACCTTCACCAAGTTTTAACCCCCGCATCCTGGTTCACCACTTTAAGAAGCTTGTAAACTGAGCCTGAAATGCCACACCAGAGACATGTTATTCCTGTGCTCTCCAATAAAGCAGAGTCACACTTGGTTTGTCAGGATAAAAGGAACACTGTGGGTAATACAAGAATGATCAAAATATACAGTGAATGTTTAAAATTTTTAAATTTTTTCAGTAAAAGACATATTACCATTAATCCCCTTTCAAAATACTTCCCATCACTTTGAACAAACTTATCCACTGTTCTTGCCACTTTCTGAAGCAGTTCTGACAGTCCTCTTTTGTGAGTGTCCATATGAGGTAGGATGAAAAATATAGAGAATGCTGCTGCTGAGTGTCATCCAAGGGAAAGGCAGACTCATAATAAAATTACAGTGTGTCTTCATCCATCCTTCTCAATAGATCTGATACCATGGGACCTCTGCTTCTTCCCCAAAGCCAAAGTGACCATAAAGATAAATGTTTTAAATTGATTTAGGACACTGCAGTAGTCAGAACACAGCAGCTAAAGACACTCATGAAAGAGAACCTCCAGAGGGGCTTCAGAAAGTGGCAAAGATGATGGGATAATTGCGTTTGAAGTGAAAAGGAGCTTTTTTTTTTTTAATTTTAAAGAATAAAAGAAGGATAACATAATAATAGGGGGGACTTAGCAAATTACAGAC
>NW_004955406.1:18016000-18060327 GCF_000276665.1 Chinchilla lanigera
CATCCATTTATGAAATAGGATAGGAACATTACAAACTTTACACAGTTATGGATAGATTAGTAGGAAAATATCAATGGCTGCTGTAATACGTGGTGGTATCTTCAGAGTGGTTTCTCAGGAAGACAGAGATATACAAGAGGGACCTATTAAGGAGTTACAGCCTAAGGGTTGTCAAAAATAGCATATTACCTCCTCACCAGTGACTCCGAAAAGGAGCATTTTGAAGGGATTAATGTCAATGTGTCTTTACTGTAATGATTTTTAAATTTTTGAAATTTAAATATTCATTGTCATTTTGGACCATGCTTTGTATATGCAAAAACATTGAAATAAAGTTCTGAACTCATGCTATTACGAGGGTTGAACATTATTAGTCGCACCTGCCCTTAACTTTCTCCTTCCAAAGTTCTCAGTGCTAGGATTCAGCTCCACCTGCAGTTTTCCGCCCCATTAGGATTCTCTGCCTTCCATTCTGATTGAGCTGGCTGCTCTCTGGCTCTCCTAATTATGGAGGGGCTCCTGAATTCATCCAGGAACTCACTAAAAAATTAATAATAACACAACCAAGATTACAAGAGAGAATATCCCACGCACAGGAAGGCACAGACACAGCTGTGCCTGAGGTACTGCATGCACATCTGGTAACACACGGGCCACACTGACATAGATTCTTGGACAGTTTCTTCTCTCCAACTCAACACTAACCTGGGAGACTCAGTCCTCGGGTGCTCTAGCCGTATCCCACCTGCCTTCTCCTCCTGTTCACTGCTGTTCCAAGCGTTGACACTCAGTGGTTACGGAAGAGCTGGGATGACTGGATGGAGAATGGAGATTCCTTGTGCAAATGTAGGACACTTACCCAAAAGATAAATCAAGGTTTACTTTGTACTCTTGCTCTTGAATATCTTGTGATATTATCCAGGAATGGTGGCATTTTGCAGAAAAAGTACTCTCTGATAAATGCTACATAAGCAGATGCTCCTGAATTTATAGTACTCTTACAGCTTGTTAGTGATTCATTTTTCAGTTACTGAGTCTGATACTTTGCCATTTATAATTTTCTTCTCAGTCTTCCTTCCTCTGCATATATAATAATCTGCAGATGAAAACTCAAGGAGGGGCGAATCCAACATAATAGAACAGTGATGAAGTATTTTGTCGTGTGCTACCCTTCCCTTCCCTCAGGCTTCTCCAGCCTCTTACCTGCAGTCAGGTTTGGCTCTGTATAAAGATATTAAAATGTAGTCTGAATATATCATCAACATAAATCCTGGGATTTTATTTTTTAACAGTGAGGTGCACTGAAGGGACCCCACCTCCTCTACTTCCAGAGGCTGCCCCTCCTGATCTCCTGGGCTCATGGAGCAGGAAAGAGTCTTAACCTGGAGGCCTGGGCGAAGCACCCCCACAAGCCCGAACCCACAACTAGGCAGCGTTTACACTCTTCCATGCAGAACCAGCCCCATGGCAGCGGTCAGCTTGCACACCTGACTGCCTCTCCCATGTGAACTCCTCACCTGGCTCCTGTAGTGGACTTTCCTGAAAACCAGCCCCTCCTGAGGCTCCTCGCCAGCATCCCTGTTCTCTCCCTTCCACTTGGCAACAGAAGATGTTTTCTGTCCTCTTCAGGCACACTGGCCTGGCACACAGCTCGTGGGGAAATTCTCCAGAGAAACAGATTCTGCTTGGTCCCTGACCTGCTCACACAAACGGAGCCTGTGGCAGGAAGGCCCCATTCTCAGCCAAGTGAGCCGCAGCATTGCCACCCACCAGCACGGCTGCTCTGCTAATGTTAGCACTCTCTGAGAAGCCACCTGACTTCAAAGTCTATCTCTGGAGGTGACCTGGGGTGGGGCCCACCTTCTGTTTTTAACACCCAGAACAGCTTTGTAAACTGCCAAAGGGGTTCTTTTGGAGGCAACCCTCAATGAATGATAAAAATAAATAGCAACACACCATCAGCCATCAAGCTGCAGGTTACTTCCTCCTGGTCTAGCATGAAGCATCACACAGGTCTATCCAGGTGCCTGATTTCTATCTGGACATCTGGGTACCACCTCCCATTCCACGTGTCCCAAGCAGAACTCACCACCTTCTCCCAAACCCTTGCTACTGTGTGTCTATCTGTCTGTCTAGGGCATTTCCAGTTGCCTGAGCTAGGAACATCACATCAGTTTTGACTACCTTCACTTCGTCTCCAGACACAAAGTCTTTTTTGTTGCCCAGGCTGGGCTTGAGCTTGCAATCTTCCTACCTCAGCCTCACAGAGTGCTGGGATTAGAGGTGTGCACCACTACGCCCAGCTCCAGGCACTAAATTTTAAAACTATTTTATCTCCTACATAGCATTCATAAACTATTTGCTCTTCAACTTTCACCTGCACCACCTGCAGGCCGCAACAGTTTGCTGATGGTCACCTGCCTTCTTTCTCATGCCTTTTAAATCTACCTTCCAAGACGAGTTTTCTAAAGCCATATCTATCTCTTAAAACCTTTCAAGGAGTTCTGCCAAGTTGTCTGCCTTATCTGCAAATGTGAATCACCTAGGGTGGTTTCAAAAAAAAGTAACTGCTGAGCTTGCACACCTAGAGATTCAGATTTAACAGGGCAAGACGGGAAAACTGATCCATGGTTTCACTTCCCACTGTTTCGGTGACTCACGGTCAACTGTGGTCAGAAAATAGTAAACTGGAAATTCCAGAAATAAACAATCACAAGTTTTAAATTTTACTCCATTCTGCATAGCAAGACAAGATCTCACACCATCTTGCTCCATCTTATTTAGATCCCTGTGCGCCACATATCCACTTATATATACTGTACACTCTTTTGCAGTAGCCACCTTGGTTACCAGATCAACCGTCAACATACCTCTGTGCTTTTCTTATTTTACTTAGTAATGGCCCAAACGCTCAAGAGTAGCAGTACAAAGGAAATAAAACCTGGAAAGACAGATTAATTCTAGAAGGACATGGAATTTCTACAGGGCATAGGAGGGGGAAGACCAGGATGGATAAACAGACAGGCAAGCAGGCAGGCAGGCAGGCAGGCAGGCAGGCAGGCAGGCAGGGCTTAGTATTATCTGCAGTTTCAGACACCCACCAATGGTCTTAGTATGTATCCTCATGGGTAAGAGGGAACCACTGCATCTCTTTTTAAAATTCCCTAGGAAATTCTAATATGTGACCAGAGCTGAGACTCGCTGACCTGCAGGCTGAAGTCCAAGCTCCTTCCTGCCGCACCCAAGATGCTCCTAACTGGGTCCCTGCCCAGCCTCCACAGCCAGCCTCACTCCTGGGTACTCCATGCCTTTCTGCTCTAACTACGCTGAACTGTTTACAGTTCCCATCTCTACGCTATTACTAATGCTGTTCCCACTGCTTGAATTGCCTGCCCAAATCATCTCTTACAGGAAGCCATTCTTGCCTACATACCTCAGGTCCTTCCCTTGCCTCTAGGTACGCCTTAAAGTTTAGGATGTGTCTCTATTACGGAGTAGCCACATTATCTTATGCTGATCTCTTTAAGTGTTGAACTTCCTTAAGCAAAAGGAAGTATTTAGCCCAAAGCTGCTAAACAGTAACTGAACTCAGATTTAGAAAGCTGCTGGGACCAATGTGTTTCCTTTTGGTCACTCTCTCTACCTGAGACTACCTGGCCACTGGTGTCTATCTATTACTTAAGGATATTCTTGGCAGACAACATTTTTGGTCTCTGTATAGCAGAGAGATACTCCACAAAGGCAGGCTCAACCCCTGAGGCATGTGCTCACCTCCAGCAATATGACTAGCATCCTGTCAATTCCAAAGTCCCTGAAAAGAGACTCTCACAGTTCAACAAAGATGGCTGCTTCACAGGAAGGCAGCAGGCCTTAAAAACATGGACACGAGTCAGAGGATTGGCAGTACGTTAGTCAGCTTTTGTTACTGAAACAAAATATCTGAGACAATAGACCTAAAAAAAAGGAAAGGTAGGTGTAGGCCCATGGTCCCAGAGGTTTTAACCCACAATACTGGCCCTGTTGCTTTGGCCCTGTGGACAGCATGGTGGGGCAAGCTGCTCCCTTCATGGCAGCCAGGAAGCAAACAGAGAGAAAGAGATGAGACAAATATCCCATAATCTCTTTTAGAGCCTCAGTGACCTGAAACCTCCGTCCAGGCCCCACCTCTTAAAGGTTCCTACTGCTTTTCCAAAGTGTCAAGCTGAGAACCAGGCCTTTAACACGACATCCAAACTAAAGCAGGGAAAAAGCTGACCTCTAAAAGCTGACAGTCATACCCCAAGGGTCAAGGGATTCTTGAACGGTGTGATAACACACAGATCAGCAGTACGGACCCATCTGGGATCCCAGAGAGCAAACTGATTTTTAGGCTGCGCTAGTCTTCAGGAAGTCTTCACAGAAAAGTTGGCACTGGACACGGACTTTGAAGGCTGAGCAGGACTTTGCCAGGCACAAGGTACAATAAGGGCATTCTGAGGAAAGGTAGTATCAGCAAGACACCTAAAAAGTCTATTTCCCTGCTGAAGAGCACAGAAGGGACTGAACTGGTGGGGAGGTGGCGGGATCTGAAACATCGGGGTTGGTGCACACTGCCAGCCTTTAAGTGCCAAATGAGAAGTCCAGTTCTCGCTGCTCAAGGGGAGGGTTCCTTGCAGATCTCGATCCCTTGGGGAAGAAGGCAGAGTCAGGGACTCAGGCGAGGCCCTGAGGGCCTGCACCTGCACACGTGCAGACTCTTGGCACTTCACAGTTGAGAAGCGCTCGCCTGAGGTGGTGAGGCCACACAGGCCTCACAGTTTTGCAGTCCTGTAGGTAGGACTGGTGTCTTAGTCACTTTTCTCCTAGCTGGGACAGAGTACCTGAGAGCCACAGTTTAAGAGAGAGCTTTATTTTGGCTCACAGTCTGTAGAAGTTTCAGTCCTTGAAAGGACAGCTTGCTCCAAGGCAGAGTGTGAGGGCAGAGGGGCATGGCAGAGGAGAAGATGCTTAAATCATGGGGGCCAGGAAACAGTAAGAGGAGGAGCCAGAAGAGAGATACAACTTTTTGGGTCAACTCCACAGCGATGCACCGCTTCTGACCAGGCCCCAGCTCCTGACAGTAAGCCAGGAGTAAGCCCTAAATCTAATCGCCTTCCAAAAGCCCTGCCTACAAGTGTCTGAGGCTCTTGGGGGACATCTACATGTAAACCATAACTGTTGGGGTTTATTTTGCCCAGTGTACGGATGAGGAAAGGGTGATTCAGTTCACTAAACTGGCAGGAGCAAGAGCTGAATGTAGTCTGATCCCAAGGCCTGTTTTTCCTCTATGACATGTTACACACAATGGAGAGTTCAGACTCAGACTGCTGAGATTAGGACACAGGGAAACAGGCTGGACAACTCTGGGAGAATGTTTTCGTCACTGACTAATGACATGGACAATGCTTATGCTATACCACTGAGCAGGAGAGAAAAAGTTGACTGTAAAATTAGATGAGCACAGGGGCATTAATCTTTTTTTTTTTTTTTTTTTTTTTTTTTTTTTTTTTTTTTTTTTGGTTTTTTCTCCGGTACCGGGAACCGAACTCATGACCTTGCGCTTGCCAGGCAGGCGCTTTGCCGCTGAGCTAAATCCCCAGCCCCTCTTTTTAAAAGTATATATGCATTGAAGAAATACCTAAAGGGAAAACATCAAATTGTTTGGGGTAATTCTTATTTTTACCCTTATACCCTCCTATGCCTTTTAAAACTTCTACAGTAAGCCAGGTATGGGGGCTCATACCACTTTCCCTGTAATCCCAGCACTCAGAAGGACTGCAAGTTCGAGTACAGCCTGGGCAATTTGCTGACATAGTGAGACTTTGTCTCGAAAACCGGAGGTAGAGGGGTGTATCCTGGGGCTGTAGTTCAGTGCAAAGGTCCTGGATTCAATCCCCAGTGTTGAAAAAATAATATATCACTTTTAAACAAGAATAATAAATGTTTTTAATTATAGAATTACCTATTATTATGGTAAATTGGCCAAATAGTTTCCTTCCAGAATTTTTCTATGCATGTAGAAGAACAATTACATTTTTAAAAAATACAACTAAAGGCACATGCTGTGTATTGTTCTCCATCTTATTTTTCAATTAATATGTCTTGGTCATATTTCACATCAATACCTGTGGGTTTGTCTCATTCCTAATAGAAGTTGTATAAGGGTCCCACTTATCAGCTATAATATTACTTAGCAAATCTATTTTTTGACATTTTTCAGATGCCTCCAGGGTTTTTTAATATTGTAAATTATAAATAAACTATATATCTTTATACATTATACACATTTTGTTATACATGAAAAGTAACCAGGGAGTAGTCAAATTACTGGGTAAAAGGACATCTATATTTACAAGGTTAATAGATTTGCCAAACTGCTCTCACCTTCACTAACTGTGCTTTTAATTTTATTTAATTTTTGCCAGTCCAACATGTGTAAAAAGATACTTTTATAAAATACTTGTTTTAAAAAGTTCTGTCATTGACCCATGCAGTATGTATATCTCAACAGTCCCAAATATATCAAATTATTATGTGATTCATGGTTGCAATATTTTCCCCTTGGTATCCACTTACAAACAAAACCACTGTTTATTGTTAATTGTCAGTGCCTGGGTAGTGATGAAAGCGCAACCCTATTTATAGCAACTAGGACATGAGACCTATCTTATGACACGTAATTACTGTAGTTCATGGGCACAAGGCAGTCACTAAAATTTTCACTCCTGTGACTGAGTGACCAAAAAGAATGTGCTGTGTTAGAAAGTTTAGTTGCAAATAAGGACGATTCTCAGCAGGGGCAAGTCTTAGGGCTAGGCAGAGGCCTGCATGATCCACAGGCCAGTCATGCATGGGAGAGGAGCGAGGCAGGCTGGGTAGACAGCTGAGCTGTTTCACACTACTGCGAGTGGGGCCTCTTGGGGAAAGAGACCCTTCCACGTTCATTGTGCTTCAGGTTTTTTATATGTAAAGAAGTTTGCATGGTTTTCTGAGCTACTGTGTGGGTTGGTTTGTTTACTTGCTTCTTTATTTCAGATATTATTGCATTGGCCATATATCCATTGAAGGGACAGATTTTTTATTTTTGTTTTGTTTTGTTTTTTTGAGGCAGTGTCTATGTAGCTCAGGCTGGCCTGGAACTCACTGTGTAGCCCAGGCTGGTCTCAAACTTGTGGTGATTCCGCTTACCTCAACATCCTGAGTACTGGGATTACAGGCATGCACCATCACACCCAGCTCAAGAAGGGCTAGATTTTAAATCCTCATGCTAATAGGAAAAAACTTGTAAAATGACTTCATCATCCCAATTGATGCCAAGAAATAATTCAAATTAATTCAGTATCTATTCCTTTTAAAATATCCTATTTGAACAAGGAGAATTTCTATATTAAAGTCTCTTTCTCCCCCCCCCCCGTACCAGGAATCGAACTCACGACTTTGTGCTTGCCAGGCAGGCGCTGTACCGCTGAGCTAAATCCCCAGCCCCTAAAGTCTCTTTCTTAAAGAAACCAAAACTAAGAGCCAAAATTCTGTAAGAGGGAAAATCCCTCCAAAGCAGAAACAAAGCCGGGTGACCTGTCATCGCAGTGACCATGATACTGAAAGGCTGACAAGAACTCTGAGAAGGGCATGAAATGGAGGCAGTGACACAGGAAAGCAATAAACCATCTTTGGGAGATGATATTATCATTTATTTATAAAGCCCAAGATATGAGTGGTGATTATGGAGTATGGGGTAAAGCCACAAAATGTGGTATTGTTTTTTCTACTGGAGGTACATCTAGAAAAAGAGATTTCATTCTAAAGAGTCATAAAAAATATAAATTCTTGAGTAGTTACTCAACTTGGAATAAAAAACAATATCTAACCAGACATGGTGTCATACAACAGTCATCCCAGCTACTCAGAAGGCTGAGGCAGGAAGATCAGAGTTTTGAGGCCGGCCTGGGCAATTCAGTGAGAATCTACTTCAAAATACAAGAAATGAAACCACTGGGAATATAGCTCAGTATTCCCTCTATTCCCTCTCAGTACAGAAAAACAAACAAAACCCCACGATCTGATTCAAAGACATACAAACTACAAAAAAGAAATACAAAATACCACAGTAGAAAAAACAAAAAGGCATTAAAAGTGGCAAAATTAATCCTGCTTTTGGTTAAGAAAACAATGAAGATAATGTATCTTAGGGGCTGGGGATTTAGCTCAGCGGCAAAGCGCCTGCCTGGCAAGCACAAGGTCGTGAGTTGGATTCCTGGTACCGGAAGAAAAACAAAAAACAAACAAACAAACAAACAAAAAGAAAATGTATCTTAAATTAGTATGTGCTCATGTGAATTAAAGTTCTACTAAGATCATTTGTATAGCTTGATAAAGCTATATGAAATTTATTCAAAAGGAAGAGCGATCAAAAATAACAAAATAAAAAAATTAACAATTCACCCTGTTAGATGTTGAGACGTGCAGCAACTAAATCTTTGGGAAAATTGCATGGTGTTGACTTGAAAACAGGAGGGGGAACTACTGATTGAATAAATTGTGTATCTCAGACACAGATCCAACTGCTTTAGTGGAAAATGTACCAGGGGAGTAGAGGAGGGAGCACAAACAGCAGAACAACAGAAAAAGAGAAACATTGTTTAAAATTGTCAGAAAAACATGAGAAAAACTATATATAAATATAGATTACACGAGGTGTGAGCTGTCGAGAAGCTCAGTTTTGTTGTGTGGCTGCCATGGTTTTGTGAGGTTTTGGTCACTGCCTTGTTGTGGGCTGTGGCTCCACAGAGGACTGAAGGGAACTCCCTGCGCTGTCTCAGAGAAGGCGCCAGCCTTTGAGTTCCTCCGTTCGGGGCTCCTGAGGGACACGTTTTGTGCTTTGAGATGAAATCTTTGTTTGCAGGCAGGAGGAAGCTGGCATGGATGTGGGATTCGGGGCCATGAGGTGTCTAGAGCGGCAGCAGGCTGGATCCCAAGGAGAAAGTGCCCAGTTCTCTGGTTTGAGGGTCCCCAAAGAAGGGGAAGCGACAGCGCTCATGATTTGGTAGGTCCTTGAGTGGGGTTGAGGGTGGCTGCGTGGGTATTGTCAAAGCTAGAGATAAGAGCTGAGCACGGCGGTGCACATCTATGATCTCAGCATTTAGAAGGCTGAAGCAGGAGAATCACTCTGGGCTATATAGTGAGTTTGAGGCCCACCTGGACCTACAGAGTGAGATGCTATCTCAAAAAAAAAAAAAAAAAAAACCAGCAGCAAAGCTGGAGATAAGTTCCTCAGTTGGAACAGTCGCCACACTGGCTGGCTGGTGAGGAGGAACTCCAGCTGCAGGGCCGCAGGTGTACCAGGCAAGCTTGAGCAAGGTGCCTATTCTGTGGCCTCTCTCTCCACCCTCCTAGACAGGTAGTGAGCCCTGAGGGCCAGGTTCCCCTTGAGGGAGTGAGGGCACCTCCCAGATGATTGCACCTGGCTTCCGGGGGGGATGGATCATGGACCTGAACCCAGGGAGCAAGCATACAGATATTAAGAATGTCATCAGCCAAATCCTGGCCTGGTGGTGCATGCCTGTAATCCCAGCACTCGAGAGGCTGAAATAGGAGCATCATTTCGAGTTCGAGACCAGCCTGAGATACAAAGTAAGTTCAAGGCCAGCCTGAACTGCATAGTGAAACCCTGTCTCAAAAAGAACAACAACAAAATATTATCAGTTGCATCCATTCTTTTCTTTTTTTGTCTTTGGTTTTTCTTCTGGTAGCAGGAATTGAACTCACAACCTTGTGCTTGCCAGGCAGGTGCTTTGCCACTGAGCTAAATCCCCAGCCCCAGATGTATCCATTCTTGAAGAAATTTTTAAAATAGAGAAGGTCTGAGAAGTAATATAAATGAGGCCAGAAAAATAATCAGCATACTGCAGAGGACATCTCACACTGGAACAAATATTGTAATAAACACCTAAAAACCTTCTCTAAGGAAAGAAAAGGTAATATTAAGAACAAATTAAAAGGCTGGACTTGGTGGTATATGACTGTAATCCCAGCATTTGGGAAGCTAAGGCAAGAGGATTGTGAGTTTGAGGCCAGCCTCTTAGTGAGACCCTGATTCAAAAAAAGAAAAAGAATAAAATTATATTTCCTGTGCCTCAGGCACAGTGGAACACTTTATACCTATTATACACTTCAACAAATCCAGATGGTCAAAGAATTGCTAGAAAAACCCACAAACTATTTTTGAAAGCTAGAAAACAAGCTATTATTTATCTCAATGGTAGAAGAAAGATTAATTTCTAGGCATCAAAAGATGAATAAATAGGAAACAGAGATGATTAGACAGGGATGGTAGAAATTGTACACCCTGTCTGGCACTTAGAAAGATGTGCTCACATGTTGAAACTAGATTGCCCCTAAATGGCCTGGATTCATTCTAACTCAGGATTGACTATAATAAATTCAAAAGTAATCATTAACAAAAGATTTTAATTGTGATATAAGTCTAGTGGTATAATCTGCATTTAAATTTATTTATTTATTTATTTACAATACTGGGGATCAAACTCAGGATCTTTGTACTGAGCTACATCCCCAGAACATTTTTATTATTTTATTTTATTTGTCTTTTTGAGACAGGGTCTTGCTCTGCAGTTCAGGCTGGCCTTGGGCTCACTTTGTAGCTCAGGCTGGCCTTGAACTTGCAATGATCCTCCGGCCTCAGCCTCCCAAGTGCTGGGATTACAGGCACATGCCACCATGCCTCACTTACTATTTTATTTTTGAGACAGGGTCTTTTTAAGTCACTAAATTACCCAGATTGGGCTTGAATTCAAAATCTTCTTGCCTTGGCTTCCTAGAATATTGGGAGTAAAAACAAGTTCCACTATGTCTGGCTATAATCTGCATTTTTCACTGTGTGACATTTAAATTCATGCAGAGTCCAAGTTAACAAAGGATTTATTCAGTGTATGCAACATCTAACCAGAGGTTGCTCCCTGAAGCCACACTGGAGAGGGCTCTGGCCCTCTGACCCATATGAACAAGCCACTCACATTCTCCTACACTACAAAATGGCTGCCCATTGAGCCTGAAGGCCAGCAGTTCCTCAGGGCCCAACCCAGAGCCTAAATCTCTATCACATTGTAAGTCCAAGGGCTGCATAGGAGTCCAAGGCTAAATGTAACCCATCTGACCCACAGTGTGCCTCTGAGACTCTGACCGGAAAAAACATTTCAACTCTAAATGGAGTTTCTGCAGGCACTACTCATCTGCTTAGTAGTAGGATTTTGCCGCTCAACACCAATCTGTCTCCTCAGTGGCCTCAGGTTGGCTAACCATTGTAACTCATGAGAGAACTTTGAGCTCCCTAGATTTAATTCCTCTAAAATTCAGACTGAAATTAGGACATCATTAACTGCTGACCAAAGAGTGTAGGCATGAGTAATTCCTCACATGTCCCTGACTGGGGTTTTTGTCAGGTGATTCTCGTTCAGCACCATTTTCATAAGTAAATGAATGTGGCGTTCACTTCACTGAATTTTTAGCTTTTTTTTTTGAGACCATGTCTAACTATGTAGTTCAGGATGACCTTAAACTCATTATGTAGCCCAAGGTGGCCACAGCAATCCTCTTGCCTGAGCCTCCCAAGTGCTGGGATTACAGGCATTAGCTGAATTTCTGATCACATGGTTGGCTACTGTAAAACCTTGGTCTTCCTTGCCCAAACCAACTGAGCCTACCCATCTAAATCCAGACAGGTAATAAAAATAATCCTTTATCATACTTGCAGTTTGGACAAATTAGACATTATTGTTAGATCACTAATGACAGTAAGTATACTGGTCATTGGCATCTTCCAAGTTTTATTATTTTCTTTTCCCACAAATGATGCTCCTTCTTGTGTCTTCTCTGGTTGTGTCCATTATCTTTCTCTTTTTTTTTTTCTGGTACCGGGAATCGAACTCATGACCTTGAGCTTGCCAGGCAGGCACTGTGCCGCTGAGCTAAATCCTCAGCCCCCATTTTCTTTCTCTTAAGACAGTGCCCCAAATTTGGATCCCTTATTTCATAAGTTGGAATGTCATGACTGCCTAGGGTAATGGCTGGAGGACCACACTCAAGGCCTGAGCTGCCTTGAGTGGAAACTTGTACAAGAGGCTGGATAGCATAGAGCCGCGGTCTCTCCTTCAAAAAATGGATATGATGCTACCTCTGGTACTCTTCCCTGAGACTTACGTGAAGTTTAATGAGACATTATACAAATGTCTTTGTACAGTACAGAGCCATATACCCTAAGGCAGTGATGGTGAACTTTTAGAGCTTGCAGTTGATACAAATAGCATGCTGAGCCATATGTTCCCCACCGCTACCCTAAGGTATTGTTATTGGCATTCTAGGAATCCCAGGGCTTAAGCCATAGAGAACATTAAAATCATGATTTACTGGTTTAAAATGCTCATTTCGAAGCTTTGTTTCACAGAATCTAATGTAGCTTCCAAGTACAGCCCAGAGATCAGCATTGTTTTTAGATGAGGTCTTACCATGTAGCCCAGGCTGGGCTCAAACTTGGGATCTTCTTGTCTCAGCCTCATGAGTAGCTGGGACTACAGGTATATGCTACTGTACCCAGCAGGTGTGTATTTTTAATATTCATCACCACCACTACCAGCCTTTCCCCTGCCATGTGATTTGTGTATAAATGGCCTAGGAAGACACTTGGAGAAATACTAATGTGAAGGGGAAATAAAGTACTTCACAAGAACTTCAGAAGTGGCCCTTCAGAAGAGTAATCTAGATCCTTATGGTTTTGGATTATGCATACAAACATCTCTCATTGCTTCAAGTGAGAAACTTGAATAAGCTCATGAACCGGTGGTCTGTTGGAAAACAGTACCCAAATGAATTTACTGCAGGGAGACATTTTTTATGGAGTGTTTTTAGGGTTGGTTGAAATATGAAAGACCTTGTGCTTTCCACTATACCTTAGCTCCCTCTGATCCTATTTTGGGCCAGTGTTTCTGGTCTTACTGCTTCTCTGACACGATTTCTACTGGATTGATGTCCTCTTCCTGGTGGTTCCATTCCATTTCAAGGAGACTAATGGAGTCCTGTCATTTTAACAAGGCTGTGTACTGAGCCATGTGGGCTTGCCCCAGGCATGTGGGATGCGGAAGAAACAAAACTTTAAAGACTGGCAGCCACTGCTCCATCCAAGAAAGGAAGTAAAGAGCTGTTGCCTCTCACCAGTCACAGAATCCAGTGCTTGCAATTTTGTCACCTAGAATATCTGGCATGGGCTGGCCTTGGGCTAAATTAAGTCATTGAAGTTGGCTTTGATGTCTCCACCACCTCCATTTCCTCATCATTGTTATCCCTCCCTCTTACCCTACCTCACCAAGGACTCAGGAGGCCCCATTACAGTACCCCCCCACTCTCTCTAGCTATCCTGAACTGGGGAGTTTTTCTTTTCTGTGATGACGCCCCAACTTCCACTGGCTCATTGTTCCTTGCGGTGAAAGTGATAGGGATGAGGGAGCTTCCAATTAAGCTAATCAACAAACTGCTGAATTCAATGTATTGCTCCTCCCAGGTTACTCGGGATTCTGGAAAGAAGATATTTTAATCCCAAAGAATTAGATTGCAGGAATACAAGCCCCTCAAGTGACCTTGGAGCAGAGAGGCCAGTGGGCCGGAGAGAGAACTCTTAGCACCCCTCTAAATCAGCCTGTCCTGGGGGGAGTCCTACCAACGCCTCTGCGCCCTCCCAAGGGACCGATCTGGGGAACGTGGGGAGCTGGAGTTCCGACTCACCAGTAAAATGATCCTTTCATCCTCCAGCCTCTCTCCAGTTCGTCAAATAGAAGAGCGGCGGATTTCACTGAAGCCTGTTACAAGAAGGTGGTATGCTGCCCCTTTCACAATGGGGGCCACTGGGGTCCTTCAAGGATGGTACAAAATTCAGGTTCAATTCATCTACACCAAGGATTGACTGCAACACCTCCCCGGGGGAACCGTGCTCAGCCCGATTTGGTTAGAGTAATTCTGATTCCCTTCCCAGAGTGATTGGTTCCGTCAGAGCTAAACTGACCCATCTTGACCCTCTCCTGGCTGCCCTGGACCTAACTCAGGGCAGTGAAAGGCACGATGTCGGAGGGCTCCTGCGAAGGGCACTTTCTTATTTTTATGAGAGAGTTTGGGGCTTGGCCCTTCCTATCCAGGTACCCACTTTGGTTGGAAGCCACCCTGTCCCACGACAGAGGCCAGTCTCAGCATGAAACTGAATGGGCAGAACAATGACCTGGAATGAAATTGATTCCTAGAGATCTTCAGCGAGTTGCTGAATCAAACCAGCACTGAAGCCCATCCTGCCTCTAGACTTCCAGTTGTGTGAATTTTAAATAGGATTAGGTTCCACCGTAAGTAACCAAACCCCCAAAATAACAATGGCTTAAACAAATTTCAGATTTATTTGTTTTTCTAGGTTTAAAAAAAAAAAACAAAACCCTGATCTTTTGCAAATGGGAAGGGAACTAATAGAAGGAAGATGGGGGGAGGAAGGGAAGGGAAAGGGGACATTAAAGTATTAAGATGTGTTATGTACATGTACCAACTCCCCATGATGAATGTAATCATTATGTGCTGCACACACATACTAATAAAAATAGCCATGTGGGGGCTGGGGATTTAGCTCAGCGGCACAGTGCCTGACTGTCAAGTACAAGGTCGTGAGTTTGATTCCCGGTACTGGAAGAAAAACAAAACAAAACAAAAAAATAGCCGTGTGTGGTGGTGCACACCTGTAATCCCGGCACTCAGGAGGCTGAGGCAGAAGGATTGCCATGAGTTCAAGGCCAGCCTGTCCAGGTGCCTACTTTGGTTGGAAGCCACCTTGCTGCAGGCTACATAGCAAGTTCCCAAGCCATCAAGCTACGTAGCAAGACTCTGTCTCAAATAAATAAATAAATAAAATGTTTAAAAGATGAAGCCCAAGGACAGTGTACCTTCTGTCTGGTAGGTCACACCTGAATTCTAGCCATCACACCTGAATCCCAGTCAGCAAAAAGGAAGAAAATGAATGGTATGTGTCAGAAGTTTCACCTAGTAATACGCCAGAATTTAATTATATGGCTATATCCACTTCAGGCTGAGAAACATTGTCTTTATCCTAGGAGGCCATACGTCTGGTTAAAAACTGGGAATTCTGCTCCTGGTGAAAGGAGGTAACCAGCAATCATAGCCACAGCAGATCTCCCTGTTGTTTAAGGCAGTTTGAGTTGGGTTTCCTGTTATCGCAATCAAACACATCCTATTGTTATACTCTTTGCCTGCCATCCTCAGTTACATGCTGAAAGATAAAAATAAGCCCTTTACTGAAAGAATCTCAAGGTCTTTCCTTATTTTTCTGAAAGCCTAAAGTGCCAGGCTTGGTACAGCGCTTGACACATAGAGACACTTGATAAATATTTGCTGACTTGAACAAAATTAACCAAGAGGACTCAGACAGAGTTCAATAGAATGTTGGCTTTTTGACATGTCAGCTCTGTCCTTGGGTGAGTCATAAAACCTTCTGAGCCTCAGCTTCTTTGCTTGTAAATAAGAGAAGTAATACCAACCTCCAAACATTGTTAGAAACGTTTGTGGCAGTGTGAAGTGCCTCGTACAATTCCTGGCACATACACGGTTGACACACACACCCATCATGTATAAGTATTTTTTAAATTACAATTATTTACATTAGATGTTTTGAAAGGAACCTGAAGTTGAGAAAAGAGGGATTTGGGGCAATGTTTCAAATACACACAAACTCTGCAGGGCATCATTAAATCTTATTCGTAGGAAAATATGACTGCTGGGTTCAAAGAAAAGAATACTTTGAAGAGATGTTTTGCTAAAACTCTAAAGCCTTCTTAGATATCAAATAGTTACTTAGTGAGTTGTGTGTAAATGAAGCAGAACATATGTATTGAATTTATCTTGGAGCCCTATGGGTGTAAAACCTAACTAGAAAATGTACTTTGCATTCTCTTGTTGTTCAGGGACTGGAAAAATAGCATAATGTTCTGCTAAACCCAAGATGACCTTGAATTTAGCAAATAGGCCAGATGATGAAGAACCCCAGGCCACTTTTCAGAGACTTTGCCACATTAAGGGATTTGCAACGTGCTATGATCTGGGATCCTTTTTGTTTGCTTGTTTTCTGTAGTTTGGCTCATAAACTACAGGGAGAAAACATCTGGTATCCCTCTTCCCCCAGTCAAGGTCTGAGGACACACAGGAACGTCATGTTGTGAAGGTCTGATTAGACAGAAACTAGACCTCAGAGATGCGTCAAGAATCAGGGTTAGCTTTTAAGTCCCAGCATAGATAAAGCTTTAGCAAGAGGAACTAGAGGGGCGGAGTAAGGGGATTTTAGACTGTTCGTGGGGTCCACTGGCTTACCTTCCAGTTTGGAGACAGGAAACTGCTCCTCAGAGAAATGGCTGCTCTTGGGAGGAGGCCACAGTGAAGGAACAGTGTAGGGACTACAAGGGACTGTGCTGTAGGGACTACAGGTCCAGGACAATCTGGTATCAATGGTGTTTAGGGAGAAAAGGGGAAAACCTACTTGCAAAGGCAACATATTTCTTTTGTTTGCTCGTTTTTGCAGTACTGGGGATTGAACACAGGGCCTTTGCACTGAGTTACAACTCCAGTCCTTTTAATTTTGATTTTAATTTTAATTTTGAGACAGGGTCTGGCTAAGTTGGCTGGGCTAGACTCAAACTTATGACGCTCCTACCTCAGCGTCCCAGAGTATTGGGACTACAGGCATGGGCCACCACACCCTGCTAACCTACTGGTTTTAAAGGAGCCTGTGCCTTGTGTGAGGTGTTGGCACACCTGAGGCTGACTCTGACAGGGCACATCTCATATGTGGACAGGGAGACGGGCCGGGAGGGGTCAAGTGATTTTTCCAAGGTGGCAAAACTGCTCAGGGGAGTGCAAACTCCACCAGAGTTTCTCTTTCCACTCTACACAGCACGTGATGTAGGCAAAGTCATGTTGCCTCTTTTCTGAACGAATAAAGAAATGTAAATGTGTTATTCTGGTACCATCATCTCTATTTGCTGAGTGTCTACTGGAGGAAGAGTCCCTTTTCAGGTCAGATGAGAGCATTTCTAGGTTTTGTTCATGGGAAGGCTCCTGCTCTGCTTGACAGAATAGGCGAGGGGCTGTTCCTCTCTCGTCCCGCCCTCCCTCCCCTGCTAGGCCTGCTGTCACCACAGGCCTGGACATCGTCATAGAGTCTCCGTGGCCTCTTCAGCCACAGGCTCCTGATGCAACACTGCATAACTGCATAAAGCTCAAGGCTCAAGTGTGACTTCAAAACGTCAAGCAATTTGTCATCAAAACGTGTGTCCTAACAGATGGGCTCAACTCCTTATCAAATTGTTTCTCTCTCTAGGTTGACTCAAGGTAGAATTTATCTCAGTTTTCAAACAGAAAAATCTTTACTCTCTTGAAATTTTAGGCTTGTTATATTTGCTAGATAGTCCACCCAAACATTAAGCTTTTTCTTAAAAAATGACAGGCTCGGGGCTCTGTCCAATGCTGACTTTACAATATTGACCGCTGATGGATGGATTTTGGCCTTGTAGGGAAATTGACCTTTCCTTGACCTTTAATTACATTGACCAGAATCAATGATGTGCTGGAAACAGTTTATACTGGCTCACAAGAACTGATCCTTAAATTTTCAAGAATTTGGTAAACTGTTAAAAATATCCTTTACTAAAGATTAAATTATGTGAGCTTATAAATAAATTATATCAAAACAGGTATAGCAAATATTCAAAATGTGTAACTTTTCTATTTTACTTATATTTCATATTTATTATCTTGAGGTTATTTGGGTCTCTTGTATTGATATTACGGAAATATAAAGCAGTGTGTTACTGGGGTTCTCTTCCCAATTCCACATGTAGTAACATCACATTGATGGCTTCAAATTAGCTATGGAGGGAGTATTGGCCCCCAAATAATTGGCAGATAGAAAGCATTACAAATCAGGACTTTTCTCAAAGAACCATGCTGTATGCACTTACCAGCACACCATGGGCCAGAACTAACTGCAGACAAAATAACATGAGTACATGGAGATCAAAGTTTTTAGTGCTCTTGCAAAACCTCATGGACAATACCACCCCTGAGACAAGGAGTGACACAATGACCTTAGAGGACAAGTGCTAACTAGTGCAAAACAAGGGTGCATCTGAGCCTCCCCGTCTCTTTTAATATACATCTTAGTGGTTGATACCTCAGTGACACAATGTGGACACACCCCTGCCATAATTAACAGCTGGTGTAGTCTAATTATGAAAAAGTAGAAAGAGGAAAATATCATTGGTATTTTACCCACTTCAAAAAGAAAAGTTTTACCTCAGACACCAGTGGTGTTACCCAAAAATCACTGTCTAGGGCGGACAGTCACCAATTTATAAATGGTCAATATCAAATCCAGTCTCTTCAGTCAGGTCTTGTAGCCAATTTATCCCAGCAGACACAGAGGGAATAAACTGTCCTGGATGCCCAGGCAAGGAGGGTGTCTCACCTCACTGCAGGGAGTGGAGGTGAAGCCCAGGCATCCGCATTGCCCAAGCCCCTCCTCCACCTCTCTCTACGCCTTTGGGGCAAGGGAAGCTGGAGTTGTCGGTTCCTCTTTGTCTTCCTTCCGGAAGCCTGTGCTGCCCAGGCACTGCTGTGACGGGTGGGAAGGGCCATCACACCCAGAAAGCTCACTTGCGCGCAGACACGAGCCATGATTCTCAACCATCGTTGTGTGTTTGCTGCTGTAGCAAAGGCCTTAGCCTTTTGTCTTATTTCTCAGTCAATTCAGAATCCAGCAAAGAAGAGGGGGATTAGTTTTAGGACCTCTTGAACTCAACAGGAGCAAGGGAGATGTGGCTCAGATGTCAGTCTCCCAAGGACATCACTGTACTAAGAAATCTGTGCGGCAGCAGTGAGAAGCTGTCAACACTTGCCCACAACATACTTCGTATTAAAAGTGCTAATGTTCTCCTGTATGGGAGTTCGGCATCTCAGCAGAGCCCTGGCTCATGCTGGCCCAGCTCCAAAAGTAGTTCCTAAAGAAAATCCTGGCTTTTCCACAAACGCCTCCCCCACACCCAGAGTCCAGCTCCAGGCAGGATGGGGAGGCCTTTGATCTACACAGGGATCCTGTCCAGGTCCTTTCAAGTTTGCTAACTGCACATTACCCCTCCCACATGCTCACCTAGGTTTCAAAGCAAATGCCTCTGCCCATAAGGGGAGAATCCTGAGCCCTAGGCCCCCACTGGAGAAGAGCATTTTGAATTATTTTCTCCCCAATTCTCTGAAAAGCCTACTTGAGAACCTCTTATTAAGAGAAGATACTTTAATATTTGCTATGGGTAGGTTTAGGGAAGATTGTCTAAATGTAATAGATGAGTGAATATTCCTGCTGCATTTGCTGTGAGATGAGGCATCATTGCAGATGTGGTAAGAACATCCTGTAGTAGCTTCTGGCCGAGAACCTGTATGATGTACTTCCCGGATGCTTGTACTAGGGAAACTTTGTCTTCCTCTGAAAATAGCATGCTTCTGCCTCCCCAGTGACGATTTAAGCAGAATAAGTCCCCAGCTTACAAACATTTGAGCTGCAAACTGTCACAGATGCGAATCGACCTCACATTCCGAGCATTCACAGATGCGAACATATCATAGAAGTAGCTCCCAGGTCTGCCAGCCACTGTCACAGTGGTGCTGCTGTGTGCGTACTGCACAGTGCAATAGTGTACAGTAGCGCGGTGCTCAGTCTGAGCCCGGGAGGTCTGGAAGCAAGAGGAAAAGCAGTGATGATGTGGAGGGGACTGCTAGGAAGCACAAAGCAATATACAGTGTATATTTGTGCCCAACATGTATACAACTCTCTTTGTTGGACTTTTATGAAGAAGTCCGACTTAGGACCACGCTCCCAGAATGGACCCCTTTCTCAAGTCAGGGACCTACCATACACTTGTCAGTCTTGACCTTGCGTCTCTGGAAGTTGCAGTCATACCTTGACCTTCAACACCCGTCCTAGATGCTCCACTGACCCTTATGGGTTGGGATATCTGCCATCTGTCTTTTGCCTCTTAATCTTGCTTTTTCCTCTTTTCTTCCTCTTTTATTGACTTTGGTATATTTATTCCCTTTTAAGTCCATTTAAAAACTCTTTTGGAAAGAGGTGAGATATAACTAAAATTAAATGATATTATGATCCTTGCGGCCACACAGGAGCAGCATGAGAGGAAAGAGGAAGGTTTTGGGGGTAATAGAACTTCTCTATCTTGATTGTGTTGGTGGTCACCTGGGTCCATGAATTTGTCAAAATTCATTGAACTGAACAGTTAAAATGGTGGTGCATTTTTCTGTAAATAAATTATATCTCAATCAAGTTGATTTATTCATCCAGCCTATATGAAATTTCTGTATTCTGCCAGAAACCTTGCATGATTCTGGGCAGGGAAAAAGCACTCAGTTGGGTAGGTTGGTGACTGAACAAGTGTATCTGGTCAAGGAACAAGGAAGGGCTAACATCCAGGCCATTTCTGACTCCACAAGCCAGTTCCCAGTAAAGGGCTGAGTCTTCTCAGAGGAAGAAGCAGATTTTCTATTTCAGAAAAGGCATTAAATGGATTCTTCAGATATGGTGGAAAAGAATATGGGCAAATTACCTGCCCTTGTAGAGTTTGTCGGTTCAGGGAAGAGAGTGATAATAAACCAGTAAACACAGAAGACAGCTATGTGTTGTGAAAGGCACTGTAGAGAAATAAACAGGATGATGTAATGGGGAGCGTTGGGTTCGGGGAGATGCCTAGCTCGATAAGTCAAGGCAGACATCTAAAGAAACGTTTCAGCCGAGGCCCCACTGATGAGGCGGAACGAAGTTTGCCAAGTGCTTGAGGAAAATATCCTACAGGGGGGAACGGCAAGAGCAGTCACTCAGACCGGGAGCCTGTCACAGAGAGGGGCGTGCGCATGCGTGCGAGAGCTAAGGGGCTGGGCTGGCGGAGGGGTGAGAGCGCGACTCGTTCCCAGTTGGACGAAACTGAGAAATGGCCCAGAAAACCAACAGCACCTGGAGACGCATTGTTTCTCATAACTTTTAGAGGTGTACGAAACCTTAGAGATAAATCAGTCCTCAGTCTTCTTCTGCAACAAGTGCTAAAAACAAAGCCCAGGATGAGAACTCGGGCCTGGCTTCAGTTCAGCTGAGCTAATATTTACCGACTGCTCCATGTGACAGTTTTCTTCCCATTTCTCCAGAGCTGTTTAGTCGTAGCAAGGTTCAAAGTCAAAAGCCACCGAGTCAGTGAGGTCCCGGGACTTCAGACCATGAGAAACGGCTTCTTTACACTGCTGTGTGGGTTAACCAGAACAGTATTTCACGACACTTGGTTTTTGCCTTTTTTTTTTTTTTTTTTAATGTTTCCATTCCTGAACTCGAGATACAGTTTTGGAACAATAAAGGTTTAAAGCAGTGCATTCTGAAGCCAGTCTGAAGTTCAGAGATGTAGCATGCGGGGACTGTGCTAAGGGAATAACCGCGGAGGATATGCCAGGGGAAAGGTCAATGGTGAGAAGTCCTGGGAATGGGTCTCAGGAAACACAGCATCCTCTTAGAAATCCAAGAAAAGCAAGACTTGGATGGAAGCCGGGTATCGTGGCACGTGTCTGTAATCGCAGCACCCTGGGAGGCTGAGACAGGAGGATTGCCAAGTTTGAGACCAATTTGGGCAACTTAATGACTTAACAAGACTCTGTTTCAAAATTTTTTGAAAAGGTTGGGGATGTAGCTCAGCGTGAAGGCCTTCGATCCAATCCCCAGTACCACCAGGAAGAAAAAAAAAAAAGAGACTGGGAAGGGAGCTCTGCAAGGAAAGCTCAGCTGCCACACCCCACACCGTGCCAGTCTCTGCAGGACTGAGCACAAGGCAGCCATCTATCACACTGCTTTCACCTGTCACGGCAGGTAACAATGGAAGGCATGTCTTCTGAAGCCATTCTCCTGAGATTGTGAGATGATTTGCTGCCTAGCAAAACCAAAAGTTCTTCATCTCCCTTTTCATTTAAAGAAGCTGTAGCCATCAATTAAGGACCAGCCCACAGAAAGACACCGCTAAGCCTCTACTTCCTGCTCTAGCTCATCTGGCTCCAGCAGCAGCAGCAGCAGCAGCAGCAATAAATCCCTCTGCCTCCCTCGCAGGCTTGAGATCCTATTTAAACAGGCTAGTCTAGTACACTCTAGTTCTACAACAAGGCTAATGTTTCAAGAGATATTTTCTCTTGAGTGTGAGTGCTTTGTTTTTTTTTTTTGTTGTTGTTGTTGTTGTTTTGTTTTTAAGACAGGTTCTCACTATGTAGCCCAGGCTGGCCTCAGACTCACAGTGATCTTCCTGCCTCAGCCTCCCAAGTACTGAGATTATAGGAGTGTGCCACGACACCAGCAATTGTTTACTTTATTTTATTTCTTTTTAAAGAAAGTGACTTCTCTTTCAGCTTGCAGATATTTCCTTAACTGACCTCTAATCCATACACGCACCCCTGTCAGTAACGTCTACCCTAACATAGCTTCATGTCCTGGCTCAGTGAAAATCCTAGGTTGGTCAACTTCAAAGCCATGCTGCTCCTTCCCCTGTAGGAGGTTCTTAAAGTGCCTGCTCGGGCTCTAGTGCATTCTTTATCATTTGCTCCCCAGCGTTTTCTCTGCCTTCTTCCCTTTTGCTTGTTCTCTCAGTCCATGTGCAGAGGAAGACAGAGCAGGAGTCAGGACTGGGCAGGCCAGGAAGCAGGAGCAGGACCGTCCATCGGCCTCGGGTGCAGTGTACAAGGATGTGGCAAGACCGTCACTCTGTCACTGTCCCTTGTTTCTTGTCTACATCTGTTTAATGAAGTCTTCCCTCACTGCAGACTGGCTCTCTCTGTCCCCTAAAGGAAATAATAGCCATAGCCCACAGCTCTTAGGTCACAGCTCTACGTTTAAGGGAGCAGTCACACCAGTTGGCATATCTGGCCAACCCTGAGTGCCTGGGGATACCCTTTTACTCTTTCTCCATGGGACCCTGTGGTTTTCTGGGCAGGACAAGCCATGCTGCATGTACTGTCCCATGCATGGCCAGGGATTTAAGAAAGAGGCCTCTGTCTGTTAACTGCCCTCCACCCTACTGAGTGTGACACCTGTACCAAATGATACTTTGGGAAACAGTGCTACGTAGTTTAGGAACAAAAATGCTTTTTTTTGGTTTGGTTTTGTTTTTTTGAGATAGGATCTTGCTATGTAGCCTCGGCCACCCTGGAACTTGTGACCCTCCTACCTCAGCCTCCTGAGTGATAGGACTACCACAAGGCACCACCACACCTAAGAAAAACCGCTGCATTAGACATTCCAGCTCAGCCTGCTCTATTTAGTGTCTGAATTCTAATACTTGTCATAAATTGTTTAATCTCAGAGGAATTTCCCTTATGCTACACCTTAGAGGAACCCAAAATGATACTTTCATTTCTTTATGACTTGGAGTCACCTATGTTTGCTTCTAAAAATAAAATGTGTTTACATTTTCTTAAAGTCACTTGTGCTAAAGAGCTGTTATATTTTTCTTGCACAATGGCATAATGGTGAAATCAAGGATGTGGTAAATGTTTTTTTTTTTAAAATCAGATAACATAATTTGTGGTCAAAGTGGCAAATATTTACTTGTGAGCTGGCATTCTATTTTGGACTTGTACAGCCAAACACTAATGCAAACAAATCATCCCTTTTCAGGGACCCCAGGGACAGTAGAGTAGGGTGGGGGCAGAGAGCTCACCAACTATACAGTTTTTTTCTTTCTTTCATGGAAATCTGGTTGGCCTTGCACAGCACCCCCATCACTTCTACCATTATGATCTCGGGACGGGATCCTCCCTTGGGTACAAGGACTGTAGTGCACGGGTGACCTAAGAGCAGTCAAAGTGGTGGAAATGATCAACATGTGGGCTATTGTTATTATGATCCCAAAAATAAGACTCAGGACCACAGCCCTAGCACCCGGATGACTACTGCATGCTGGTATTCCTCATCCCTAGTCTGGAGTCTGCACTGCCCAAGAGAGCTTGTATAGCTCATCAACCTGGTGAGCTGTTAAGAAAGTTCCAGTTTAGGGGCTGGGGATTTAGCTCAGCGGCAAAAGCGCCTGCCTGGCAAGCGCAAGGTTGTGAGTTCGGTTCCCGGTACCGGAGAATAACAAAAAAAAACAAACAAAAAAAAGAAAGTTCCAGTTTGGTTTTAACTTTTTTTTTTTTTTTTTTTTTGGTTTTTCTCCGGTACCGGGAACCGAACTCACGACCTTGCGCTTGCCAGGCAGGCGCTTTTTGCCGCTGAGCTAAATCCCCAGCCCCCCAGTTTGGTTTTGTTCTTTCACTTTTTAAAAATACAGCTATCAGAAAATTTTTAAATTTTAAATTATGCATGTAGCTCTCATTTACAACTTGCATGATATTTCTGTTATCTAGTTCTGCAGTATTTTAATCCTTTAAAAATTAATTTTTAATTGAAAAGAAAAGACTATTACATACGATATTTTGAAATATAGCCATGGGCCATTTCTGTTAATAAAAGCCACATAGTTTTGTGGATCCATAATATTGTAAGGATGCTAAAACATTCTTAGCACCTAGTGACATCATTGCCATGGTAATGTCATGGCACAACACATTACTCACATGTTTATGGTGAAGCTGGTAGAAACAGACCTACCATTGTAGAAAAGTATAACATGATAATTATGTCTAGTGTGCAATGCAGGCTCGTGATGAACAATTTTATATTACTGGTGTGAATGCTACTCTTTTATCATTAGAGTGTACTCTTTCTATGATAAAAAGTACCCTGGAAAGGGGTAGTCTGAGGGGCTGGGGATTTAGCTCAGTGGCATAGCACCTGCCTGGCAAGCGTGAGGTCGTGAGTTGAATTCCCGGTACTGGAAAAAAACCAAAAGAGATAGTCTGAGACAGTGTAGGTCTATGTCTCACCACTCTTTATTCACTAGTTTTATCATCCATCAATGATATTAAGCCAATGTGCCAGCTTACAGCAGCAGCCACCTCCTATATCCTGTGTTTACAGTGCTTTCTTTTGCAATTTTTTTTTTTTGTCACTGTTGGTACTTGGATTGAATCCAGGGCTTTTGCACTAGGTTACATCCCCAACCTATTGCTCATTTTTTACTTTACTTTTATTTTATTTTGAGACAGGGTCTCACTAAATTGCTAAGTTTCCCAGGCAGGAATCAAGCTTGCTATCCTTCTGCCTCAGCCTCCCAGAGTCCTGAGATTACAGAGCAAGTATGCACCACGAAGCATCTCTTGATTTCATCTAACAGCCACAACTGATGACCTACACCTTCTAGGTCTCTGTAAGTCCGTCCTGTGATGTTCACACAATGATGAAATTACCTAACAGCACTTTTCCAGACTAGATCCCTACTGCCAAGCCACATGTGACTGTGTGTCATTTTTGTTTTTAAGTAAATCTGATAAGCTAATAGATTATTCTGAATTAATAGTATTTTAAGTGAAGGACAATATAATAGATCTGACGTGGGTAGCAAGGATATAAATCCTAGATTTAAAGACAGAATTCCTAAGGCCATACTGATATGAATGAAGGAGAGAGAAAGAAAAACTTTTCTTTGTAGTACAATTCCCACAAATAAACGTGGAAGAAAGAATAGAATTACAAACTCACTACTAGACAACCACCACATTAATATTTGTTTCAGGCCAGGATCATGAGTGGGGTGGCTGAGTAGGAAGATCAACAGTTAGAGCCGAGTCTGGGCAACTTAGTGGCAGTGAGACTCTGTAAATAAAAATTAAAATGAAGAAAAAGGGCTGGGACATTGGTCAGGGTCTTGGGCTCAATCCCTAGTACTGAAAAAAAAAGAAAATCATTGATGGATGATGAACTAGTGAGTAAAAGAGGAGGAGGAATCTCATTACAGGAGTGTCCTTACAAGGTACTTATTAACTGCAAGAGTGAAAAGTAACTTTCTCGTGGAGAAAAGCAGCAGACACTATTTTTTCTTCAAAACAACTGACCTGATGACTAGGGATGTAGCTAGTGGAGGAGCACTTGCCTGACATGTGCAAGGCCTGGGGCTCAATCCTTAGTACCACCAGACAAAAAACAAAATGTCTAACCTGTGCTCGTAAAAAGTATCAACGTTCTGGAAAACAAAGAAAGGAATTTTTTTTAAAAATTAATGAATACTGGGGCTGGGGATTTAGCTCAGCGGCAAAAGCGCCTGCTTGGCAAGCGCAAGGTCATGAGTTTGGTTCCTGGTACCGGAGAAAAACCAAAAACAAAAAAAAAAAAAAAAAAAAAAAAATTAATGAATACTGAAGTAGCGCAAGTTCGAGCCCAGCCTAGGCAACTTAGCAATTTAGGGAGATTGCCTCAAAATAAAACATTTTAAAGGGGCTGGGGCTGTAGTTTAGTGCAAAGACCCTTGGTTCAATCCCCAGTACTAGAAAAAAAAATACTATTTAATGTTAATTTCCTGATATGGCAACTTTATTACAATTATGAAAGAGAATATTTTTTGCTTTTGGAAATACATGCTGAAGTATTTAGGGGTGAGAGAAAGAAACACTGAGATCCTAGCCCTAGCTCTGTTAGCTAGGGCATCTACAGCAAGGCATTTAATCCTCCGGGCCAAAGTGTCTTCCTTTGTAAGGCGAAATTGCACTAGTTTAGTGGTCCTCAAAACATTGTCCTAAAACATCAGCTGGAAGGTTGTTAGAAATGCAAACTCTTGAGGCCCAGCCAGACTTGAATCAGAAACCCTGGAGGCGCTCCAGAAGCCCGAGGTGCATGCTCGGGTTTGAGAGCCACTGCCCTAGTTTACCTCTAAGTCCTTTTGGCTTTACGGTTCTGTGGTTTTCATTTATCTCTCCTCCTGGGACAGCCCTTTGTCCAAAAGGCGCCCCTCCCCCAATCCATTCATCCTTCATTTGCTGCCAAGAGAGGCGGGCCAGGGACCTGGGAGGGCTGCGTTATCCTCCAGGGCACTCGGATAGAACCTCTGCTTGCAATGGGTACAGATTAAACGTAAAACATTTAATAACCCTATTTGGCCCAGGAAACATTAAAGAAATCGAGTGATGCATAATTAAATTCCATGCAGTGGCTTATCTACTTGGGCTCTTATCGGAGCGGTTCAGCTCCTGGCTTCCAGAAGGAAGGGGACTGTGAATGATCCCTGCACATTTCTATCACTAGCAAAAGGCAGATTTACCCCAGCTCTCAGCACAGAGTAAAGGTTATCTTGGATTATTCAAATGGTAAAACCCTCTCCTAGTACCTTCTAAATACTTCTACAAGTCCAGAGTTAACTCTTGATTCATGAGACTGTAAGTTGTGGCCCAAGAGAGTACAGTATTAATCTTGCTTTTGTTTTTTGTTTTTTGTTTTTTTTTTTTGGTTTTGGTTTTTCTCCGGTACGGGGAACCGAACTCACGACCTTGCGCTTGCCAGGCAGGTGCTTTGCCGCTGAGCTAAATCCCCAGCCCCTAATCTTGCTTTTGATTAGTTGTTTAAAACAAAAACTAACCAAAAATCTGGCCCATCTTGGTTCGCTGGGTTTCTACTGCGCCCTATGCCTGGAAGTTTCCTACACACACCTCCTTCAACCCCACCTGATTCGCCAATCATGACTTTAACTTAAATTTTTGATTTTTGTTTAACTTTTTTATTTATTCAAAGATAGTACACTCATAAGATTAAAATTCAAAAGCTATGAGCCATTGTGCAGTGGAAATCTCTATGTCCTGTATCCTTATTTCTCTGACCACCCTCTAGATGCAGTTTTTGATTTTTCTGTGGGGGTGGTAGAGATGGATATCACTATTTTCCCTGGGCTGATCTTCAACTTCTGGGCTCAAGCCAATCTCCTTCTGCCTCAGCCTCCTGAGAAACTGGAACTAAAGCTGTGCACCAGCTGCATGCAGGTCTAATTTCTGATTTTTGATGGTCTTGGGGATCCCTTTTTGGAACTGATGTCAGCTGAAATTTACTGGGTCCAAAAATAAACCCGTCCTCTTCCCTAACACCCTGAAGCCAACCTCTTTCAGGCTCTTTGTCTTCACTTTTAAAGTGGGAGAATGACATTGGGTTCTGTGGTCCTTACAGAGGCATACCTGTAAGCCTTAGCACTGCTGGGCGCATAGTGAACACTCAGTAAAAATTTACTGTTGTTGACACACTAATAAAAATAGGAACTGTTTCTTGCATGAATATCTTGGTTTGGCTTTGCTTCCCCTCTCCCGTCATGCCCCGTCCCCTACTCTCCCAAATTGGCAAACTCCAGAGTTTTTTTCTTCTCCTTCCCCTCCAGTCCAGATATTTGGCCTTATCTATCTTTATCCAAGTCCCTTTCTTTGCAGAACTTGGATTGGGCAAGAAGAATGAGGAGAAAGTTCCCTGAGGGGCTGTTTTGTTCTTCCAAGGGCTCTGGGACTAAGCTGTGAAGAATTCTCAGCAGATGGGTCATGTGTGTGTGCCCTGCATCCCTCCCCACATGGACTCTCCCAGTCTCTCTTCCGGGATGTGGCTGATAATTAGTACAGTAGTTCATTCCTGACATTGCTGTTTCCCCTAGGGCCAAATGACAGAAATGGATATATTTAAACATACAAGGTTTCCTGGCTCTCTTTAATGCATTTAAACTTTCCACCATAGCTTACACTATTCCCCCTTGCGCTTCCACAGACGAGTGGACAATTACAGTCTGGTGTGATGGTGTGCCCTGTAATCCCAGCACTTGGGGGAGACTGAGACAAGAGGATCTCATATTCAAGTCCTGCCTGGGCAACTTAGCAAGGTCCTGTCACAAAATAAAAAATAAAAAGTGCTTAATGCAAAGACCTTGGGCTCAATCCCTAGTACTGCAAAAAGCAAACAAATAAACAAAATAAATGGATAATTATAATTTTCACAGTAGTGTATGTATACATGTATAAATTTACACATACACATACACACACATATACTAGGAAAAAAAATACCTGGGCTTGGTGGCAAAACCTGTAATCCCAGCACTTGGGATGCTGAGGCAGGAGGATCACATTTCAAAACAGCCTGGATAACTTGGTAAGACCCTGGGTCAAAATTTTAAAAGATTTCACATGGGCTGCAGGTGCAGCTCAGTAGTAGACCCCTTACCTAGCATGCTCCGGGTGCTGGGTTCAGTGCCCAGCACCACAAAAGAAATAGGAGAAGGCGGGGACAAAGACAAAGACAATCCAGGGCCCTCTTCTGAAAGTCCTTCCTGAATGTGGCCACACAGCTAGGAGTGACAGAGTCATAGCAGTTTGTTGCTGGGGAGAAGTCCACATCCATTTACACCTGACCTTCTAATATAGGATGGAATTGGAGTCAGGATGATACTGGAATTAGGAAGCCAATAAGGATAAGCCTGGAACATATCTGATAAGGCAGGAGGATAGAACATACTTTATCATAGTTTGTTAGTATGTTAGTCAGCTTTGCCATCACTGGAACACAATATCCAACACCCACAATTTAAAGGAGGTAGGTTTAATTTGGTTCATGGTTTCAGGGGATTCAATCCATGGTTGGCAGGCTCCAAAGCAGAAACATCAAGGTAGATGGGACATGGCGGATAGGCAGCCAGGAAGTAAAGCAGGGAGATGGGGCTAGAGAGTAAGGGTTTGGGACCAAATATAGACCCCAAGGCAACACCTCCATCACCCACTTAGACACACCCAGAATTGGGCTTTACCAACCCCCTAGGCAGTTCTTAAACCAATCAAGTTGCTTTTAACAGTCATATCTTGGTATAACATTTAAAAATACTTAGACACAGTATATGGGCCTCCCTTTGAAACTTTGTGGTGGGCCCTGTAAATATTAGACATTGGCCCTCTCATAATAGTGTGGAATGACCTACAGGGTTACCATGTTAACACTGTACAATCATCCGCTCTCGTGACTAAGGCAGAGACCACACTCTTCCTCAAACTCAGAGCTGTTGCATACATTCTTCCCTCACCTGCAATATTCTTCTCCACTGACTCTATACTTAAGTAAACTTTTATCTGTCCACTGCTTTCTCAAAAAAGCCTTTCCCAGTGTCCTGTTTTTCAGTCTCACATCTCTCTCTGATAAATGCTGAGGGGAACACACAATAGTAATAACAGTAATCATGTTGCTGACAAAAAAAGAGTCACTGATTTCTGAATTCCAGACATTATAACGGGTGCTTTATCTACATTACTTCACTTATTCTGTATAAAAACAACTTGGCACCGTCATTTTACAGATGAGCACACTAAGGCTTAGCTAGTAGATTGTCATGTTGATGGTCCCCAAATGAATTAGACCTCAAGAGGATTTAACCTCTTGTCTCGTGCTGCTCCTGCCAACATATCTTTCCCATTACTTGGGCCAAACTTGCTGGCCCTGCATGGGATTAGTTATAGATACGCTTGTCTTGCTCCCAGTATGCTTTTGCATCAGGAGTCTGCAGGATTGGCCCTTCCCCTTCAGGGAAGCATAGAGCACCATGGGGAAACAGACGTGTGGGTCCTTCCACTCAAGTGCCAACTAGAACTAAAAGTGTCTTCTTTCCCTCAGCTGCCACTGAAGGGAAAGAACCCCTTCTGAAGAGAGAACTCCCCCAAGCAGGTGGTGCCTAGGGAGTGACTGGTACTATAAGGTCACAACTTGAGATCTGAACAATTCCTCATTGTGGACATGGTTTCCAAGGGTGCTTGCCCTTTGCCAATGCTTCTGCCTTCCTGAAAAATGCACATTACTTTTTCATTTTTTTCAAAGCATCATCAAGAAGTAGTTTATGTATCAAAAAATCTATTGAAGTGTACAATTCAGTTATTTTTAGTAAATTTACCAACATCATTATACTCTAACCTTTGTGCGCTCATCCCTATGCCCATCCTAGCAGCAGGCAGTCACTACTCACATATAAATTTGCCTTTTCTAGATATTTCATACAAATGAGTTCATACTCTATGGAATGTTGTTACTGTTTGTGTCTGCGTGTTCCCCCAAAGCCTCCTGCAGTCATGGTGCAGGATTTTAGAGTGTATGACTGATACATGGTCCAGTGTTGGAGTTATGAACATGTGTTACATGCCCCCTGGGAAGGGTAGTTTGCATACAATGTAAGGAAGGGAAAGTGGCTGTTTGCTGCCTTTCCTCCCCTTTTGCTCTTGTTGCTTTTGCTGTTTTCCGTTGCCACAAAGAGTTGCCCTGTGCCATGTGCCACTCTGCCTTGGAGCCACCCAAGTGTGTCCTAAAATCACCACAAACTGTGAGCTAAATAAACATTTCCCTCTTTAATTTGGGTGTCAGGTATTTTGTCTCAGCAATGAGAGAAAAGTAACCAAGACAGATGTCTCGTATCTAACTTATTTTATAGAGTATATGTTGTTGAGGTTCATCCATGACATAGCATGTAGAAGTAGTTTATTCTATTTTTATTTTGAGGTAGTATTGCATTTTATGGCTATGCCACATTTTATGTCTCCATTTACTAGTTGCTGGGCATTTAGGTCATCTCTGGCTTTTGGTGATTATGAAAAATAACGCTATGAACATTCTTATATGGTTCTTTAGTGGTCATATGTTTTCATTTCTCTTAGGTAGATACTGAAAAACTGAATTGCCTGGTGGTTTTATTTTTAATCTCTAACTCTCAATTATTTTTCAAAGTGGCTTTATCATTTTACTTTCCTACCAGTAATTGCGAATTACTTTATTCTCATCAACTCATAGGATAAGTATCCTCTAAATATTCTATTTTATCAACTCCCAGGACTTTTTACCTAACGAATTAATCAGATTCTTGTGAATATTACAATTATGTTTTCCTGGGTTGAATTGTGCTCCAGCCCAGGAAATTACTCTACAGTAATCATAAATTGTCACTTATGACATCTACACTCAATATGCACATGTCATTATTTATTTACTTAAAACACTTAGCTCATCAGGCTGGCTCCAATAACTATTTAGTTTCTGAAATCTCAGAGGACAGTCATGCAAAGGTACTTATGCAAACTCCAAGGTGAACAGCAATTTATAGCTCAGAAGATTCACAGGGAACTGAACTCCCCAAAAGTAGATTTCAGAAGAGTGTAACCTCAGTTGGTATTTTCCAGAAGGGTACATTGACCCTAAATGTGTCCACATGAAATTCATTAAGGGGAAAAGCTGTATGAAGTGATCCCTCAAACCCAGTGAGACAGAATGAGTGTAGGGTTGTGTAGACAGCAACGCATCTCAAACTATTCATAAGAATGTTTTCTGCTATGCAACTATACTCAAAGAAACCATGGTCAGAAATCTTAACTTTTTCAAAAGTCTTCTAGACTGTTTTTACACAATCATAAGAATATTCATCTTTAACAATTGCCCAGTGACAAAAAAATATTTGAGATTCAGAAATCAAGCCCAAGATAATTAGAGTCAAAAAGTGCTGTTGTGGCCTTGGTAAATACTAAATGCGTTTACCCACCCCACCCCCCAAAAAAGGATGGTGAGGTCATAGCTGTTGTCCCTGAGGTCATTTGCATAGGAATTTCAGCAGAATTCTGAACTGAGATTTCTGTCACTATTCAACAGTAATATGAGGGAGTTTCTTCATATATTCTGACTGTGGAATTGGCTTTCCAATGTACATATGTGCTAAAATCTCACAGAACCACACACACACACACACACACACACGCACACATGCACGTGTGCACACATGCATGAAGAGCATATAAACACTAGTGAGATCTGAATAAGGTCTACACCTGACTTAGTCATGTTAGACCTTTGTAATTTCCTAGTTTGAGCCCACACTATGGTTATGTAAAGTATTTTCACTGGGGGGAGCTGGGTAAAGTATACATGAAAATATTTAACACTATTTTTGAGACTTCTTATATACCTTAAACAATTTCAAAGTAAAAGATATTTAAAGGAAAGAAGGAAGGACAGAGGAAGAAAACACCAGGGACTGCTCTCTCTTCTGTAATCTGCACAGGCAGGAGGAAGAGAAGAGGTGGACGAGGAAGGGCTGCTCAGCTTTCACCACTCTAATGAAATACCTGAGATAATTCACTTCTAAAGAGAAAAGGCTAGTTTTGGCTCATGGTTTTGGGGGTTCCAGTTCATGCTCATTTGGCCTCATTACTTTGGGCTTATGGTGAGGCAAGAACACATCCCAGCAGGAGAGTGCAGCAGAGTAACACTGTCCCTTCACCAGGCAGAAGGCAAAAGGTAGAGATGAAGACACCACAGTCCCCTTTTAGGGCACCCCCCCAGCGACCAAAGAACCTCCCATAAGGCCCCACTTCATAAGTCCCACACCTCCCAATATGCCATCTTGGGAACCAAGCCTTCAACATATGGGTATTTAGGGGACATTCAGCATCCAAACTATAGCAGTAAGGTACCTCTTACCGTAAAGATCAAGGATCCTTTCTGAAAAGGAAATCATGAAAAATCAACATTTAAAAAGCATCTTAAGTTGGAATCTACGTATGGATGACATTTCCTAACAGACAGGACTAGGTACAGAAAATTAGTCTGCCTGAATGTGGGATCAGTGCCTGCTCTGCACTGTCTGTTGGCTGGCGTGATAACAGCAGGTCAGCTTTCACTGCTTCGTGTGAGGAGTGGGGTAAGGATGAGCAACAGGGAGGATGGTTATGCTCAAAAGAGACCATAATACTGAAACCTCCCCAAAACATGAAACTAAAGGCAAATAAATAAATAAATAAATAAATAAAGGCAAAGCAGGGCAAGGAGGTGATGAGAAGGTGAAAATGATCAATGTCTGTTACGTGCATGTGCAAATCTGCTGAAATGAAATCCATTAGTCTGTATAACCAATCAGAAACAAAAGAGAGGAAGGAAAAAAGAGAACTGTCTACGGGAGAAGGCCCAGGCTGGTTGTTATAGTGTCCTTGGCAGGAATCACTTCTGCAGCTGAAACGGATGCATCAGACTATTGTAGGCAACAAAAGCCATTAAGACCATTCCTCAATTCCCTTGCTGTGATTCCATACTCACTTTTAATTGTGCTTTGGCTGTCTGTGTAGCTTCTACATAGCAAGATAATGAGCTGATCGGCCAATGTAAGGGGTTTAGTCCACTTGACATTATTTCTTCTTCATAAATTAGTAATTTGGCATTCTGGCTCATGTATCAATATCTTGTGGGTTTAGTAAGAATGAGTGAGCAACTAGAGCAGGCATTCTCAACCTGGAAGCCAAGGATGGGCTACAAGGGATCCATTAAGCCCTGAGCTTGTATGCAAAAATGTATGTGTGGATATGTGTGGTCTGTGCATTTATCAAGAAGAGAGGTCAATAGCTTTCACCAGATTCTCATAAAGCATATCAAATGCACTGGCAAAATATGATTTCTGGGCTTATAAAATTAAAGTGACCAAAATAAGATGTTATGCTGTAAAGTCAATGCCTAACAAGACACCTCCTTCCCTTGCTCTCACTCTCTGTCTTAGGCTAACTCTAGGGCCTTTTATTAAGATTATTTCATAACATATTTTTAACTGTTTTTTTATTTTCCCAGAACATACCAGGAATATTTTTCTGTGCTATTGTTCTTTTATGATACCATATTTCACAATTCATAGAATTCAATTGCTCAAATTCAACTTTTAAGAAAGATTTAAAAACAGGGCATGGGGACATGTGTCTATAATCCCAGAATTCTGAGGCAGGAGGATCTCAAATTCAAGCACAGCCTGTGCAATTTAGCGACTTAGTGAGATCCTACTTCAAAATTAAAAAAAAAAAAAATCTGGGGATATACCTCCGTGAGAAGGCCTTGAGTTCAATCCCTACGACTACAAAATAAAAATTAAAACATTTTGAGATGCGTATTGTGGCACAGACCCATAATCTCAGCTACTTGAGAAGCTGAGGAAGGAGCATCACAAGGTTGAGGCCATCTTTGGCAGCTTAGCAAGACCCCTTCTCAAAATAAAAAATTGGAAACTGTTGGGTGTTATAGTTTATATCTGGATCCCCAACCCTACCCCTGCAAACTTCAAGCACTCAGAGGTGGAGCTTATAAAAGATGGTTGAACCATGGGGTTCTCACAACTGCTGGGTATTAGGAAGTGGGGTCATAAGGGAGGGGTCACAGTAGGCGTGATGTGCCACGGTACATCCCTCTTCCCACCTCCTCCCTTGGTTCTGCTTCCTGGCTGCTGTAAAGTGAGCAGCTTTTCCTCTGCTATGCCCGTCCGTCATGCTGCTTCTGCCGTGGTGCCAACCAACTACTGTATGGACTGAAACCTCTAAAACCGTGAGCCAAAAATAAACCTCTCCTCCTTTAAGTTGCGTCAGGCGTTTTGTCCCAGGAAAGAGGAAAGTGACTAAGAAGGGATGAACTTGGCGAGATCACACTGGATGTGATAGAGCCAAGTGATGGAGCCAAGCTGATGAGCCACGCCTGTTGGCCTTTTCCACTCATCCCAGTGCCCGGATCTGTCCTTTAAGCTGCGCTTGACTACGCTTCTCTCCTCAAGCTTTATTTTCACCCAGGCACTTGTCCCTTTTTGGAAGTCCTCTGCTTTTTAACGGGAGACCCCCACCCAGCACACACGCACACCATTAGAGTAGTCTAGGATCAGGAGTCATCTGACTTTTTCCGTAAAGGACTAGATAGTAAATGCTTTCAGTTTTGTGCCCCATATGGTCTCTGTCATGACTACTCAACTCTACTGCCCACTGTAGCGTGAACATGGCCACAGAGAATACAGGAATTAGTGAGTATGGCTGTGTTCTAAAAAAACTGTATTAGGGACACTGAAATTTGAATTTCATGTTATTTTTGCATTATCAAATAATGTTCTTCTTTTGATTTTTTTCACCCGTTTAAAAATAAATCACCCTTAGTCCATGAACCAGATAGAAACAGGCAGCAAGCTAGGTTTGACCTATGGCCAAAGCCTGCTGTTCCAACTGCATCTTATATATTTATACTCTCTACAACTAGGTGGAAAAAGCATTAATTAAATGCACAACAAATACCATATTTGATTAATAGTACTTATGATTGTGTGTGTATATGTGTGTGTGTATATATAGTACTGGGGATTGAACCCAAGGCCTTTACACTGAGCTACACCCCAGCCCTTTCTTTATTTTTTATTTTGGAGCAGGATCTCACTAAATTGCTAATTTGCCCAGGCTGGGCTGGAACTTGGCAATCCTCCTGCCTCAGCCTCCCAGGGTTCTGGGATTATAGGCATACACCACCACATCCAGCTATATTGACGCTCTTCACTGCTCAGAGCTATAGCCAAGAAGATATAAGTCCATTTCAAAATAGGTAATATTTTATTTTCTTCACCCTTTTCCTTCCCAAATGAAATTCTGTATCTCTAAAATATCACAGCAATTTTTCAGTTCTGAGTACTGATAAAAAACATCCACGTGCTTGGCCAGTTTAAAGGTCAGGAGGCATTTTGGCCGGGGACCAAGGAATCCAGCTGGTGAAGATTTAAGCCATCACATACTTGTTGCTAGTTCTAGTTTTCTAGTTCCTTCCTCATGAATTATGAGATTGTTTATCGTAATGGTTTGCAGGATGAGCAATCACTTTTAAAACCCTAACCCCCACCCGGGAGAGAGGTCATGACTCGATGGGCTAAATTTAGGATCATGGGAACCACACGCCAAGCCCAGCCGCCCTTCGCTTTCCCTGGGCCTTTGTTTCCCCATCTGTAAGTGGAGGGCAACAGCACTGCCCTCCCTGTTCCTACGGCAGTACAAGGCCAGGCTGATTGTGAGCAGTAACACCATCAGCTTTCCGCTTGCTTTGGCTGTACCAGATGAAGCAGAGCCCGTTATGACATTAAAGACAGAAGTGTGCAGCGGCTCTGTTAGATATAGGAATGAAAACTGTTTTGTTTTTCACTTTGCCTGAAGGCCATGTCAACAAGCTATGGAATCAAGCAGATATTTACTACTAAGTATGCATTTAGAACTGGTATAACACATGCTTATGGACTTTTCTGTTTCACCATTTTAGTGTGAAATCACTGGAACCAGAAATTGTAACGGCAGTGATCTTTCTGCTGTCCTGTTACTGGCTACATAGCACTCTCTTGAAATAGCGTGTGAAAGTGGGAGATGTGTGTCCTCTTTTGTTTAAAGGTGGCCTAGGACACGGTGACAGGACAGAATAGTGCAAATGCTCCCGGCCACCAAGTAAAATTCTAGGTCTGGGAGGAGCCAACTGTTGTTCTGCAGGGCTTGACTGCTATTCTCAGGTTTATCTAAGATTTATTTCTAAGGTTTTCTTTTTTAAGGATTTGTCACTAGCGTTAGTTTTCACCCACTTTTCAGATGCCTTAAAATAATCTGGTGTTGAAGACTTCTCTCAACAGCTGCTCCTTTGCCCATGAGGTGAGAAGGCTGCTCCCTTGAGGACAAAACAACACTTGGTGTGAACACATGTTTAAAACTGGCAAAGATGTGAGTCCAAGGACAGCTGTCTCACCCTTCATTAACTAAAGCAAGGAGAAGCTTTTCTACTTAGAAATTCCTTGACATCCTTCAGCAGACTGATGATTTACTGCTCCGAAAAAGACAGCTATCTCATACATAGTGCATATAGTAACGGAGGGAAAATAAATGTTCTTTCAAACTCCAAGTGCAGTACATGGAGAAGGGACGCAGCATTTGGCCTTGTAACTGGAGCCTCAGTAGCAGTCCAGGGCTTAAGTAGAACTGCCTCAGAGGTTGCAGCTGCCTTCTGCCCCCAAATGCTGCCTCATGTCACAGATGAGCCAGGTGGCAACTGTCTATATAGTTCGTGACACCTGTTGAGTGCTTATGATTCCTGGATGAAAGGTGCTTAGAGGAATGTTGGTGATTGCTAATTATTATCATAATTATATAATAATACTGCAGACAGAAGGTGGTTGACCTTACGTAGATGCCTTGTTTGATCTAAGACTCTAAGCACCAGTGGTTAACAATTTTGGTTAGCTCTTACAATCAGCTGTGGTTATTATGGTGCTTCTCCTAACACAAGCCCAAAGATTAGTTCACATATTTCTATATGCTTTAGTCATGGAATCATTAATCCACCAACCAATTAAGTCACTGGTAGGGCAGATCTTGTTGCTATTACTGATGTGCTGGACATGCTAGTTTGTCCTTCTCTCTAGCTTCACTGATGGTCTCAGGATAAAGGTGAAATCTTTCCCCAAAATTTGGATTCATACTACTTGAAGTGTAAAAGTCTATGAACAGTTTTCAATGAATCAAAAAAGCCTTCCATTAGCCTAGCAGTAGAAATGGAAAGAAGGAGAACAAACACGGCTTGGGGAGTCTTGGGTTAATTTGAATACTTTAACAATTATTGAGCCCCACTGTGACCAGATGTAAAATACAAAAGCCACCAGGGAGACTACAGGTTTGGAAGACACACAGACAGATTGACAAGTGCTAGAAAGAGCTACACACGCAGTGACACACTAAGAATATAGAAGTATGAAGGAGAAAAGGCCTTTACGAGAGGGGAGGGTATTAATCAAAATCAGAAAAAGAAACATGAGCTAAGTCTTGAAACATGAATGCAATGCTTCCTCCAGACTCATCCACTGCCCACACCCCAGGCGGAACAGTGGGAGCAAGCCTGTGGAGGTGTGAAAGAGCCCAGCCTGGGTGATGATGAAGAAGAGCACAAAGGCAGGATTCTCAGAAATGCCAAAATCCTGGGATTGTACCTAAGAAGAGGCACCAGACTCCCCCCAAATCCCTTGTGGGGTGGGGGAGGCTCTGCAAACACCACTTCCTCCATAAAGCCTTTTGGCTCCTGCTGCAGTTTGACTGTGGCTCATTTATCTATCTCTCCCATCGCATTTCCCTGTCCCAAGTCACTCTACCCTCTGGCCCTCGGGGCAAGCAGCCTTGGGCAAGGTCTGGGTCTCATAAGGAAGTGCAGCACCTTGGATGTCAACTGTCTTTCCACCAACACTAGGCTTGATTTGAAGTGACCTGCTCAGTTTTATTCACTCTGGCCCATGGTGACAGAAACCCATGGAAGAAACTTTATTTTGAAAATTAAAATTTATACAAAATTATAGAAGAAATAAAAAATAGTCCTTGGAGCTCCAAGTACTCAAGTACTCCAAGTACTAGATCACCAGTGATACCATTTTATCACATGTGCCTTATTCTTTCTACAGAAAGAATACTCACACATACACATTAAAGTGGCTTTTTCCTAAAACATTCGATGAAAAGTTGCCCCATGAGGTCCTCTCACCGCTAATCCTCCAGTGTGTATTTCCTATAAATGGAGACATGCTTATAGCAGCCCTGTTAAGGGGAGAAGGTGGGGTTGGTTTTGGGTAATGAAGATTTGTTGAAGGTCTCATGTGTTGGAATATAGGAGAAGTCATAATAGGGTTGTCTTAGACATTGTCCTCATAGCTAGGACAAAATACCCGACACTCTGGTATTTGGATTTAAAGATGAAGAGATTCATTTTGGCTCACAGTTCGTAAGTGTCAGTCCATGTTCAGCAGGCTTACACCCGGAAACGGCACGGTGGGAGTCTTGTACAGGAAAGCTGTTCACCTCATGTTGACCAGAAAGCAGAGAGAAAAGGGAGGAGCTGGGGAGGGAGATACCCTACACCCTTCCAGGCCAGAGCCTCAGTGATGGCCTCTAACCAGCCTTACCTTCTTACAGCGAGGCAGCTCTAGCGCCCCCATGGTGCGATCCTTTTCTAAAAACCCCATTTATGAGTTCATGAAACTTGAGGCTCTTGGGGGATGTCTAGATATAAATCATAACAAGAATCAGCAATCAGCATTATCAATTAACAAATCAGATAGTACAGATATTCTTCATGTACATCCTAGCTGTTTAACAGCTGTTTGACTTACGACTCACTGCCCAGACTTACGACATGTCTTCTTTTTTTGGTACAATTCTGTACATTTTGTTTATAGAGCCTCAGTGTCTTCCTTGGTACAGTACACCTTGTTTATACAGTACTATAATTTTTGCTTATGGTACTGTACAGTGCAGTCCTGTAGTGTTATGCTCTGTTATACATTACACTACTGCGTGTAAGAGTTATGCAAGTAAAAGCAAAGTCATCAATTTAAGTTTCCTGAGACCATTTCTTTGCTATAAATATTGTAACGTATATACTATATATGCAATTACTCATCTAGAGACCAATTCATTTAATGACCTAGTCCCAGGAACTGAACTTGGATTGTTAAATAAGGACTGTCTGTATTCATCTAACATAATTCACTGACTCCATTCATATTTCCCCTGTTGGCCCAGCAGTATTTGTACAGACGCAGGCCCTTTACCTGGTTATTATTCCTCTTTAATCTCCTTCATTTGGGAACAGTTGCTCAGTTTTTCCTTCTCTTTTGTGACCTTGACAGCTTCTGAACCCCATAGCTACTTTGTAGAATGTCTTGCAGTTTGGGCTTATCTGATGTTTCTTCGTGATTTATGCATTTGTAGCAAGAATAACTCAGAAGCAAGGCTTTACTCTTCTCCCTTCATCATATCAGGAGGCACCTGGTGCCGGTTTGTCCTATTGTTTTCATAATTTTCACAATTGGTAAAGATAATGCCTTACAGGTTTCTCCAACAAGTCACTCCTAAGTATTTGTGGGCAGACACTTTAAGGCTTCTCTGCAAGATACGGCTGTCCTTGCCACTCCTTTTGTTCATTTCATTTTTATCAGTGCAGACTCAAGAATCCCTATGTTATTCAAGGTGTTAGTGTCAGTAACTGTCACGGACAGCACATGCCTAGAGACTCAGCCTCTAGGGATGCTGAGACGGGAGGATCACTAAAAGTTTGAGACCAGCCTAGAAAACACAGCAAGACCCTCATCTCAGCAACAACAACGGCAAATACAATAAGATAAAGATCAGTCACCATCATTTATTGCAATATTAGCACTTCCCAGATTTGACCAGTGGGAGCAACTTTAAGGTAGCTCTTGTATTCTCTCACTATGTTCCCAGTATACTATTTGAATATCTATATCCATGTCTACACAAAGCTATGAAGCTAGTCACCCTGACTCCCCACTTCAGTCTAGCACTGCAGGGTTTATTCCCGTAGGTGTTCCCCTTTCTAGATTTGTAAAACCCTTCTGATAGACAGCAAGGAACCTGACTCCCGTTATCCTCTGTGCACTCATTTGCTTAACCGTCCTGTAGGTCCCGCACAAGCTTGTCCACGCACTTCAGGCCTCCCCCAAACAGGCAAGTCCTCTCCCCACTGCGAGGGGACTCAGAGTACACAGTGACTTGCAGTGGTCAGAACACCACTGCCCGGACTCAGAGTCAGCGGGAAGAATTGCGAGGTTTACTTTTCCTGTTGATGCTTAGCAGGGCGAATGTTATCTTTCTCCCTTGCTGTGGCAGTGACCCCTTTAAATGTGAGGGTTTTTTCCCCTCTTTGTTCTTCTCTACTTGTCTGATTACTCATGGGACAGTAAAAAGATTAACTGGATCCATTCAAAGATGTGGAGTGCCCCAGGTTTCTCCCAGGAAGAGAGCATTATAAATATTATATAGCTGTAAAAACCCCAGCGGGAGGCCAGAGTTCAGCTGCCTGAAGGTTGGCTGTTCCAGTACATTCTCAGAGCCACAAGCTCAGTCCTAGCTACTCGAGTTTAAGTTACCTCCCACTGTCCCACCCTTCACCCCGTGCCCATGGAGGCGGCGGGCTCCCTTGCACACAGCTGTGGTCAGTGTCTCCTTGACCCACTTACTGCGGCCACTGCACTGCCCCTCACAATGTCCTTACTGTTCTTAGGGCCACAGGAAATCCTTTTCTAAAACCTAAATCCTCCCAGCTTGCCTAGATGTTTCCTTACAGAATTTGCAAAACCACACACTTATGTCACACCATGTTAACCAAATGAAGTTGAAAATCCAATTTCTAAAATTACTTTCAACTCTTCTACAATTTCTATTGTTAGGGAAATTGCAGAATAATGAAGTCCACAGACTTTTGCTCCAGAACTGACTTTGTTTTAGAGGCACACAGAGAGCTCCCTGGCAACACAAGGCATCTCTGTGCATAAACTTTATTTACAGCCAAGGCCGGAGTAAAGGAACAGATGGTAAGAAAATCGGATTTAAAGAAGGGACAGATGCGCCTGCACGGGGAGCTCGGTAAATCTGCTGGCTTCTGGTGTGCACGCAAGGATGAAGTCTCGCTGCCGCTGCAGTTGCAGCCCAGTTTGCTGTTGATTTTGACTTGTTTGGATCTTGTCTCTAAGGATGCTTAATGCATCCCATTACAAGCATTTATCTCATCCTTCCCACGGGGACTGTGTTTTCCCAGGGATCTGTATATTCCCTAGCCTTTTATGGAAAGTAGTTCTTGATCATCCATGTGATTGTGTATCTAAGAGTTCGAGAATATCTAAGCTGCTAACCCTGCTTATCTGTAGAACATAATACTTCTAGGGTCTTGGAGACATTTATGATGAGTGTATATAACAAGGAAATATAAGCATATACATTTCTGCCTGACATTTATAAACGTGTGCACATAGCCTCTCTATGCTTCATCATCTCTCTGGTGATTTTCCCTGCAAAGGCTAAAGAATTTTAAGACACTAACCCCACAATGTATAAAATAACTACTATAAAGGCAGATCCTAAGGCTGCCCAGGCTTACTCCTTTCTCCTAAAGAAAAGTGTAAGTTATTCTCCAGTTAAAATTTATACTGGATCCCTTGGGAGGGGGAGAGGGAAGGACATGCACATTCTACTCTGGTAATGTCAGACCCAACTTCAGTTGTTTTAGGCTGGGTCAAGTTATGAACATTTTTATTCCAAAATGATGCCATGTAAATTTACAGCAAATTTAGGGTCTTCATGGCCACCTCAGATAGTCACTTCTCTGAGACTTCAACCACGCACCATGACAAGAAGCTCCACCATTCCCGTGTGCTAGCAACTTGTTACTCCTGAGCAATATCACATTCTGTGGAAGCCACTCCCAAATTCATCCTGAGGAAAAAGATGGAATTGTTGAAACAAAATCGTTGTATATCAGGGCTGGGGATTTAGCTCAGCGGCACAGTGCCTGCTTGACAAGTACAAGGTCATGAGTTCGATTCCCCGTACCGGAGAAAAACCAAAAAAAAAAACAAACCCCCCCCCCAAAAAATTGTTGTATATCGTAAACAAAGGTCCTTACAAAATGGCCGTAAGTTTAAAAATCAAAGCATCATACGGGACTGACTGCAAAGTATGACCAGAAGTGGTTTGAGTGACATGGCTAAGACTGGTATGACTCACATCCTTGCCTCTGGGTCTGGACCAGGCCAGCGGCAGCTCTTGTGGAGGGATTCCTTTGGATGACGCACAGGTAGGCCTGTCCCACAGCCCCCAGAGCCTGCCTGGGGCTGCACTCCGGAACTCCAGGCAGCTTTGTTGTCCCGTACAATTGTAACCAGTCTTTGGAAAGGCCATATCAAGATCAGAAGCCTATAGCTTGCCAGTGCCCTCAGATCGCATAGTGCTTGGGTTCTGGTCCACATCTGTGTGGCTTCCTTTCCCTGCCAGCAGAGAATGTAGAAGGCTCCCTCCCCCAGGCCTGGCAGTGTGAAGGCCAACCTGGGGGTGGGATGCTTCAGTGACAGTTTACCACTCTCTGCTGAGTCATGTTCTTTTATTTCACACCACCTCGGAGTCTGTCATCACCTCAGTTCTCTGCCTCCAGTGCACTGTGGTTAACCAAAGCAAGGAAAAAGCCTACTGAGAAATCCCCAGACGACAGGATGGCATAGTTGCTCACATACACACAATCCCAGTAAGATGCCGGGGGGGGGAGTCCAGGTCCAGTGATGCAGAGTTCAACGCCAGGGCGAGAACCAACACTGTGACCAATCCCATTAGGTGTCTTTAATTTGCTTTTGTTGTTTGGAGGTCACACTGGTTTCAGGAATGTCACAGTTCTTGAGTCTTATGTTCCAGAAACTGCCATATGATATAGGATGATAGCTTCAAACAGTAACAACCATTATACAGGAGGCACCTTATAGGCCTCCTTTTTTAACACCCTTTCCTTTTTTTTTTCTTTTTTTTAATTTTAAAGATAAAAGGAGGGAAACATTAACAGACAGACAACATTTTACAACATATCACAAGCACAGTACAGACAATACAGAGTTACAAACAAAGTGGTAGGGAATTAACAATGG
>NW_004955406.1:18061557-18080598 GCF_000276665.1 Chinchilla lanigera
TTAAGCCAATTTTTCCAGCACCATTTATTAAAGAGGCTATCATTCTTCCAGTGAGTTTGATTGGCCCCTTTATCAAACATTAGGTGGTTGAGTGTAACACCCTTTCCTTTGCTTGACTCAGATATCCCCTCCATTTTGTGGGGCTCCAACCTCTGTTTGCATAAGGCTTATTTGGGATGCTTTTAAAAAAAATTAGTCTCTGGGTGTATGTAGCTCAGTGGTAGAGTACTTGCCCAGCACCATGAAAACAAATACAAAAAATGCAGACTTCTGGGATCTCCTTTGCCTCCACCACTGAAATTCAGGCTGATGATGGTGGAGAAGAGGCCCTCCTTGTCCCCTTGTCTTTTCACTTTATACTTGCTTTAATTATTAGCTGTACTCTAATGACTTTTGAATCTATATATCTAATTCCCCGGCCTCTCTCTTGAAAGCTAGGTTTACATTTCCATCACTAGCAGATACTTCTCCTCTGATATCCTGTAGATTCTTTCCACATGCTTTCAACACATAATTGTGAAAGTTATTTCCTCCCAAGACACTAGACATTAAACACCCTCTTTGAGGTCCTCTTACATTACAAAAGATCCGTGTTAGCTAAAGTATAGAATCCATTCAGGGAAAAGAAAAAAATTAACTTTCATGTAAATTTTTAATTGTTTTAGTGGATGATACAAATATTCCGTCTATGACCCATGACCCCCAGATTAGAAAGCAGTTTACACCTACAATCTCTAAATTTTGAGACTAGTGTGATCTCTTCTGCTGAAGCTGTACAAAGATATTAAAGTAATCCATTGTCAGTAATGAGTGTTTGTCTTGTCCCTAGATGACTAAGAGCTCTGTACTACAAGTAGTGTTTGATAAATGTAAATAGTTGCTATGTGTTGCTTTTTTTGTTGGTTTGGTGCAGGGAATGAAACTTAGGCCTGAGGACATACTGGTAAAGAGCTCTACCTGAGCCACACCCCCAGCCTTGATTCTTTTTGTTTGTTTGTTTTCTGGCACCGGTACTGGGAATGGAACTCACGACCTTGTGCTTGCCAGGCAGGCACTGTGCCGCTGAGCTAAATCCCCAGCCCCCAGCCATAAAGATTCTTTATTGCTTCTCAGGTTAGATGGTGATGATTCCAACTTGGGAACCTGAATTGTATTCACCTGAGAACTCAAATACATAGCAGTCAGGCTCCTTTCTTGCTAGGAACAGAAAGCCACTCAGCTTGTGTCAGCTGTCAGCATTTATTTGCAAGACCACAGCACAAAGCCAGGAAAATGGGAAGAGGGGCCAAAGAGGAGAAGTGGACATCTTTGGCACACAGAACTGGCTCCAATTTAAAAAAGGAAGAGGCGCTCCCAGGGGGGAGCATTGCCTGTGTTCACGCATTTCCTCTTCACAGCAGCTTTATCATTATCTCTGCTTTGCATCTGGGACACAGAGGCACAGAGTGGGTGAAGGAACACATCTCCCAGTCTAGCTCCAGAGCACATATTTTTCCCACTGTGTGACGTAGAAGCTTTGGTGATTTGTTTTTGTTTTGTTTTTTTGAGGTAGGATCTCTCTAGTAGTCCATACTAGCCTTGATTTTGCAATCTTCCTGCCTCAGCCTCCTGAGTGCTGGGATCGTAGGTATGCACCACCTTGTCCCCAGAAGCTGACTCTCTTGGATGCTCCTGTAGTAGTAACTATCACTCTCCACTTGGCTTCTGCTCTTGCTGTTGCCCCCTGACTCCATGTTTTCTCCCTGGATGTTTTCACTCACTTCCTCAACATAAGTGTTGTGGGTGCAGATTCACGCGGGTGTTGGGCAGGGTGTCCTTGGGGAGTGCTGGGGCAGCCCTGATGCCTGTGGGCTTTAATTTTCTATGTAAACTTCATTGAGTTCAGGGGATACCCAGAGTTCAGGAGATACCCAGAACCCTGGTACCACATGATTTCTGGCTACATTGGTGAGGTATTTTAGAAAAGACTCACATTTAAATTGTTAGACTGAATAAAGAAGACCCACCTAGCCCATGTAGGTAGGCATGTCCTTAGCAGAGCAGAAGCAAGGAAAGATGAATTTGCTCCCTCTGCTTGAGCCTGGGACACGCATCTCTTCTCCAACATCAGCACTCCAGGTTCTCAGGTGTTCAGACTTGGACAAGGACTCATACCACTGGCGCCATGACCCTCACATTTGGACCAGAACCATGTGCTGGCTTTCTGGGGCCTCTAGCTAACAGACTGTGAGACTTTTCAACTTCTACTGTCACATTAGCCAATCCTTTATATTCTCTCTCTCTCTTTCTCTGTTGCTCTGTGTGTGTGTGTGTGTGTGTGTGTGTGTGTGTGTGTGTAGACACTATTGGTTCTGTGTCTCTGGAGAACCCTGAGTATAGTGTTTTAGAGCACAGTACCTTGGATGGGGTACTTAGAAGCTATGGCATCCCTGGACTAATAGAAACAGAGACTTTAGCCAGGCCTGGTAGTATATCCCCATAATCCCACACTCTGGAAGGCTAAGGCAGACGGATTGCAATTTGAAGCCCAGCCTGGACAGTTTAGTGACTTAGCAAGATGCTGCCTAATCAGTCAAGCAAGCAAGCAATCAATCAGAGGACTGGGGATGTAGTTCAGTGCAAAGGCCCTGTGTCCAACCTCCAATATCACAAAAACAAAACAAACAAACAAGAAAAAGAGACATTACTGCAGGAGAGAAAACAGCCAGAGAAGAGCAAAGGACCAAATACAAATACGCTCTTATAGCCATCACTTCAGAAGACAACGGGGACATCTCCAAGGAGCTTCCAGGATCTGTTAGGGAGAAATTTGAAGGGGCTGATAATACTGTAATGGTGGTTGGGAATAAGAGAACCAAAGAAATATTGGTTTATTTTCTTTAGATCAACAATAAAAATTGTATACTTTTTCCTATTTAGCTCCTTTTTAGGCTGTCGTGGATGGGTAAACATCGGCTATATATTTGTAGCTCTCATAAAATATAGCCTGGTAATACCCCCACGCCTATTATGTGTTCCTTTGGTTTAACTCCGTTACCTCCCACGTCACACCAAAGTTACGCACCCCCTCCTCCAAAGGCACGCCCCCATGACCTTGCAGTGCTATCGAGCCCTACTGTGTATCAACCACCACTCGAGGCAGTGCAAACATAATGATCAATAACAGACACAAGATCTGTGTTGTCATTTTGGAGCTGAAACACACTATACGTGAGAAAAATCCTTGGCAAGCATCTGAGCCTGTTGTCCCCGAAGACAGGAGTCCTCTCCCAGGCCTGATGACAGCCAGCCGCCTCTGCTCCACATTTCCAGCAACAGTCCACTTTAACCTAGTCAGTCCTAACTTAGAAAGTTCGTATCTGCATGGTAACCAGATCTATTCTCCTGCTATGTCTGTTTATTAGTTTCGGTTTTATTAGCCCCTGGAGTCAGATACACGAGTCACATTTTCTTTTACCTGACAGCTCTTCAGATATTGGTCAGTCTACACACTTCTCATCCTCATCCTTCTCCTCATTTCTCTGCCACGCTCCTTCCCACCAAGCGTGAGCTAGATCCAGTTCCTTCCCTTATCTGGCACCAACTCTTCTCTTATCTTCTTCCAGCCCCAGAGTCTGCACTGTGGGACTACTGCTACTTAGACTTTATTTCTTCTTCATGCTACAGCTCCTCCTTTCTCCCACTGCTAGCCCAGCACCCAGCTCTAAGCCTGGACTTTCAATCTCTGTATTTGTTTATGGAGCTAGTTTATTGCCATCCTGACAAACTCGGACCACACAGGTTGTGGTAAGCAGTCGTTGCAAGGTTGTGGCAACTCTGCTTTTTCTTTTGGGGTGTGTTTTGTCTTGACTGAGTCTATGACTTCTTTACATTGAGATTATTACAGTACAAAATTACTTAAGAAATTGGGTCAGGGTATCTATATGTGACAATTCTTTTAATTACTAAAATAAAATGTAATAAAGTGTATTTATCAGCAAGCCCTTCTACAGAAAAAGATAGGCCACAATCAAGGGAAGAATGGATAGATGTTTTCTTATCCATAAGTCTTAGAATCCGTGTTCCATTTTCAGTTTTTTCCAACTTCTACCAAATAAGTAAATGGATAATTTTTCAAAATCAAAGTAAGTTCCCATCACTACTATTGCTAGTTTATTAATAGTAAATACACGTATAATCCCATCCCACTGTGCAACATAATTTGCAAGAATTTATGTTGTTGAATCCATGACCCGGTTTCCTAAGGACATCTGTTTTATAAACTGATTTTTTTTCAAACTGAGATTAAGTGATACTCCTCAAGTAGGACTGCCAGATAAAATACATGACCTCTGCTAAATCTGAATTTCAGATAAGCAGTGAATAATTTTTGTATGTTTCATCCGATGCCTGAGGCATACTTGCACTAAAAAATCCTTTGCTGTTTATCTGAAATTCAAATTTAGTGTGGCTTCCCACTTGCCTTCCTTTCTTCCTTCCTTACTTTCTCTCCCTTCTTCCTCCCCACTTGCCTTCTTCTCTCTCCCCTCCACCTCTCTGCTAAATTTGACATATTATCACTCAGGAACTAGGCCTTAGCAGTTCATCTCACTTTCCACCTTCCACTGCTAATCTCCCCCTTCTCCACCTCGCTTATTTTTCTTTCTTTTCAGAAAAGAAGACTCAGATTTCAGTTCTCACTAGCATAAATGATCTCCCCAGTGTGAACGTTTAGTCTCCCGAGGCCTAGGAAATGGCCTCATTCCTAGTTCAAATTGTTTTTGGATTTTTGTCTCTTCTGACAGCACACAACAGGTGTGGAGCTGTTGTTGATTTCTATTGTGGGATTAGAAAATGTGTGTAGGATAAATTACCAGGAAATCTGCTTCAGAAACCTCTGAACCGATGACTCATAGTTCAACAGCTGCAAACAGGTGAAACCAGTCTCCCTGCGCTACTGATGCAAATTGTAGTGTCAGTCTGGGTGGAGACCTACGACAGCGAGACACAGTTCCTTGTCAACAGAAAGGAGTGCGCCCAATGCTATCACCAGTGATCTGAAGGTCTGGTATTTAACACATTCCTTTCTCTTTCTTACCTGAGAAAGATTCATTCCCCTTTTTTTATGAAAAAATACCACCATAACTCAATTTTCTTTTGTCCAATAAGCTTTTGAAATCATCCATGAAGATTAAAGAATGTGTTGTCTTCTTGATACCTCTCTGTCAAAGGTTTTACATTTTCTAACCGGAGGAGTATAAGGCTGAGATGTGCCTCGGGTGTCTTCCCCTCAAGCCGCAGGCAAATAAGCACCATGCAGTCATCTGTGCACTGTGCAGGCCATACCTTGATTTCTTTCTACTACTTGTGTGTGTGTGTGTGTGTGTGTGTGTGTGTGTGTGTGTGCGCGCGTGTGTGGTCATAGGAACTGAACCGCAGGTTTCGTGTATGCTGGGCAAGCGCTCAACCACAGAGCTACATCTTCAGCTGCTATTTCATTATTGCTTATGGATCTCAGCAGGCAAATCATAGACACATTATTCGCACTGACAATAGGCTGCAGCAGTGTCTATGTTCGAGGCTCTAGTTGCTAGGTAATTATTGTCAACATATTAGACAACACAAGCCAGCTCGGTGTGCAATTATATGCTTTACATCTCTGTAAATGATAATGTAGTAAGTTGTGGCCTATGTTTAACAAAATATTACTAAGAACAGTCCGTGGGCTAATGAGTTTAGTAAAGAAAGAGGCTTAAGAGTGTCAAAAAACTTAATAGAACAAATATGCAGGTATCACTGAGCTTCAAAGAGCAAATGTAAGTGAACTCTGGTTCCCAAATTTTCATATACATAAACACGTCCCAGAGATTTTTCTAAGTACAGACTACTCTCATGTCCCATTCTCAGATTCTGTTTCAGCAGTTGTGTAGCTTTCAGCAGGTTCGTGAGTCAGACTATCTGCCACTGGAACTCTCTCAGGTCTCAGTTTCCTCATCTGTAGAGTGGGGATATTAGTGCCTATTTTACACGGTTGTGATGATTATGAATTACCCTTTGTAAAGCACTTAGTAGACAACTGACATATGTTAGCAATTTTTTAAAAGCAACATGGCGGGTGACTGAGGCTGGCAACCCTTGGCCCATGTTTGAATGAACACTGCAATGTGGCCTCAGCCTGGCTGTTGACTCAGTTGGGCTGTGCATAAGCCATTTAACTTTTCTCTGTGTCTGTTTACTGCCAGTGAAGTCAGAGAATTCTTAACTAACTCATAGATCTAGTCCTTGAGAAAGGAAGTAGCCATATATTCCCCCTAAGAACCTGGCAATGTCCACTCTGAAAAAGAATTGGAACACTAAGTGCATGGTAAACAGTGACCGTGCCAAGACTGTACCCTCCAAGAACACTTTGCATCTCTACTGCTGCCCTCGTGGAGAAATGTGAGTGGTTACAAGAAGTTGTAATCTCAGTCATCATGGTAAGGCTGGTGCACACGGGGCTGTTAGATACCACACAATGCCACAAATGTGTCCGATACATGGGACACCACAATGGCCACAAGTGCAGAGTCTCCCTTCTAGCTCGTCCTTCCTGACCTCTAATGGCTGGTGGGCACCAAGGCATCAGCCTCTTCTCTTCTCAATCTACATTGTCTTCCTAGGAGATTTAGTCAGGCTTTTGGCTATAAATGGATTCCAAGTTTATGGCATCACCTCTTCTTTACAGACTTCTATAGCACACTGTGTACTCATCTATACATGAAAGTCGAGAGGGTTCTTACACTTAATATATCCAAAAAGGAACTCCTGTTTCCCGATCCAGCAACCCAACTTCCACACAAACTTGCATTCATTGCCTTCCCCAAATATTTCCGAACTGGAAATGGTACTATCATCTATCCATGCACTCACACTTGGCTTTATGGAGTTGTTCTTGAGTCTACTCTTCCTCAGGGTTCTGCAGGCTCTCACCTCTCTACCACATCTGCTGCTACCTCCCCTTCCATCCTACCACATCATCTCCTCTCCATCCTACCACATCTGCTGCTACCTCCCCTCCACCCTACCACATCTGCTACTATACTCTGCCCCACATTAATGTCATCACTTTCTACAACACCCTTCATCTTTCTAGCATATTCCTGCCTTGGGGACCTGCTATCCTCTTTACCTAGAACATTCGTCTCTTGTGTTTGGTTCATAGCTAGTTTCATCTCATAATCTAAGTCTCTGTTCCACTGCCAAATGTCTTCCTCTTGCAGGAAAACTCTCTGCTTCCATGATCACACTCTAGCCCTTACCCTGCCTTTTTATTTTGTTAATATTTTCTTTCCACATAGCCCACCCCTCAACCTGAAGTGTAGTACTTGCTTATAAACTGAAGTTATACTACTTGCTTACACACTGTCTTGCACCCTGTAATAACATTTCCAAGGGGGTGAAGACTGTCTTACTCATCACGACATACTGACTACCTGAATAGTGACTAACTCATAGTGGGTCCTAGGTAAATACTTGCTGTGAGAATGAATAGATGAGCCAGGTGTATGGCACACACATATAATTCCAGCACTCAGGAGACTCAGGTATGTGGATTGCAAATTTGAGGACAGCTTCCTGTATATAGTGAAACCCTATCTCAAAAAAATAGAATGAATGAATATCAACTATTAATAATAATGTGATTTAGGGAGGCAGAAAAATAATGTGTATTGTATTCTAATAAGGAAAAAAAAGACCCACTTGGGCCATAAAAAGCTGGGAAGATTTGGATGGGTAAAAAAAGGATTAGCTGGGCTGGGGATTTAGCTCAGCGGCAAAACCACCTGCCTGGCAAGCGCAAGGTCGTGAGTTCGGTTCCCGGTACCGGAGAAAAACCAAAACCAAAAAAAAAAAAAAAAAAAAAAAAAGGATTAGCAAGTGGGGAAATAGCACAGTCAACACACAACTATGAACACAACATTGGTGTAGTGTATTGGTAAGTGGTGGTCAACTCATAACACCCAGCTGAACTGAGTAAGTGTGGTGCTGGGTGTGGGAGGCCCACCTGGGGACTGTTGCCGGCAGCATAAGAGGCAGAACTGGAGGAGAAGAGAAAAGGCTTTTAGGAATTGAGGAAGGCTGTTGGGAGCAGAGAAAGGTTGATGGAGCTGGTGGAAGCTTTAAGGAGCTGCTGGTTCTGTTGGAGGAGTTCGTCATGCTGGCTTTCCTGATGATCTTGGCTGTTTTCATCCTCTGAGAAGCTTGGGGCTTCATTGGCACTGAGAATGGTTTTGGTTCACTTTGGCGGAGGTCTGGTCTTCCCTTTGAGCATTGCTTCCTGGCTCCAGAGGGGAAGATGGTGCATTGCCGTTCTCCTAGAGAAGCTTGCTGCACTGGCTTCCCTGATGGGAACCTGGCCATCTTAATCATCAGAGGAGCTCAGGACCTCACTGTTGCTGAGGATGGCTGTGGTACCTTTCGGGGAGCTCTGGTTCTTTTGAGCGTCACTTCCTGGCTCCAGTGCAGATCCCTCAGCCTGCTAGCACAGAGCTTTTACCCCGCTGGCACAGACTTCCTAGATTCCACCACTGAACTTTGGGCCTTCACAGTTCACATCCATGAAACAGGCCTGCATGAGATGTTGTTATGGGCGCTGGGCTTCCAGCTAGATTCATGGGAGGCACTGTTATGAGCTCTAGGTCTTCAGTGGGACTCATGAAGGACATTTCCGAAGAATCCAAGCCTCGGCTAGTTTCCTTGGCTTTGGTGTGTGGACAGATTTCCTGTACTCTTTCGTATGTTGTTCTTGGGTGATTATTATAATCATATAAAATATGTGTCCTGGATAGCATTCTTTTTCCTTGCAAAATAACCCCCAAACCAACACAATTGGCATGGCAATTTCTGATCTGATAGATGCAGAGAGCAAATTACAAATGCAAAAAGAAACAAATTGAATAGGTAGAAAAGGTGCAATCAGAGTAAATGTTGAATGTATCACATAGAACAGTTTTTTGATGGGGAACCAACTTTTATCAATGGACAGTGAGATGTCAGCGATGTACATGCCATCATGTAGTGATTGAAGCTAGGAATGAAGAAGTGTTCCAGCACCAATCCAATATTCAGGCAAAGCCCTGGAAAAAAAGATAAAGGACTCTACAGTTAGATTTCCCCTTCGTCCAGTAGAAATCCCAGGATGAAACCCCTTAGATCCTGGGCTATGTCTTAGACCCTAAAGGTCACAGCAGAATCTGAGAATGGGCCCACCCCCGAGGACCTCACATCACTCAGTGTTCAAGGAGTAATTGTTTGTTGCTAAAGAATCCAGTAATTATTGGTTTTCTTCTGAAGGCACAGGAATAGGGGCTTCCTGAAAGCACACTATAGAGATATTGCTTAGAAAATGGTACATTTCAGTCACCGAAAAATGATCACAATAGAATTTGAAATACATCACCTCTCTGGCTTAGCTGCCTTAAAAACACTGCTTTAAGAAGTGGAATGTTTATTATGATTCAAATACTCTGTAGCCTTGCCCTAAAGATACAAACACGACCTTCTGAGGAATCCTATTTATCCCAGATGTTGTGGACTTGTACCAGTGGTATAGAATTGATTTACTGTGAGAATAATCTGCAATTGACCTAGATAAGTACAGGAAACCTCAAAAGACCTAATCATTTCTTCTATGAAGATCAAGTGACTAACTGCAAGGTAAACCTGTTATGGTCTCCTGACTCCCACCTCCCCTCAAAGGCGAGAAAGACCCCTCCTTGTGTAGCACTAAAGCAATACTTTAAAGAAGGCTTCAGCATAGCTTTATTCCCATGCCTGTAACTGAGTTATCTGTTGCCCTTAAAAAAAACTTCATCCACTGTGCCACCTGTCTCATACACCACAGCACTGCCATGGCAGTGGGAATGCTGAGCTTGTGCTACCTTATTCCTCTCTTTCCAATTTTCTGATGAATGAGGAGGGGGATTACATCTAGTGGGTGTTACATCACTAAGTCCCCAGCTCTCTGCTGGATACTTACTTCTGCTCAGTGAGTCTTCACGTGTGAAGGAGATAGCATCACACTCATGTTACACGTGAAAAAAGTAAACCCCAGAAGGCATTTGTCCTCCACAGTCTATTTATTCCAAATAAGGAATATGTTGCCTCCTGGAGCTCCCATTTCTGGGCTCTAAACCTCTGTGATAGGAATAGTTCTCCCTAGTGACATAGAGGTGGAATTCTTTGCATATAAATTGCTGTACCATGGCCAGGTCTGATGGTGTAGCCTGTAATCCCAGCACTCTGGGAGGCTGAAGCAGGAGGATCACAAGTTTGAGCCCACCCTGTATAATTTAGCAAGCTCCTGTCTCAAATTTAAAAAAAAAAAAAAAAAAAAAAAAAAAAGGACAGAGGATGTAGCTCAATTGTGAAAGCTCGATCTCCAATACCAAAAAAAATTGCTATATAATGTAGGAATGGTTGGTTAGCTCTTATTTCTTTCAAGCAAAAGCTGAGAAAACAGAAAATACAAGGAACAAAGTAAAATTTGTAATCCTCCTCCAGACAGGTTACATTTTCATCACCCTATTCTCAACGCCAAAAAAGAATATTGAGATGGATTCATGTGATGGCTTTGGAACACTGCACTGGAAAAAGTGGCCTAGAAGATACCTTGGGGGTGAGCCAAGCCCAATGTGTCCAGGCATATTTACACTCAAAGCAGCAACGGAAGGCTCTGGCCTACCTCCCTAAAGCCCCCAAAGCAATGCAGATGGACAATAAGAACAATAAAGTGGGTTTAAATAAAATAAACATGATCCATATTGTTTTCTTGCCTTTTCTAGCATTTTCTGTTTTTTATTTGTTTGTTTGTTTTTAAAACAGGGATCTGCTGGTAGGAGAACTTCCAGATGTTTCCCATAAGCAGATAACAGTGTTCTCTTAGTCTCACGTTATAGGAACCGCACAAAAAAGAGGACAGTGGAAAAAGGAATCATGGGAACAGAATTAGATAAAGTGCATCTGGCCAATCAATAATCCTCTGGTTGTAAAGGCTTTTCAAAACAACAGTATTTGTAAGAATTACTTAGCATCATCACTGTAATGTCATTAAAAACATGGCATAGGCTGCTGAGAGAGTTTATCTTTATTCACTTTCAGGAAATGTTCGGTCAGTGCCTAGCATGGCAAGCACTGGGCTGCTTCTTTGTTTTACAGAGATGAACAAAACAAAGTCCTTGCTAGCAACTATCTCATAACCAAAACAAGCCAAATCACAACAACGACAGGGTTTGCTCAGCATGCTGAGTAACATGCCCAGGATGCTAGGAAAGACTTGCAGGGCAGTCAGAAAGGGCCCCAAGGCCAGGGGACACTATGGTTGTATTGGGCAGAAGGGGAGGATTCAGATACAGGTGGAGAAGCAAAGCAAACATGTTCAAGGCAGGAGTAAAAGTCACTGAAATAGAGAGCATCTGGGCTGCTTGGAACCACAGCTAGCTGGTACCACCAGAACCTGGGGCAAGATTGAGAGAGTCAAGAACAGAAGCAAAAGAAGCCAGTAGGGCAAAGACAACTAGGCTTTAGCTCTTATGATTGAGTTTTTTTTTCTCAGAGCAGTGGGGAAACAGCAAAGAGCTTTCAACCAGGAACAAAAAATACGTTAGCACTTTGGGAAGGTCACTCGGGAAACAAAGTGATGCCTAGACTTGTGAGAGAGGAGGCAAAAACCAAGACTAGAGAAAGGGAGACCAGCTGGGATGGACTGGCAAGAAATTACGTGAGCAATTACTGAAACTATACTCCTTGGCCTAACTAAGGAGTGCCAATGAGGGTGGAGGGGAGGAGAGAGGCTGGCCCATTGGATGTAAAGATGAGTGGATGAGACACCTTGATAACTGCAAGCTCTCAGCTTGACGTACCAGATGGATGGTGATGTCAGGAACCAACATACAACATAGGTGTTATGGTTGATACATTGTGTCAACTTGGGGAGTCTAGAGGTTTGGCTAAGTGACTCAGCAGGAAGCCAGGGTGCTTACTTTGTGTACATCCTGAGCCTGTGGAAGAGGAGAGCATGGAGATTATGTGAGAGCTACACGCCCCTTAGGTAGGGGTAGCCTGCTTACAAAGTAAGGCAGGGAAAGAAGCTGCTTGCCGCCATTCCTCCTTTCTGCTCTGGCTGCTTTGCTGTTCGGCTGCCATTCCCCTCTTTGCTCTTGTTGCTTTGCTACCTTCTGCCTCGGAGCCAGCCAAGCATGGACTGAAACCTCCACAAACTGTAAGCTAATAAACCTTTCCTTCCTTCATTTTGGGCGTTGGGTATTTTGTCCCAGCAACAAGAGAAAAGTAACCAAGACAATAGGCAAGGGGAATGCGGTGGGGGAGGGGATGACTGGGCAATACGGACACGTTTGCTTTGAGATGTCCAGCTGGACAGCCATGCTTAGGAACTCGTTCCAGACTGGAGAGTGGAAGTGAAATTTCTCTCCTCCTTACTTTCTCATTTCTAAAAAATATTTAACTTACAGAAGTTGCAAGAATAATACAAAGAACTCATCTACCCTTTACTCAGATTTATCAATGTTGAACATGGTCCTATTTTCTCTTTCACATTTTTGCCTCAGGCATTTGATTGTAGGATGTATACATCATGCACATTTGCCTGTTAATATTTTTTTTTTTTTTGTCATTTTGTCTTTTTGGGATGGAGTCTCGCTATGCAGTTCAGGCGGGCCTTGAGTTCATTTTGTAGCCCAGGCTGGTCTCGAACTTGCAACAATCCTCCTGCCTCAGCCTCCCAAGTGCTGGGATTACAGGTGTGCACCACCACACCTGACCTGTTAATATTTTAATGTACATCTCTTTGTATATTTTCTTACCTAGTCATAGGTATCAAATTTAGGAAATTTTACACTGATGAATTACTTTAATTTCAAAGTTCACATTTCTACAGCAGCGCTAAAAACAGCGTTAAACACAACCCAAGTATCTCCCAAGAGATGAATGGATACACAAAAAGTGGTACATACACGGAATATTATTCAGCCTTTAAAAAAATTGGCTCTACAATACAAATGTACCTTGAAAATATTTTGCTAATGAAATAAGCCAGACACAAAAGAATAAATATAGAACTATATGATTTCACTCATATGAAGGTATGGGGGCAAATTCTTAGAAACATGAAAGAGAATGGTAATTACCAGAGGCTGGGATGAGGAAGGAATAGGGATTTATTGTTTCAGAGATACAGAGTTTCTGTTTGGAAAGAGAAAAAAACTTCTGGAGATGAATAGTAATAATGGTTTCACAGCACTGTGAATGTACTTACTGCCGCTAAACTATACCCCTAAAAATAGAAAGATGGTAAATGGCTAAGTATATTTTATCACATATTTTTTAACTTTTATTTTTTGTTAGTACATGTTTGCAATACATAATATTACACGTACTGTGGGAAGCTGGTACATGTGCATAACACATCTTTTTTTTCCAGCATCAGATTTATTTTAAGTCTTTATCAACTTCATTATCATAAACACAGATTAAAAGCAGACTAACAAACCTAAAAATATATATATAAAACAACTATACTAACTCAAGGTACAGTTTTAGATACATTGGCCATGCTGGACTACAATAACTGTTTTCTCTTTTTTTTCCCCATTGTGTCTTGTATTTTGCACTTTATTTATATATTTGGTTTCTCATATAAGAGAAACCACTTGATATTTAAGTTTATGTGTCTGATTTACTTCACTTAATATTATTTTACCACATATTTTAGAAATCCACCTTCCAGTTCTGTGAATTGTTCCGATAAGGTCCTCTAGTTCAGGATCTAGTCCAAGATGGCGCATTTTACACACTACGTGTAATTATCATGTCTCCCTACCAGGATTACCAACTCATCCCTGTTTGTCTGGACCTTTTCGGTTCTACCACCCAAAGTTCTCCATCATGGGCAGCTATTCAGTCCCAAGCAAACAGGAATGCCTAGGCATCTTACTTTTTAAGTCTCCTTTAATCTAGAACATTTCCTTGGCCTTTCTTTATTTTTCATATCATTGCTATCTTTTTCAAGAAATCGAGTAGTTATTTGATTGATTTTCCCTGAAGTTGATTTTGCCTGACATTCTCCCAGAGTTATATTTTGGATTGGGTACGATGGTAGAAAGGATGTGCCCTTTTCAGTTTCACTATCAGAGGCGCAGATGTCCACCTGCCCCGCACTAGTAAGGTTAATTTTGATCACGGTAGGTGTGGTCCAGTTTCACAATCATGTACTCACTACTTTCCTCCCTTATTTGCTTACAGTGAACTTTATTACAGCAAATGTTCCTTGCAGCTCTCATGAAAGAGCCTAAGTAGAAATGCAGTGTTTTACAGGAAACATCTGGTAGCATCTTAGAACTCAACAAAAGAAAGCATTTCAGAATCCCTTTTCCATTGTCATTGCCGAGGGTAATAGACCACTTTATTCCTCCTTAGCAACTTGAAGCTTTTAAAGTGAAAGAATTTTCAAAGTGCAAACATTTCTGTGTAACCTTTACTTTTATATACAAAAAAAAAAAAAAAAAAATCACATTATGAGTGAAGAAAGCATTGCTTTCTGTTTAAATTCTATGTCTTGAGACTTATTCTCCACGCGAAGGTTGTTTGGGAAAAGCACAGTACTTACGTGTGATCAAGACCTTTATACATTTTTATTGACAGCCCCTACTGCCATCAAAGCTTGTCGGGTATTTAGTAACCAGTGAACTCTGCTGAATTTACTAGGAGTCACTGGAGGTGAGGCTTTGGGAGAGGTAGGAGATGAACAAAGGTCTCTGACTGTTGGAAGCAGATAGAAGCTTTCAGATGCCGGGCACATTGTGCCCAGGGACTAATCATAGCTTTTATCACTTGATAAAATGCCACGCAATCTGTTTATTGATTATGTTTTCTCTTCATTTTCTGCCTCTCCCCCCTACTCTCTCTCTCTCTCTTTCTCTCTGCTAGAATAAAGCAAGCTCCATGCAGTCAGAGAGTCTGTTTTATTCAGACAGTGGGACCTGTTCCATAGCATGCGTTCAACTAAGATTTGCTGAATGAATTTGTTCATTAATGTAATTAATGAAATGAAGGCCACTGGCTTATTTACTTGACATAATTAATATGGGAAATTTTACATGACACACATACATATGCACAAAAAAAGTTTTAAAAAGAACATTCACCAGACAGGGACTCTTCCTGGATTGCTGCTAGACTTGAAATAACCTCAGTAACTCTATTTTTCTACTGAATTAGTCCAGACCATTTCCTCATTCCAAGACCTGAGGGATGATCAGTCAGTTGCAAAGCCACTTGATTTAAGTTTTGTTGAAGTTTGTAGTTTGTCTAGGTAAAGGCCGGGGGTTGAAGAAAAACAGCCCTTTTGGTTTTAAACTTTCCCACCATCCTGTTGTCCATAGGGATTCTTAATGTTACTCTTTGCAGAGATTTCAATGGTGGAGTCCTCCAACTCTGAAATCAGTAGTGTTACCATGTCTTCCCACAGGGAAAGACAGGGAGAAAAAACCACTTACTACCGTTTTCTGCCATCTTTAGCTGAATATTCTGTGCTATGATGGGGGGAACCTAGTTTTTATTCTTGGAAAGCGTGGTGTTGTCAGTAAGGTCCTCCTCCCTCAGCAGGAGTCCTCTCCGGCCAGAGATGATATGTTAAAGACTCAAGCAGAAGGGCAGCTCAGAGAAGTTCTCTGAGTCAGTACTGGGGGTGGGGGCTGTGTTCATTGGCTACCCTGGGGGAGTTTTCTGCGTTAGTGTTTATGAACGCTTTGTGATCTGCAGATATATGTGCAGGCTCTGCAAAGCAGAACATAAGAGCATTGTGGATCAGAACTGTTTTTCCTTGCCCTTCAAATTATCTAGTTTGTTTCTTAACTGTGTGAACATGTTTGTAGAGGCTGTGCAGGTGACATGAATTTGGATGCACCATGCACTTTATGAATACATGCCAACCTATAAAAGCCTGCATCCTGACGTCCATTCTCTTCTGAGGTTTAAGAAGGGAAGAGGTAGGTAGAGGGTGTTAATTAATACAAGGCTTCAAAAATATATATGACAAAAGGCATGTATCAGGTGCTCAATCAAAAAAACAATTTCTACTGATTTTGACTCTAAGTCAATGAACAAAAGAGATTTTGTAAAGGGCAGACTTGACAAGTGCTGTTGTTCATGAAGTTTCTACCATCTGTTCAAATTTAGATTCAGATGAAGATGTAATAAATAGGCATTGGATGCCTCCTTTGTACCATTTTAAGTGCTTCCACACACTGTCTTATTTAACTTATAGCCAAACCTACATAGATTAGCAAACCATGGTATGAGCTAGAAGTATAGTTCAGTGATAGAGTACTTGTTTAACATATGCAAGGTCCTGGGTTTAATCCCCAGCACTTCAAAAAAGAAAAAACAGAGTAGGTGTGTGTGTGTGTGTGTGTGTGTGTTTAACATTGCTAAAGATTAAACCCAAGGTCTTGCATATGCTAGACACCACTGAGCTAGACCTCTGCTCCACAGTGGACATTCTGAGGTAAATGATTGCATTCCTAGCTAAGACATTGCCTCTTTCCCTTATTCTCCTTATACTTTTTTCATTTCTTTTCTTTTCCTCCCACCCTTCTCACTGAATTATAGTAACAGGAAGCTATTCTTACTTTTATTTTAACACTACTGCTTCTAAGGCTAAGAAACATGTTTCAGGATTCTAACTAATAGAAAAGTGTGCTTTTGTTGAAAGACCAACTACAAGGTTAATTCTGTCAAACCTATGCCAATATTTTTATAATCACGTTTTGTTATAACTGTTCATTTTAGTGAGAATGTTACTGCTGTACTTAGTTAATTGTATGTTTTGATTATGGGTTGTGATAAAAATTCTGGGTCTGAGCTAAAACTGTCACTGAAGTGAGCCGAAAAAGTCGCAAAGGAAGTCAAAAGAAGAGCTATTGACTCCAGAAAAGAAGTAAAAAGCATCTAAATTGATTGCTTATTCCTCCTCTTTCTTTTTTTTTTTTTTTTGGTCTTTCTCCAATACCGGGAACCGAACTCACAACCTTGTGCTTACCAGGCAGGAGCTTTGCCACTGAGCTAAATCCCCAGACCCCTATTCCTCCTCTTTCTTTATTTTATAAAGGAATCCAAATTGAGGAGGGAGAAATTGAAGTCTCTGTTTTGTGATCTTCTCTATGGAAAACCCGAAAGATTCAACAGCAACAAAAAGAATCTGTCAAAAACAATAAATACAGTCAAGTTCCAGAATCCAAAATCAACATACAAAAATTAGTTCAATTTCTATATACTAAAAATGATCTAAAAGAGAAATTAAGAAAAGAATTTCATTTTCAATAGCATCATAAAGAATAAAAATACTTAAGGCATAAATTTAACCGAGGAGATAAAAGAGCTATACAGTGAAAACTATAAAACACTGATGAAAAGCCAGGAGTGGTGGTGTACACTTAGCACTCTAGGAAGCTGAGGCAGGAAGATTGTAAGTTGGAGTCCCACCTGGCAACTTAGTGAGACCCTATCTCAAAATTAACAGTTTTAAAAGGGCCGGCTATAGCTCAGTGCAAAGGTCCTGGGCTCAATCCCTAGCAGAACACACACAAAAGTGAAGATCCAAATAAATCCAAAGCTATCTTATGTTCATGAATTGGAGGAATTAATATTATTAAAATCCCCATACTACCCAAAGTTATCTATAGATTCAGTGCGATTTCTATGAAAATTCTGATGGCATATTTCACACAAACAGAACAATCCTAATAGCCATATGGGACCACAAAAAAAAAAAAAAAACATGAAAAGCCAAGAAGTTTTAAATAATAATAACAAAGCTGGCAGAATCACATTTTCCAATTCCAAATGATACTAAAAGGCTATAGTAATCAAAACAGTGTGATACTGTCATAAAAACAGACATACAGCAATAAATAGCACACCCAGAAATACTTAGCTTTGTGTAGTCAGCTAATCTTTGATGAGGGCACCGAGAATTTACAGTAGGGAAAGGACAGTCTCTTCAATAAGGTATTCTCATATAAAAGAATAAAATTAGTCCCTTACATTATACATAAAAAATTCACTCAAAATGAATTGAAGGCTTAACTGTAAGTTCTGAAATCATAATTCTAGAAGAAAACATAGGTAAAAATATTCTTGACATTTGTTCTGGTAGTGATATTTTTAATACAAAACCAGAAGCACAAGCAACAAAAGCAAAAACAATTAAGTGGGATTGCATCAAAATAAAAAGTTTCTACACCATAAACACACACACACACACACACACACACACACACCAGAATGACAAGACAACCTACCAAATGCAAGAACATATTTTCAAATCATATATCTAACAAGGGGTTAATATACAAAATATTTGCAAACCTTATATCAATAAAGTATTAATATACAGAACTCAGAAATCTCAATAGCAGAAAAAAAACTAAATAGCCCCAAATAGACAAAGGATCTGAAAAAACATTTTCTCAAGGAAGATACAAAATGACCAATAGATACATGAAAAAATGCCCAATAATCACCAAGGAAACGCAAATCAAAACTGCAATGAGCTCTCACCTTACTGGCTACTCTCAAAAACACTTATGTGGAGAACAAGCAAACTTTGTACACTGTGGGTGGGAATGTAAACTGGTACAGTTGTTATGGAAAAACCATATGGAGGCTCCTCAAAAAATGAAAAATAGAATTGCCATCTGATCCTGCAATCCCACTTCTGCTATATATCCAAAGGGAACACGTCAGTATGTCAGTGTATCAAAAAGACATCTGCACTTCCATGTTCACTGCACCATTATTCACAACAGCCAAGAAATGGAAACACCCTAAGTGTCTATAAACAGATGAATAAGCCAGGCGTGGTGGCAGAGGCCGGTAATTGCAGCACTCCAAAGGCTGAGGCAGGAGGATGGCCGTGAGTTCAAGGCCAGCCTGGGCTACATAAACGAGTTCAAGGCCAGCCCTCGCTACATAGTGAGATGTTGTCTCAAAAAAAAAAAAAAAAAA